>NC_056522.1:47356313-47361977 GCF_019175285.1 Sceloporus undulatus | reverse complement strand
GACACCTTTTTATTCGACAGGCTTTTAAAACAGAAAGTATTAAAGAATGGGTTAGTGGGTGCTCTATTATTTTAAATTAAACTGTTTTGAAAGAGCTTAAAATATTTTGTTGTATTTTATTCTTTCGTTGAAGTGTGGCTGGTTTGGATATTGTAAATAGCTAATTCTGTTTTAATGTTCCTTTTTGTTGTGATTTAATGCACAGTGGCCCGCCCTCATCCAGTGGGGTTTGGTGCCAGGAAGCTCCATGGGTACCAAAATCCATGGATGTTCAAGTCCATCTATACAAAGCATAGTAAAATGGCATCCTTTATTAAAAACAGGAAAATCAGAGTTTGCTTTTTGTACAGTTTGCTTTTTGTATTATTATTGGAAGATATAATCCACACAAAAATCTGCCTTTTTGTTAAGTAGCACAACTAAACCAGCTCCAAAAGATCAGCAAGGACGAATACTTTCCCCCCCCCCCCACCCAGGAGAGTGTTCCTGAATCTAGGAACATTACTCTTTATCTAAACATTGCTCCCAGTTTGATTGAGTCTATCCATCAAGCCTGTGGTCTTCCCGTCTTCTTATTACTCTCTACCTTTCCTCGTATTATTGTCTTTTCTAATGAGTTGTGCCTTCTCATAATATGGCCAAAATACAGCAGCCTCAGTTTCATCATCTTGGCTTCCCAGGAGATTTCAGGCTTGATCTATTCTAGAACCCATTTGTTTGTCTTTTTGGCTGCCCATGGTATCCTCAGCTTTCTTAGCAATAGCAATAGCATTTACATTTCTTTACCAATTAATAGTGAACTCAGCACTCTCTAAGTCATTTAAATGTGTAAGTCAATTGCTGCCACCAAGCTGTGTACTCATTTTACTGACCTGCGAAAGGATGGAAGGCTGAATCAACCCTTGAGCCCTGAGATCAAACTCACAATGTTGTGGTTGCAGTACTGGCATTTAACCACTGCGCCACTGGGGCTCCTCTTCTCCAGCACCACATGTAAAATCAGTTTATTTATTTTTTTAATCTGCTTTCTTCAGTGTCCAGCTCTCGCATCCATACTTGGTGATGGGGAATACAGTGGACTGAACCATTCTAACTTTAGTGCTCAGTTGTATATGTTTACACTTTAGGACCTTGTCTAGTTCTTTCATAATTGTCCTTCCCATTTCTTGTCTTTTGATTTCTTGACTGCAGTCTCCATTCTGATCAATGTTTGATCAAAGGTGTTGGGACACTTTATTCTGATTTCTTAATTGTCTAGGTTAAATTTATGTAGATCTTCAGTGGTCATTATTATTGTTTTCTTTATGTTCAGCAGTAAGCCTGCCTTTGTACTTCCTTCTTTGACCTTTCTTAGTAATTGTTCCAAGTCTGTGATGTTTTCTGCTAATAGTATGGTGTCATTCACACATCTCACACTGTTGATATTCCTTCCTCCTATCATCACTCCTCCTTCTGAGTCTAAAACTGCTCTTTGTATGATCTTTTCTGCATACCTCTGGAGTGACATGATTATCAGTCTAAAATGATCAGGCCCAGCCTCAAGAACAGGAAGTTATTTCCCCTCAATAGAGTACAACAGTTCATCCTTTCTGCTATGCTAATTCAGAAAGAAATGTAAGACATGGGTGAAAATGAGATGAGATAAGCTTCCTGTAAGGACTGGGCCACCAGTCATTTGAGGACTTCTCTCAGACAACAAAGGGTTAAGCTGGGGGGAGGTACATGCTAATGAGAGTTTACATCATATGCTAATGAAATTTACACCATAGCTGACCTAAGGCCAAACTGGCCAATCAGTTGAGCAGGACTGGGCGTTTCAAGAACCTTCCAACAGAGGTCTTTAAAAGGCCTCTGAGTCTTTCTCTTGTGAGGCCATGTGAGTCTTCTTTTGTTTGGAAACCCAGCTGCTGGGCCTGTGCCAAAAGGCCAGGCTTAAGGGATGCAGTTTGAGCTAGGCAATGGGGGCCAGCTCCTTGCATCCAAAAACCCATCAAGGACTGCAGATCCCATCACTGTGTGAGTAGCTTCGGAAATGTGTTAGCTAGTACATCCAGGCTTTTATTGTGTTATCGTTTGGCTTGCCTGAAATGAACATCTTGTAACCATGCAATCTATACCTGCAAGGCAAGGAGGCCTTGCATGAATGATACCTTATTGCGCTATTCTGTCTAGTTAGAATAAATACCTTTCTTTAAAAGTATCTGCTGTATCTAAGCTCCTATATACGTGCCTTAGCTCAGATGTTGCTTGCTTAGGTTAGCAAAGGAAGGAACTTAAGTCCTTAGCAAGTCCCAGTGTGTGCTAAGGAGAGTTCATTGGAGATTCACTGGGTGGTGGTAGCTTGACTAGAGGATCTCAAGGGGACTCATTCAGCCCAGCAGGGAGTGGGAACAGAGACCCAGGAGACTCTACGGGAAATAAAAGGGATCCACTTTGGGCCCCAGGGATCATCACACTTCCTCTCACAGATACCCTAATGTTTTTTCCCCTCATCATCCCACTCACTCTTCAGCCATTTCAATAGAACAAAGGTGAAGGAGCTGCTCTGATTGTTAGGAAGCTATTGTAGCATGAGGATTTCACTCTGTCCTTCATAATTTCCCATTCACTATGCTAAAATGTTCCTAAACAGGCATTGCCTGCCGGAGATAATTTCTTAGTGACACTAAAAGAAGAAAATAAATTGTTTGTGTTATTACTTAAGGGCAACTGATCTTATTTATATATTCTAGACATTGTATAATCATTTTAATTGGCAAATTAATCGGTTAAACATCTGAGAGTTAGATGAGTTTTCTATTCAAGGAAAACTTTTAATCTGTTGACATCCCTAGATTTCATGCATTTATTACTTTGCCTACCTGAATTTTCTGTTTACTGTTGCTGAGAATTCATTTTCTTAGGTTAGTGTACTGTGAAATCAACATTTCACCAGCAGTAACCAAATTCTGGCAATCCAATCTACTTCTGATCTGGGGAAGCTGAAACAGAATATTGTTAAATTTACCTTAATGTTCCCGTTTACAATTTGTTCAGTTGTATTCCTGGAATTCATAACATGTGATGACTCCCAACCAGTGCACCTCCTGTAGACCAGCTCTATGCAATCTGCCGCACTCCAGGTGTGAAGGACTACAGCTCCCATCATTCCCCTCCCATCTTTGTTCATTCCAAGCCAACATGGGCCTGGCTGTGCTGACTGCGGATGATGTTAGTCTGACACTCTCATTTGATAACAAGCATGAATTGCATTGCTATCATTTGCTATTGTTGTGAGCCTCTAAGAACACCGTTATATGGAAACAACAACATGGTGGTGAGTTTCCCCAAATTTTAAAAAACAAAATACATAAGCAGTGTTGCTGTGAAGAGACACTGGCAGATTGGAGCAGCCAATCAGAATCAGGAGTGCTGAGACAGAAATGTGTATTAGAACTGCCAGGAGTTCAGTCGGGAATAAGATGGATTCAGCCTAGGCATCACTGGGGATGTGGGGGTGCAGTCACCTGGGTGACACCCCAGAAGGGGGTGATACCCTGTCTGCTCCCCACTCGTAGGCACTGCTTGGGCCCATGTGGTTGCCGCTTGGGGCTGCGGTCTTTGCTCCGCCCCTGCAGGAACTTTTCAGAGCCATGTGGACATTTCCATGAGCTCCCCTGCCCCAGAATCAGCCCCCAAAGTCTCAGCACCGGAGGTCCCCTCCCAAGAAGACCCTTCCCCTCACCGGGTTTCACCTGGTGCGGGAACACCACTTGTTCTGCCTGAAAAGGATTCAGACTCACATATCAGGAGAAAAGATTTTAAAGAGACAAGTTCTTTGAACAGTGGAGAACCAGTAAAGGGAAGGCTTAGATGCACCTTATTCTGTAGAATTGTAATTTATGGATAAAGCTAGAGATTCATAGGATTTATACTCCTACTAAATAAGCTTTAGTGTGAACATGTGTGTGTACTTTGAGTGAAATGAAACAAAGTCAATTTGTAACCAGCAAGGTAATATACACTTCGTAACCATAAGCTTTGAGAACAAACTACAAAAAGAGATACCATCATAAGTTCTTCCTGTAAATAAAAGTTATTTTCTTTTTTATAGCTATTTGTGGGTTTTTCAGGTTATATGGCCATGTTCTAGAAGAGTTTGTTCCTGATGTTTCGCCAGGATCTGTGGCTGGCATCTTCACAAAGGAGTGGCCTGAAGTGATTTATGTTTAACATTAGAACACGCTATCAAGGATAATAAAAACACTTAATAATAAAGAGACTTAAGTCAGTAGGGGAACCAAGAGTTAGCTGAGGTAAAAGAAGCCTCAAACTATTTGTCTCAAGACAGGAGAAGAATCCTGTGGAACCTGGTGGTCATCACAAATATTTGGTGGGATCCAAAAGATCTAAAGTGAGAGATATGAGAGATCTGGTCATGTCACAGTTGAAATTGTAAATGCTTAACATACCTTGAATTGTTATTACAGTTAAAGGAAAGACAGAAGTAGCAATCAGGAAAGGATTAAACCTCCCTTCCCTCAGGTGACAAGACTGCCTATCTAAAATACCATGGTGAATGCACTGGTGTGAGAGCTATTTGGCACTAATCACAGTTCTATCTGCCCAATTTGCTGTTACATCCAGCTCCCAATAGCACAAATGAATAGAACTGTTTTACTCATGAATAAAGATGGAGATTTGAGTTTCCTTCTCATTCATTTTCAATGTGTCTACACTGTAGAAATAATGCAGTACAATAACAATTTAAGTATTGTAGCCCCAGGCTATGGAATCTTGGGATTTGTACTTTTAGCATTCTCTGCAAAAGAGTGGTGGTGCCTCACAGAACTATAAATCTAAGGATTATGTAGGATGGAGCTATGTAGGATGGAGTTAAAGTGGCATCCACCTGCATTATTTCTACAGTGTAGATGCACCCTTTTGTGACTGGTAGAATAGGCTGGAAGAAAGAGAAGACTCAGCGTCCAACGTTCATTCAACTCATACTGAGTGGTAAATCACAATGCCAATGGAAAAGAGAGGATTGCTTTTCCCTTTCTTTCAGCATGCATCATTCCAGAAATTCAAATAAAAAATAATAAACCACAAAGCTTCACATTTAACTCAAGAAGACAATTCTGAGAAGGCGGAACCTTGAACTTTGAGGTGTGATTAGTAGATGTCAATTGTATAAGTACATTCTGTTTGGAAAGCTGATTCAGTTTAATCATGCCCAATTCTGGTTTGAGTAAATCACTTAATTCAGACTGGTGATGAGGATGAAAGAGTTGATCATTCCATAACTCATTTTGGGTGGGCCAAGGTATCGTAGTTGAGTCGGACTTGGTCTGAAGGCCATGAAGCTTACTTTGGGTACTGGGATTAGTCTCCAAGCTTTACCTCCTGCTGTGTTATTGTGAAGATAAATGGAGGAGGATTTCTGGCTCAGGCTGATTTTCAGGATGAAAATCTGATAGACCACACCTTCCATTGTGCTGCAAAATATGGATGCTCACCTATGCCAGATGATTCTATCCAGATTCACAAGTCCAACCTAATATACACAGAGATAATTGTATGCATATGTTTTGAATCTGACAAATCTGCTTATCATGACAGTGAGTCTAGATGGGAAGGGGTGAATGCTAGGGTGGGAATGCTAGTAAAGATTTTCCAAGGGGG
>NC_056522.1:47351313-47356288 GCF_019175285.1 Sceloporus undulatus | reverse complement strand
AAGGGGGTTTCGTTAAAATAGCCTCCTCCCCACATGTTGGAAAAAGGAGGGGCGCTTATTAAGATATCGTATGCAAGGCTCAGCGGCGCGTTATTAGCCAGAAAAGGAGCGAGGCAAAACAAAGCCGGGGCGGGCGGGGGTGGGAAAACGGGGGGGCGAATGGAACCGACGAGTAACTGGAGCGGGCCGCTGCCGAATGGGTGAAAGAGGAAAATGGCAGGGAAGGTAAAGGGTAGGTGAAGTAGGAAGGAGAGACAGGCAGAAGGGCTGAAGAGGGGCAGAGCAGGTTCCAGGGGATGGGAGGAGGGAAACCGCGGTGGACGCCACTTGCAGCGCCAAAAACAGGTCAAAAGGAAGACGGGGGAAATCTCGGGGGTGGCAGGAGGTTGAGATCGAGATAGAAGGGGGGGGTAAGGGAGGGGGAAGAGGCACGACTGTGGATAGGGTGGGATGCACTGTATGGCAAGGGCAAGAGCAAGCTACAAATTGAGGGAGGCAAAAGGAAGGTAAGCCCAGTAGAATCTGCCTCCCAAATGAATTTTTCTTCATCCCAAATTCTAGCATTGCTAAAGAGACACTGAAAAATCATCATCCCTAGAACTCTAATATTGTTATGTTGCTTTTCTATTGTAAACTTCGTTTGCCCACTTTGGAGGGCTACCTAAACTATTTCTAAATATTGAAGTGCAGTGTCAAGTTACTGAAACATGAGGAGTTTGGTGAGTAAAGGAAGAGTAGGACCGGGAGAGACTCCCTATTGTGTGGCAATGCCCATATTTAAACCCTCATACCTATTTTTTTACCTATATGGTAAAAAGCAAAAGCAACGAAGGCTACGCGGATTCGAGTACCGATCTAGTACGTTGTTACAAACTGGTAAAGGATAGGTAAGACCTCTTTCCCATTTTACTGGCAAATGGAATGATGTTTCTGTCAGGTTTGAGGGGGGGGAGGAAGAGTTGGCCCTGCTGAAATGAATAGTGAAAATTTACTATGCCAGGTAATGTTCTGATTATTTTCCCCCACTTTAACCCATTTTAGAGTGTTTGTGCATCCCTTTTCAAATGTAATCCTTTTGAAAGGTAGTCATTTATTAAATACTATTATGTTTCTCATGTGTACCTGTTTAAATTTTAACCCTTACCTTTTCAAAAGCTATGGGACTAACAATGCAATATGCTAAAATGTTCTTCCTCATTCAGGTGTCTTTTGAGTGTGTGGAACTACAGAAACTGTCATCCTCAGATAGTATGGTCAAAAAATCACATTGCCTGGAGTGAGGAGTATAGTAAAACGCAGCTGCCCGACTGCGATGGCTGGCCGCTTTGCCGCAGGGAGCCGGTGTGGCTCCCTGGCCCCAACTTCCTAGTTGGGGCCTTCCTCCACCCTGATTGGTGGGCTGGGCGGAAGGGCTCGCCCCTTCCGCCCGCGCCGCTCTGTAGGGGCAGAGGAAGCCTCTATGGTGAGGCTTCAGTCCTCCAGGGCAGCTCATTGGTTTGGCTGCCCTGGAGGAGGAGCCTCCCCATGGGGTGAGGAGGCAGGGCCTTGGCCTATATAAGGGCCATGCGGCCAGGCCCCGCAGCCATTTTCAGCTCGGCTCTCCCACCCACCCTCCGCTTGGGTGCTTGGGGTTTTCTGTCACAACTTGGGGAGGCAGCATAGGCCAGGATCTGGTTGGTTTGGTTACCAGGGCTATGGACCACTGGTTTGGGAGTCAATAGGGACCCGGGGACGAGCTGGGCATGCGTTGTGGCCATTGCGGGGGCCATAACATGGTTAAGCCACCCGGTGACTAGGGGCTTTGAGAACAAGAGAGCGCCTGGTGTGATGGCGGCTAGTTGGCGTTCCTTAGCCCCTAGGTCATCCCAACGCCTGGCGGTCACCAGGTATGCTGCTTATCGATTAACCGTGGGGTTATTCGATGCTTCAGATCCTGACTTTATGCTTTGTGCCAACCCTTCTGTTCTGGTTTGCTGTTGCTAATAAAGTTGTGGCCTTTCATCCAATTTGGTTTCATGTGGTTTTTTGCGCGGGCCTCCCAGGCAATCCAAGGTCCAAAACAAACTGCAGCAATAATCCAGTTTGAGACTGCTTTAATTGCCCTGGCCCAGTGCTAGGGAATCCTGGGAACTGTAGCTTATAGTGGCACCAGAGCTCTCTGTTAGAGAAGGCTAAATGTCTCATAAAACTACAGTTCCTAGGATTCCCTAGTACTGAGCCAGGGCAGATAAAGCAGTGGGTTATTTCTCACACTGGGCTATTTCTGCAGTGTGTTTTGGACTCAAAACGTCTGGAGCTCGGTTGTGGGTCAGGAAAGACTATACCAAAAGACATATAAAGCCTGATTAACTGCAGAGTAAACAGACCTGACTCCATTTCCCCCTAACGGAACATCCAGGCATTCACAGTGTGTGGCTTGCTAGAGATGCTGTGATCTGAACTCATCCCCAGAGCATCTGGGCAATGTTACCGTGACATGGAAGGATGTTCCATCAAAGAAAATGCTTGTGCATCAGAGAGAGTGTGTCATCCGGGAGATGTTTTGATCTCTCATTTACTCAGAAGCTGACAAAATATCAGTTGCTACATACTCATATGAGTGACCCTTGAACAGAGAGTTGCATACTAATGCATTCCAAGCACACACACTGCTAATAATACTCATTTCCTTGAGGTCATGTGTTCCCTATTCACTGCCTGTGCTCGGCAATGCTTGCAAAAGCATTGCCAAGCTACAGAATGTCTACAGAACATGCTATAACATGCTTTTTCCTGAGGTCGCACTCCAGAATTCTTACTCATTCCGCTCTCCCTGCTCCTGTTTAGGCTCAGCCCCAAAGCTTGAAAGCCATGTATTTTATTTATTGAACTTATATCTCACCTTTCTCCCAATATAGAAGCCAAAGCTGCTTACAAAATAAATTAAAACAAAACAGCCAAACCAATATATAGAACAGATTTTTTTAAAAAAGATTAAATAACCAATCTAATTAAAACATTTATTTATAATGATTATAAACACATTCAACACATATTAGCACATCTAAAAATAAATACATAATGTTCATTGGAAATACTTCTGTCCCAACCTTCTGAAGACCTGTCTAGGTAAGAAGAACTTTGCTCGTTGGCAAAAAAAAGAGTAGTAGTCAGGAGATTTCCATTGCTCAGGTCCAGATTATTTGAAGAATCCTATTCTCCTTTACAAACCAGCCCGTGCTTCAAGATCTGCTCTGGAGGCCCTTCTCTCTGTCCCAACACTGTCATGTATTTCTGGTGGGAACACAGGAGAGGGCCTTTTCAGTGGCTGCCCCCCAACCCTGGAACTCCCTGCCCAGAGAAGTTAAACTGGTACCTTCCCTACTTTCTTTTTTTTTTTTTTAGACAAGCAAAGACCTTCCTATTCCGACAGACATTTGATGGGTGATGATGTAAG
The DNA here is from genome assembly GCF_019175285.1 of Sceloporus undulatus. Taxonomy (NCBI): domain Eukaryota; kingdom Metazoa; phylum Chordata; class Lepidosauria; order Squamata; family Phrynosomatidae; genus Sceloporus; species Sceloporus undulatus. The sequence goes on along the minus strand of NC_056522.1, from coordinate 47,352,852 downwards.
GCCCAGATTACACAATGGGCTGGATATTGCTAATTGCTGTGTGTGTGTTTCTCTGTATTTTAATCCATGTTTTAACCTGGTTTTAATTTTTTTATTGTTTAATCAGATTCTACTGACTGGGGGATTAAGGAAATTGTAATCCACAAAGCAATTTCCCCCCAAGATCTGCATTAGACCCAAACTGTAACAGAAGAAATAGTGGCATGGCCACAGAGGTCTTAATAGATGCAGACAATATGTATCTCTGCTATCATCATTTTCTGCACTAGAGGCTTAGTGAAGATTGATACTCCGCTGAAGCATCTACCCTGTGTTGCTTCCTATGAATGTGGAGACCCATCAGGGAACTGCTATGTCTTAAAATGCTTCAGTATTCTGATGAATATGACACTTTCTGTACATGGATGGACAAAGTATATGGCCAACGTGAATTACCAAAGAACAACTAAAAACTGAGGAACAAAAGAACTGAACTGACTGATTAATTAACTCATTAATTATAATTAACTTTGAAAAAATATTCTCTTTGTTTGCTTTTATTTAAGAAAGATACACCAATGATTGACAATTCAGGCTGACTTCTGAGCATTTGGGAAGCTCCCATAAATCTGTTGCATTATGGGGTTGTTTATTTGTAGTTCTGCATTTGTTATGTTAACAAATATTGGCTTTTTGTCTTTCATTTTTTTGTCTTTTGTGTTTATGCTTGCATTTATAACATAAAATACATGTCAAACTAATTTTAAAAAATTACAACCTCCCCCCCTCCCCAAATACTTTACCATTCTGCAGAAAAGCAAAATTCAGTGTGTTAATTTCAAATGCTGTGCACACACAATTTCCCACCTGTTGTGCTAGAGAGAATATAGCGGAATCGTGCCTCCTTTGCAGTAGAAACCAGCCCTTTATTTTATTTTTCACACCTGTACCCTCTGAGCTATGAACCGGTTGGCTTATTGTGTTCTCATACCAAAGGGGCAAATTAATTTAAACTGAGCTATGATCAGTCCATAGTCATTTCTCAATTTAATGCATGTGTTTGGATAGGAACCCAATTCTCTGCTGTCTATATCTGTCTACTATCAGTGGTTGAACACTGCAGGCCCTGGCATTGAGTCTGGTCATCTTGGAACCCAGTCCAGCTCTGTGGACTTTCCATGACAGCCAGATACCCTTCCCCGCCATAATTTTGAGGTTTCTCAGCATATATACATTTCTCTTCCATTCTGAAAGGTTGAAATGACTCCCTTAAAGCTTAATTGCTGAAAATAGAAGCTTTAAGTTAAAACATGCAGGACTTTTTGTTCCCTCCTTTCTACTTTTGGCACCACTCATTACTAGCAACTCACCTGCCAAAATGTCTCTGAGAATTTGGCCCTCAGACTAAATAGTTTTCCACCTTAAAAAAAACAAAAACAAGCTGGACATATGTAAGAGAAATGTCCTAGTTGTTTTTCCTGACTGCCATCAGAGCTGAGTCTAATGATCCATAATAATAATAATAATAATAATAATAATAATAATAATAATAATAATAAT
>NC_056522.1:47346877-47351303 GCF_019175285.1 Sceloporus undulatus | reverse complement strand
CCATGATAATCCATAATGGGAGAAAATAACACAGATAGGTCACACTGGTGTTGTTTATGTTGATGCTGCTACCCAATTTAAGCTTCCAAAAACATAGGAATGCAGAACATGAAGTCTGTTCCAGGGGACAGAACCAGATTGCTTAGCCAGGTGACTACTACAGATTTAAGGAGTGGGAAAGTTTTCCTTACATGAATTATTATCTTTCTGCCTACAGGAAAAAGATATTTTTATTCAGACAAGCCTTTGGCACTTAGCTGGATTTTAACTAAAGGGTATGCTGTTTCCTTTTTAATTGATTTAGTTGTTTAATCTGCACTGTTTAAAAATATTTTAATAGCAGTCTTTTAAAATGGTAAATCTTACTGTTAGAAGCTTCTGACAAGATTTTGTCAGAAAGGCGGAATGTAAATTTAAAGAATGTATGAACAAATGAAGGAAGAAACTGAAATACATAATTGTGTGAGTCGTTAAATTTTTTTAACAGTGCCAGCATTCCCCTTTTCAAAATTAAGCAATGGTCATTTATCTAGGGAAACAGAAATCCCCTTTACAACTGAAACTTCTTGCAATGGACTCAACCCAGACAAAACTAACTCCTCTTCCTTCTGGTGGTGGCTGGTGGCTCCCATGTCATTGGGGAAGAAGATCCCCTCTAGTTGTTAGTATGAACTTTAAAGGTCTTATCAAAGGTGCAGAAATAGATTCTGCTGAAATTTGTCCTGAAGTAGAATCAGGACCTTAGTTCACTTAATGTTCAGACTGAAACCTAAAGCAAATAGATATGGAAACCACCAGCTGCCAATGCCCTCTTCAAGTCATAAACCCTTTAAAAAGTAAATTAATAAGGAACCCTGATGGAGCAGTGGTTAAATGCCAGTACTGTAGCCACAAGGTTGTGAGTCCGATCCTGCAGGGCTCCAAAGTCCACTCAGACTTCCATCCTTTCGTAGCTTGGTGAAATGAGTACACAGATGCTGGTGAAACATCAGGAATACACTCTTCTAGAACATAGCCTGAAAAGCCCACAAAAAACTACTGTATAGTACCCAGCTTGTTTGGAGCAATTGGCTTACATTGTAAACTGCTCAGGGAGTGCTAGTTCACTGATGAGCAGTATAGAAATGTACTTGCTATTGCTGTTGTTATTGCTATTAGTTTGGGGCAACATACAATTACACAAGGGCTGGCAACTCATTCTCATGAGTTGGATTATAATTGATTATAACCTTGGGCAAGTCACACTCTTTCAGCTTCTGGGGAAGGCAAACTGCCTCTGAACAAATCTTGCCAAGAAAACCCCATTATAGGGTTGCCTTACGGTTGCCATATGTTGGAAATGACTTAAAGGCACACAACAACAACAACAACAACAACAACAAGTCGAATGTACTGTTGCACACATTTGTATTTACAGGCAGGAAGCAAAGATGTAGCTGCACCATTGGAACTGTTGTGTTAGTGGAGCCAGCAGCCTGGCTGTTGCACAATATGTCCCAATGCACAATATGCCCTGATGTTCAGTGTGTCCCATAGTATGTGTTCTGATACACAGCGTGTCTCATTGCACAACAGGAGCACCCGTTGTGGATTGTAAGCCCTTGTTATGTAACTTGACGCCTCGTGTATGCCCTGTTGTTCATCACTGCAATTCACTGGCATGGCTGCATGTTGTGTCAGCAACATAGCTCCATTGTGAAGTCAAAGGCTTTAATGGCTGGCATCCATGGTTTTTTGTGGGTTTTTCAGGCTATGTGGCCATGTTCTAGAAGGGTTTGTTTCTGATGTTTTGCCAGCAGCTGTGGCTGGCATATTCAGAGAATGCATTTTCTGAAGATGCCAGCCACAGATGCTGGTGAAACGTCAGAAACAAACTCTTCTAGAACATGGCCAGATACCCCAAAAAACTCACAAAAAACATAGCTCCATCACCAGAATGTTATGCAATCATAGCCTCTGATACAAGTTCTTGGCAGTTTTTACCAGTAGATTCATTTCCCATTCTCAATGGGACACATTTTAAAATATTTACATTTTATGCATAACCCTACTTTTCCTCAATGTTGGGACTCAAAATAGATGACAAAAATTAAAATAGATATTGATAAAATTTTCAGCTGGCCCTTTATGTTCATTGATTCTGCATCCATGCATTCAACCACCCATTGCTTGAAAATATATGTTTTAAAAAAATCCAAAAAGCAAAACCTTGATTTTGCCATTTTATATAAGGGGTTGCGTTTTACTACATCATTGAGTATAATGAGACTTGAGCACCCACAGATTTTGGTATCTACATGGGGTCCTGGAACCAAACCCCATCAGAAATCAAGGGTCCACTGTACATATCAGTAAAAACATATAAGAGATTAAAATATAATTAAAATATCAATGGGACTGAGTTTGTCATCTATTAAAAGGCAATAAATAAAACAGTACAGCACACTGTTAAAAGCCCTTTCCTTATAATCAGAAACTTTCCAAACCCTCTCAAAATATATTTTTTAAAAAAGTCTTCACCAGACAATGGAAGGAAGGAGACAGTTTAGCTTTCCTTTCCTTTGTATATGTTAATGTTTTACATAACACCTTTTAATTTTCTAAAAACCATCAATAATGGTTCTGGAAGATAGGGGAAGTGATCAGGATTAGACCTTAGCACTAGTGAAAATTTTACCAGTGAAAATTTTACCCTCTTTCCAGGTAGGTATTAGAACTAGGAATGAAACTGCTAGTGAACTGGGAGAGGTTGAACTGCTTCAGAAAACAACCTTAAAAAGGATTTTCATTGGGGCTGTGGTGATGGGATCAAAGGTTTGAAACAACTTTGTATATTGGTCTCTATTCTGATTATTCTGTGTTATCTTTTTAAAAATGGAAGTGCATATTGTTTGGCTTCAGGTCCCCTGCAGGAGAGGTAAGAAATCCTTGTGCCTGGTGTGTTGTTTCAGTTGGTGGCTCTTGAGGATGTATGAAGAAGTTCATCCTCCCTTCTAAGTACCTCACCTGTACTCTGTATCTCCAGGGTGTTAAACCCATCTCACATAACTGTACTTTAAACCTTCCCCATCCTAGACCATGTGTGTATCGTGCTGGTCTAGTTTTCCTCCATCCCTCTGCCAACCTTTCTATGAGCTCAGCACCTTCCTCCAAACCCCTTTCCCAGTATCCACATTCCCTGTCTCACACCTTTTTAATTTTTTTTTGGGGGGGGTTATAATTAAAGTGGAAGGGCATTAAATCTAGTAACTGGAAATATAATGAGTGAAGAAAAGTCAGAGGAAAACCTCATGGCAAAGGTCAAACCTACATTCAACACGTCATCAATGGGGATGCCTCAGAATTGAAGGAACCGAGAGAATGGATATAGGTGTGGGAATTCACCCTTGCCTGTATTAGACACTTCTGCGACAGAAAAAAAAAATCACCTCTGCCCTGAGTTTAAAAAGTTGCAATTGGTTCATAAGAAATAGACTGAAGCAGAATGTACATCATATGGATATTTTAAACAATTTTGATAAATACAGGTGCAGTTGGTTTTCCATATCCACATATTCTGCATCCATGGCTTCAGCAATCTATGGCTTGAAAATATTTTTTAATTCCCCCCACCCCCCAAAAAGCAAATCTTGACTTTGCCACTTTATACAGTTGGCCCTTCTTATACACAAATTTTTTTATACATGAATTCAAGTATCCACAGTTTGAAAATGTTTTAAAAAAGTATAAATTTCAAATATCAAACCTTGATTTTCCATTTATTATAAGGGACACCATTTTGCTATATCATTATATTTAATGGGACATGAGCATTCATGGATTTTGTTATCCATGGGGGATCTTGGAACCAAACTCCAGCGTATAACAAAGGTTTACTGTATAAGGGACGCCATTTTATTAGGCCATTGTATATAATGAGACTTGAACATCCATGGAGTTTGACATCCACAGGGAGTCCTGGAACCCAACCCCAGTAGATACTGATGGCCCACTGTACAATGTCCACCAAATCATGTGGGTTTTGGTCAATCTGGAAGAGCTCTGAGAGAACTGAGTGCCATTAGATGTTCTTGTTTTATCCAACTGGTTCATACATATATGTCCATAAACAGTTTGAACTTGATTAGCTAAGATAAGTAAGGACATTATCTGTGCCTGTGGCAGCACGTATTGCAAGACATCACTTCTGACCTGTTGCTGCTGTGCCTCTGAAGCATTGTTAGAGGGCATACAACTGTAACTTTTAAACGATTAATTTTAAATATAGATTGTTTTAATATATATGCATCTTATTTATTGTTGTGTTTTAACTGACACATATTTGTTGGTTTGTTGTTGTTCCCTGCCTTGATCCATGGGGAGAGGTGGGTAAGAAATCATCATCATCATCATCATCATCATCATCATCATCATCATCATCATCATC
>NC_056522.1:47341781-47346867 GCF_019175285.1 Sceloporus undulatus | reverse complement strand
TTATTGATGGGAAGACCAATAGCTCTGTCATCTCGTTATTCTACAGGTGTGATAAATGACAATCTGTGGCAGTCCTGATATTGAGCAGTCATGTACTGTCTGTCTCCTCCTTTCCTCCCTCCCTCTCTCTCTCACTATTCCCAGGTAACCTGTTTTTTTTCTTTTTAAAACATTTTTTTCAATTCATTTTCTTTTCTTTTCTTTTCTTCATTTTAATTTTCATGTTCATGTTCATTTTCTTTTTTGTTTACTAAATCACTTCCCCATAACTCTGGAAATGTATTTTAAAAAAAGAAAAAAAGAAAGAAAGGCATGCTGGGTATGGCAGAGGGTAGGAAGGCAGTGCTTAAGGAGGAATGCAGAAGAGAAAGCATGGGACTGTTGGTGGCCCCTGTCATGCTATTGAAGGGAGGTGTGATAAGAAAAACCACAAACCCAGTGTGTTCTTGTTCATTTAAATAATGTGACTGCGGCAATAATAATAATAATAATAATAATAATAATAATAATAATAATAATCTTTATTTCTACCCCGCCTTTCCACAATGTGATCAAGGCGGCTTACAGATAAGAAGACAATAAAATACATGTTAAAATATTACATATAAAAATTAAAACATCATCAGAGGAGTAGGGACGGGAAGCAAACAATCAAAAGACCAAGGTGAGACAGTCCTTAGCTGTCCTTTAAAAAATAAAGGAAAAGTGAACAGAGAAGTTCAGAGGGAACAATTTTATCTTCTCACAAATCATTCTGGTAACAAATTTCATAGCCAAGTGGTTCTGTGGGTTTCACTTTTTATTATTTTCTGTCTCCTTCTCCACCAAATGTTGACTATGGCTATAGTCCGTTATTTTATTTTGTGGGAAACAGCCAATGCATGGGAACTATGGAGCTATTCTGGGTGACCTTGAATGGGACCAACTGGAATCATGGTTTGTCACTGATTATGTAAGATGACAAATACTTCAGAAGACCCAGAGACACACTTTTCAAAAATATTCTGTATCAAATGCCTCCTGCACCTTCTTTCTCACAAATGCAAACCTATTTCCAAATGTTCATTCAATGATCTGAGGTATGAAAACTGAGAAACATTTCACCTCTCATGAGCAAGCTTTCCAAATTATGAAGATCAGGTTTCTTGTAGGAAAGCATTCAAGTTCTGGGTTATTTTTCTTGAAAGTCTCCCAAGCAAAACAAGGTGGTAAGTTGTCACTTAGGAATGGGTGCTGTGCAACATTTACCCTAGTTTTGAAAATCTGACAAAGCTTTGACCAAGGTTACATTTTTTCTTCCATCAAGTTTTGCGAAATAACCAGCTTTTCTAATAATAAACAATTCAAATAGAAAAATAAAGGACAGTGCTTTGGGTAAAAGTTCATCAAATCAGAAGGTTTTTTTTTTAAAAGGCTACTACTTCTATATACATATGACTGTCTGCTGTGAGAGGAATAAACTACACAGGCATCTAAAATGCTCCTTTGAATGGAAATAGTTGAGTGGCTCAGCTAAGCTGCTTATCAGCCGGAGATTTGGTATCTGAAGATCTTGTGATGGCTGCAACATGCAGTCACTGTGAGATTTGCCCTCCATGATCTCATGGTACTGGGAAATCTTGCAAGGGTGCATCATAAGACTTCTAATAAACCTTTGCCTTGCACACTAGAGTTGCCAGTTCTGAGGTTTTTTTGGCCCAAACCTGAGACCTAGGGATATCCCCTGCTAATGTCATTAAATGTTGTGCATTTAAGTACTAACCACAATTGCTCACAGCTTGTCATTCACACACACAGAGAAAGAATGTGTGTTCCTGTTTGGAAATTAAGGCAGGAATCTTAAAATAAAGTGTTTGCGTGTAATCTTTCTCATCTATATAGGAAGATGGGCTAAGGAACCTATAATATAGCCTCCTTGCTTCCAGAAGAGTTCTGGTGCAACAAGAACTGGGAAGGAAGGAGGAAGCTGACTAAGTAAATACATAGCCCCCCCCCCGAATCGATTGATTTTTGCAACTTGTTGCAAGCTCCTGCCCTGCTAGTTCAACTGGAGGCCTTTCCTCTTGCCTAGAAGATAAGCCCCCACCCCAAACTGGAGAATTTGGTCCTTCCTCTCTTTCCTTGAGATGTCCCATGAAAACTGGAGTGCATGTGTCTCTGCCACCTTTGCCAGCCAGACACTATATACCAACCCACCTGCTGCTGATTTTTAGGCTCCCCAGGCAATTGCTGGTCACCTTGGGAGGTTGGTAAGAAATTATTTTCATGTGATTTTGGCCAGGCTTTTCACTTTCCCTTGGGACACTCCATATGTTAGGGTGTTGCATGAGTTGGTACATTATTCACTAGCCTCTTCCATGAGGCTGCAATGCAGCAAAGTTTGACTTAGCCTGAAACTGAGACATGCTGATCCAGCAGATTCGAGACAGCAAAGATCTGGCAGTTTTTGGTTTCAAGTCATCATCTTTTTATATTTATGTTTAATAAAAAAAAAAAGGTTATTACCAGTCTTACATTCAACTTGAGTGGCTTTCTCTTTCTTGGTGCAAATGATCCATCAGCATTCAGGTACTAAGGAATTCATTCAATGTAACGTTGAAGGATTTAATGGCTGGTATCCATAGTTTTTTGTGGGTTTTTCGGGCCAAGTGGCCATGTTCTAGAAGAATTTATTCCTGACGTTTTGCCTGCATCTGTGGCTGGCCTCTTCAGAGATGTAGGCGAAACATCAGGAATAAACTCTTCTAGAACATGGCCACATAACCCAAAAAAAACTAACAATTAATTCATTGTTTCCAATGTGATAATACCTTGGATTGTGCAGTGACATTTCTGGGGATCACATTGTGACTGTTAGAATCTGAACAAGAGCCTCAGAATGCTACCATTTATATACCAATCTGAAGCTTTATGTTGCTTTTTCATCATTTCACCCATCCTTTCCTTACTTTTTATGGAAAGGAATAAGAATAACACTAAGCCAACTGAAGCTTTGCTGAATCCAAACCCCTCTGTCCAGGAATGTTGGACATTACTGAAGACTACTTTTGGCATAGCCTAACTGTGTCCCAGTGATGGCTGTGTCCTTGAACTGGAAGTCATTTAGTTTTGGTGTTACTTAAATTCGCCCATGCCTTACCTTTCCCCATCTTTTTTGGGCTCTTCTGCCAATAGATTTTAGCCAAAAGACTAGTTCTGCCATCATATTGCTCTGTTACCAGATCTCTGAGCTCAGGCATCCTATAATGCCAAGAAAATCTTTTTCTGGTCCCATTTCAAAATGTACCTTTAAGATTTTTTGAATTAACATATAAATCTTAGATCAATAAGTTTTTGCCTTTATATATAATGTGCCTTCCTTATCCTGTCACCCGCAATGTCACTGCTTTGAAACACTAACATGAAATGTCACTGGTTTGAAACATTTCAAGGGCTTGTTTGGAGTTATGTTCCATTTGTACACCACCTTTTACAAATTACACACTTTTTTTTTATATTACTACAGAAAGTAAATTTTATATTTTTGGACCACATTTTTCCAATACATCAATTTGAAAAGTATGCACAGTATTTATGCTCACTTTATGATATACTCTTTTACAGGTTCATTTTCTGTCTATAGTTTCAAAAGCCGTTTAAATACTTTTAAAATTATAAGTTCATCATCTTTACACAACTCTAATTAGAATTCATTTTCTCCTTCCTCTGTTCCCTATCTTTGTTTGTATTGGGCTTGTTGTTTTTTCTTTTGTTGCCTAAGGTATGTTTTTCATTTTTTTCTTTAATATTATTTTATGTATTTAAATCTATGTGTTGAATAAAAATAATTACAACATAATTTTAAAAATACAAAAATCTCAGGCTCTTGATGTTCAGATTCTGTCCTCTTTGGCTGGCCCACCTACAAAGGGCTTCCTTCTTGGCCTGATACAAGAGAGAAGAAGAAATAACAACAATCTGAGCAATAATGCTTTTCCTGTCTCTAGTGTGTTTTGGTGTGTTGTTCATCTCTGACTCTTGGCTTCATTCCTAGGGATTGACTTTTCACTTAGTTCCTTGTCTGACACTGGCACAACTTCTCCCTCTCTCTGGCAGCTGCCTGTAACTTGACTCTGACAGTGGGCTCCTTCACACCACACAGTTATAGTGCTATGACTCCACTTGAACTGCCATGATTCCATCCTATGGTATCCTATGGATGTAGTTTAGGGGTTTGTATTTAGAATTCTCAACCAGAGAGCTTCTGGAGTGTTTATGTATCTCCAACTCAGCAGTTGAGTTATGGCAGTGGTTCCTAATCTTTGATCCTCCAGATGTTTTGCACTTCGGTTCTCATAATTACTGATTGCTAGCCAAGTTGGCTGGGGCTTCTGGGATCTGAAGTCCAAAACAAATAGAGGCCCAAAGGCTGGGAATCACTGACATATGGCAACCTCATGAGTTTCATAGAGTTTTCTTGGGCAAGGAATACTCAGAGGTGGTTTTGCTAGTTCCTTCCTGAAATATAGCTTACAGTATCTGGTATGTTTTGTTGGTGGTCTCCCTGTCAAGTACTAACCAGGGCTGACCCTGCTAAGCTTCCAAGATCAGACAGGATTTGGTGCTTTTAGGGTATTTAGTCCTTACCAAACTACAAACTCCCAATATTGGCGGGAGGCCCAAGGGTCACACCTCCACCAATCCAACTGCAGCTATGTGCCAGGTTTCCCACATATGATTCACTCTTTCCCATTTCCCATTTACCAAATGTATACCGTTTTTCCCTAGATCAAAACCATTTACAGACTATAAAACTATTAAAAACATCTCATAAAAATAGATAAAAACAAGTAATACAATTATACAAACACAATCATTCATAGGGTAAGGCAGAGAATCAATGGCATCAAGAGCGCTCACCTCTTAACCTTCTTTTTTCCAGGCTAAACATACCCAGCTCCCTAAGTTGGGACATGGTTTCCAGACCCTTCACCATTTTAGTTGCCCTCCTGTGATGGCTGGGTCTCCAGTCATCTGAGAATTTCTCCTGAACTACAAACGGTTAATCTGGGAGGAGGTGCATGCTAATGAGAGATGACATCACATG
>NC_056522.1:47335179-47341681 GCF_019175285.1 Sceloporus undulatus | reverse complement strand
CTAGGAATGTGTTAGCTAGTGCGTTTAGGCCTTTTGTTATTTTCAACAATGGCTTGCCTGGAATGAATTCTGTAACTATGTTCTTTGACCTGCAAGGCAAAAGGGGCTTTGCAAGAGTGTTATAAATTCTTTCTATCCTATTCTATCCCTTTTTAAAATAAACTTCTTTCTTTTAAAAGCATCTGCTATCTCTGTACTCCTATACACGTGCCTAGACTCGGCTATTGAAACTAGATCTCTCTCTCTCTATTCCTCACAAGTCTCAGTGTGTGTGGGGGAAGGAATTAATTCACTGAGTGGTGGCAGCGCGGCTTTAGGACCTCAAGGGGTCTCATTCCGCTCAACAGGGAGCGAGAATGGAGATCTAGGAGCTCCTAGAGGGGAAAGTGTGACAAGAGGGGACTCCCTGGGAGTAAAGGGCCACGCACAGGGTGTCAAGGGCTCCAGGGAAAGGCCCCCAAGTCACCACACCACCTCTTTTCTCTTACCTTCCACAAGTGATCATCCTTGACCATTTCTTTTTCTCCTGTACATTTCTGAACTGGGCCTAGCTCTTTACTGTTTTCACATACTGTCTACTCATTTGTAGGTGTTTTAGAAATATAATATCACACTGCAGTTTAAAATGTTGTCTTTCTTGCCACCTAAGATGGTAAATTAAATTATGCTTAAATGTCAGTTGAATTAATTATGATTTTATGAAGACTTCTTAATGTGGCAAAAAGATTTGAGGTATATGTTTAAAGAGGAATCATCATTCTTTTAATACTATCCTTTTAAATTAGAATACATACCTTGAAGTTTTCTGCTAAGTTCAAGTTTTTCCTGCTCTAGACGTCTTATTCGCCTTTCATATGCTTCTGTGGCTAAAGTATCCTCAAGTGTCCTTTGAACACTTGCATCAAGGTCCATAGCACGTTGTCCAGCTGCAAATCTTAGACTACTGCGATCCGAAAGGACACTGAGAAGATATTTTATATGTTTTAGACACATAAAAACTTACAACTATTTTAAATTATTCTTTATTTTAGCTGTTTTCAGATACATAGTCTAGCTCATCTGCATCAATATACAAAGAAATCTTCTTGCATCTAATAAAGTAGATTGAATCTACAAAAGCTTATGCTACAAACTTTCCCCTCTGAGTCACAAAAATACAAGATATCTTTTCATTGTAGCTGATCAAATATTATAATTTTCAAATTAGGATAATTAGACTGTTTCAAAACCCAGAAGTTAAAAGTTGCAAATTAGTCAAAAAAAATAAGGCATCATATACATTTAAAACAATAATGGTATAGGTTATGCATAGTTAATTCATCGTACATAGATAAACTCTTTTTCTGCCATATATACTTTTAACAGGTACATGGAGCCAGTTAGGCTTTCTTGAAGAATCCATTATTAAGGTCTTTGCAGACATGTTTGTTGTAACATACATTACCATTCTATTTAAAACCTCATATATGCCCAGATGTATTCAACTACAACCTGCATTATCCATGGACACTGTTCATGCTGGCAAATGCTAGTGTGAGTTCAAGGCCAAAATATTAAGAGGATACCAAACTGCAGAATCCTGAAACATGTCCTGTCTTGTATGACAGGTCCTGTCTTATGTGTCCCCACAGATGTCATGCTAACATTAGCACAGCAGCTCTTCCAATAGTTAAATACATCTTACAGGAAGGTTTTGTGCTGTTATTGGTTAACAATGCATCCTTCTCCTAATATTATCGAGAAAAAGAACAAATATCTTACATATTACAGTATTTGTTTTAATCCAGTATTCAGGGAATGGAGAAGAATAAAAAAGAATTCATGTTCACATTTGAACTGGAGGAGAAAAATCCCTATAGCCAACATTAAACTGGAATGTGCACTTTTGTAAAACTGTAAAAAAATAAATTTTAAAACCACTTACTAAGCTAACTGAAATGTTAATCCTTCCTACAGTAGATCCACTGAACTCAACAGGAAGTTAGGAGATTAACAGATGGGGGGAGGGGGGAAGCTGGGACTAAAAGGCACACTCCTGGCATAATCATGCGATTGTGCTGAAGATTTTCAGACACATCGCACTCATCCAGGACTTATCCCATGAAGATCCAGGAATGCTACAAACCATTCACGGGGAAGAATGAGTGTGATGTTGTCTCAAAATCTTCAGTGCGATCACGCAATTATGCTGGGATATGCCTTTACCTCTCAGCTTTCCCCTCCATCCGATAATCTCCTTAGTTGTGACTAGAAACTCTTTCATTTTAATGGAGAATCTCTAGGCAGGACTAGGTAGGAATTTAGCCCTCTTTCTTCTGCATCTTGAAAATACCAAGCTTCTACTTACCAGCTACTTGTGTATGTGAATCCAACAAATGGCAGATGGTGGCCAGAAAATCCAGTGTGTGTTGGTGGAGGCATCGTTTCCTGGGGAATAAAAGTGCAGGAGCTAATCTAAATTAGATTTCACTAATTTGGAAAAATAAATTGGTGGATCTTAATTAATGGAAAATAACATTAGACACACAAGTTACTCCCAAAGCAAGTACACTTTGGCATGGGATGTAAATGAAAGTCCATCCTTCTTTTAGTGGTTATAATAGCACCTTCATCAGTGATTTACAAAGAACATCACAGAAGTAATGCAGGTGGGTTTTCTGTAGAGTCTACAGTGCTCTTTATGGCACCAAATTCGTTGGTCCAAGCAGCACATAGCCACCAAAAGTAAAGAGTCAAAGACTTTCCAAGCAGCCTGAAATTAGCTCTGCATTTTATTATCATTCTGTATGTTCCATCCTTAATACAAATGAAAAAGCATTTTAAAAAATCCAGTGATGTCCAGTATATATCCTCTCACTGGCTTTCAATACCATTGATTGTTGTATCCTTCTGGGTCACTTCTCTAGGATGGGGCTTGGGGGCACTGTTTTACAGTGGCTCTAGTCCTCCTTGGAGGGGCAGCCTCAGAAGGTAGTGCTGGGGGACACCTGTTTGACTCCCTGGCCTGTAGCCTGTGGTGATCCTCAGGGCTTGGTTCTGACCCCATGCTGTTTAATATCTACATGAAACTGGTGGGAAATGTTATTCAGAGTTTTGGGGTTCAGTGTCATCAGTATGCTGATGACACCCAACTCTGTCTCTACTTTCCCTCTGATTCCAAGGAAACTATTTCTGTACTACACCTGGGTCTTCTGTCAGTAATGGACTGGGTGAGGGTGAACAAATTGAAAATTAATCCAGACAAGATAGAGGTGCTCCTGGTCAGTCAAAAGGCAGATCAAGGAATAGGGATTCAGCCTGTGTTGGATGGGGTTACACTCCCTCTGAAATGGTTCATAGTTTGGGTGTGCTCTTGGATTCAAATCTGAGCCTGGATGCCCAGTTTTCAGCTGTGGCCCGAAGCACTTTTACATAGTTAAAACTAAAGCATCAGCTGCTTGCTTCTTGAGAAGTTGGATCTGACTATGGTCCCACATGCCTTGATTGCATCCCATTTGGACTACTGTAATGTGCATGGAGCTGCCTTTGGAAATTGTTTGGAAATCTCAGCAGGTTCAAAATGCTGCCACTAGGCTGTTGACTGGGGCTGACTACCAGGATCACGTGATTTCCCTGTGTATGTGTGCATGTGCACTGGCTTCCAGTGCATTTCTGGCCAGAATTCAGTGTTTTGGTTTTGACCTTTAAAGCCTTAAATAGCTTTGGTCCAGACTATCTGAAAGACAGTATCTCCCTATACAAGCTCAAGTGCTAAGATCAGCAGGGGGCTTTCACTCAACTCAATCGCACCACCTTCACAGACATAATTGGTGAAAACTCAGGACAGAAACTTCTCTGTTGTTGCTCCCAGACTATGGAACTCCCTTCCATGAGAGGTCAGGTCAGCTCCCTCCCTGCTTTTTTTGCCAGCAGCTGAAGATATTTTTATTTAGGCAGGCCTTTGGTGGGTGAATTTTATTTAAGTAGTGTGGTGTGCTGTTTTAAAACTTTTAAATAGTTTTAACTATGATGTGTTTTTAACTTATATTTAGCATTATTTAATTATTTTCAACTTTTGCAATTAAAAATGTTTTAGTTATATCTTTTTTAAATTATTGTATGCCTCCTTGATCCCCATTTTGCAAGAAAGGCAGGATATAAATTCAATCAATCAATCAGTCAATAAATAAATAAATAAAATATCCAACCACTAGCAATTGTATAGGAACCTCAAGAAATCTGATACTACAATGCTATATATTCAAACTACATATATACATACATACATACAAGGATGTGTATGTGCATATGCTAATTTAAATTTGTATTTTTAAGGTAGTTGAAGTAGTTGTATGTCTTTTGAGTCTACTGTTTTATATTTAGATTTTGGGGGAAAAGATTGAATGTTAATTTTTATAAATACTACTTAAAAATCCTCTCTGGTATTCAGGTGCAATATAATGGCACTACCTTCCCATGGTGGTGGGACTGCATGCTCCTGTGAGGGAAGAGGTTATGCTGACAGTAGCAGTGCTCCTGGTAGTATCTCAAATGCCAGTCAGCCTTTTGCTGAGGAGCCACAATAAATGTGCCAAACAGCTACTGGACAGTAGGAGTAGTGGAAGATAACACTGGTAGAGGTTTTCTCAGATATTGGCAGCAGCACAGTAACTAACACTTGTTAATATTGTGCAGAGGGAAACACAGTAAACTTCCTTTTGAAAATCAATCTTTTACCATGAAAACCTTTGATTAGAAAATCGAAACTGAAACAAGAGAGCATGCTAGAAGATGACATTCCCAGGTTGGATGGTACTCAACATGCTAATGAGGTAGAGCAGAAGACAACTATGAGTAGTGGAATAGCCAATGATGCAACTGCACTCAAGCTGAAAGGACTTTCAGCTGTTGACATGCTCAGAGGCAAAAGGAAGATGCAAAGCTCCACAACAGATATTATGGGAACATGGAGTGTCAGAAGCATGAATCAGGGGACATAGACACAGTAAATCAAGTAACGGAATGTAAAAATATTGCAATGCTTGGGGTGAGTGAGCTAAGGTGGACAGGAATAGGATATTTCAAATCAGATAATTACAGTATTTTACTCAGGAAATGAAAATTTAAGAAAAAATAGGATGGCATATATAATGAGGTGTGAAAGTCTGGCATGATGTAGTGGTTTAAGTGTTGAACTACAACTCTGGAAACCAGGATTCAATTCCCTGCTCAGCCATTAAATCCACTGGGTGACTTTGGGCAAGTCACATGCTCTCAGCCTCAGGATAAGGCAATGGCAAGCCTCCTCTTAACAAATCTTGACAAGAAAACCCCATGATAGGTTCACCTTAAGGTCATCATAAGTCAGAAGTGACTTGAAAGCACACAACAACAACAACAAAATATAGTGAGGAGAAATGCAGCAAAAGCAATAAAGGCATATAGTTTGAAGTTAGACTGAATCATGTCAATAAAACTTCAGGAAACATTCATCAATATAACCTTAATTCGCCTTTATGCTCCAACTATGGAGGCAGAAGAAGAAATTGAATGATTCTACACTGGAGTCCAAAAGGAAACTGATCACACACCAAAACAGCCTTTCCTGTTAATCATAGACAATTAGAATGAAAACATGTCCGGCCAGAAAGAGGAGAAGGAGAGGAGCTGCTTGGCAGCCATTTTGAGACCGTGTGCTTGAGACCGTGTGCTCGTGCTGAAGGGGTGGAGCTTCTGTGAGTCACATCTGTGAGTCACAAGGGGGCGAAGCTAGCAGACTAGCTTTATATACCAACTTCCAGAGCCTTCCAGAACAGTCCGGCCAGAGAGAGGAGAAGGAGAGGAGCTGCTTTAGTTTTAACTCAATAACTCTACTCAAGTGGCATCAGGTTAGAATCAGATATTGAAACAGAACCTTGCCTTTAAGTATCAGATAGCAGTCAGGACATTCCTTTAAAGTAGTATTCCCAGTAGACTGACTGTTATAGTCATTACCGTATTTTCCGGTCTATAAGATGACTTTTTAGCCCAAGAAAATCATTCCCAAACTCTGGGATCGTCTTGTATGCCGGAAAAAAAAAGACCAAGCCAGCCGGCTGGGTCCTAAAGAGAGCCCGCGGCGGCAAAGCCTTCTCCCAAGGCGGAGGACACATTGCGCGGCTCCTTTGCCTTCGGGAGAAGGCTTTGCCGCTGAGGGCTCTCTCTAGGACCCAGCCGGCTGGCTTAGCCTTCTCCCAAAGGCAAAGGAGTTGCGCGGCATGTTCTCGGCCTCGGAGAAGGCCAAGCCAGCCAGCTGGGTCCTAAAGAGAGCCCGCGTCCGTCCCTCCCTCCCCTCCCCTCCTTCCCTTCCCTTCCCTCCCTCCCTCCTTCCCTTCCTTCCTTCCTTCCTTCCTTTCCTTCCCTCCCTCCTTCCTTCCTTCCCTTTCCTTCCTTCCCTTTCTTCCCTTTCCTCCCTTCTTCCTTCCCTTCCCTTCCTAGGTTTCTTTCTCTTTCTCCACTACTTTTCCTTTCCTTCCTTCCCTTT
>NC_056522.1:47332725-47335079 GCF_019175285.1 Sceloporus undulatus | reverse complement strand
ATAATAATAATAATAATAATAATAATAATAATAATAATAATAATAATAATATTGTAGTAATATGGACATTACTTTATCTTGGCTACAAAATTAGAAGTGATTCTGATTACATTCTAAAGTTAAATCTAAATTACCAAATGAGAAAATGATTAAATAATTCAAGTAACAGAATAGTTATATGACTAGTTGAAAGAATTAGTGATGGAAATGAACCTATGAATTTAAGATACAGCCCCTGCGTTTCCTGTAACCATCAGTGAGACTACAGACCTAGACATACTCCTAAGGAGCAGGTGTTCAACATAGAAGTAGCAGGTTGTGCTTTGGATCCCCTTTTTATATGTATATAAACATGTATAAACATATTGTTTCATGGTGCAACAGAAATAGAACAGTAATTTGTGATTTCTCACCTTTCCCCCCCCCCTTTTTTTTTTTTAAAGGAGAGATTTCAGTTTCCTATCCAAGTAACAGATGTGTCGGAAAATGCCAAGGATCTTATTCGAAGACTCATCTGCAGCAGAGAGCATAGACTTGGGCAGAATGGAATAGAAGATTTTAAAAGCCACCCATTCTTTGCAGGAATTGACTGGGATAATATAAGAAACTGTGAAGCACCTTACATCCCTGAAGTCAGTAGTCCAACAGATACATCAAACTTCGATGTGGATGATGATTGTTTGAAGAATTCTGTAAGTTATACATGAGTGCAATTTCTCAAAGGAAATTTATTTTATATAACAGATAAATAATATTTTTATTTCAATCTTTATTACTTTTGACCAATGGCCGTCGCAAAAACCAAAACAATAAAACATTACACATAAAATTTCCATAAAACCAATATACAATAAATTTTACTAAATAATAAAAATTCATAACATGAATATATTAAAATTCACAGCTAAACCCCTTTAACTAAAATTATCCCCGTTACAAGGAACAGCTGTCTCTGCTAAGTATTTCTTCCTGGTCTTTTTAACAGCAAGGGCAAATAGGGCTACATGTCAAGTCACATATTTATCTGTGTCCATTAGGACACTTTTCTTGGGAGTTCAAAAATAATCTATTTCCAATTAAAGGTAAAATAAAATGCTCCCTAGGGTCTTTATATAATGGACAACAGATTAACTAATGTACCAGGTCCTCTGAATGAGGACAGCCAGCTATACATATTATTAGTATTATTAACCTTTATTTATGAAGCGCTGTAAATTTACACAGCGCTGTACATACAATCTTTTAGTTAGACGAATTCCCTGCCCTCGGGCTTACAATCTAAAAAGACAAGACACAGAAGGAGAAGGGAGTGGTGGAGGGAAAGGGTAAGAGGTCCAGCAGTTCCTCTCTACCTCCAAGGCCTGGACCAAGGGAGATGGACTGGAGGGAGGGCTAGGCTTCATAATGAATGGTTAATCATTTTCCAGGGAAAATATATCTTCATTCATTTTTCGGAACTTTTCTAACCTCCCATCTCTTTCAGCTGAATCAAACATAGGAAGTCTCAGTTTTGTGAAAGCTCAATGCAACTGAACAAAAGTTAGGTTGTCAAAATAATCTGGATGATCACAAAATTGCCTATGATATAAGGGGGCACACAAGGAACTGTAGACCGTATGTAAATCTGCAAGTAATGAGTTGTTTATTTTTTTCTTCTTTGCAGGATAGTCTATCCCTTTCAGTTCATTTGAAAGCCCATACTTAGTAATTAATTTAGCTGCCCCATAGACCCAATTATTGACAGGTAATCCATTATTGAGTTACAGGAGACTTTTTTTGGTAATCTAGAAAGTGACATCACTTGGATCTTAAACCAATAACACAGAATCCTTTTGTCTATTTGACTTTCTAATGTTGGAACAGAAGTTTTGAGGCGGTTTGTAGCAGTTGGGGTATCCATAGTAAATCTTAGTAATGCCATTAGAAAATAATTCTGAGATGCTTCTAAACCTGAAATCTTAGGTATTCTCCAGATCTCTGCCCCATAAAGGATCTGTGCTAAAGTTTTATCTTTGAAAACCATTAGAGCAGGATTAACTAAGGTGCCTCCCCTGTTAACAGTAAAACCCATTGTTGCTTTAGTTGATCTGTGGGCTTGTGTTTTAATGCTTATCATATGTTGTTTCCAAGAGGCTGATTCAGAAAAGAAAATTCCCAAATAGTTAAAGGTTTTTGCTTGTTTTATTATATGTTTGTCCTGGTGCCAGGAATGAATATTTTTATTTGTTTTTGCTGTTAACTGCCATCCAGTAGACTTCAGTGTGCGGTGAACTCATGAATGAGTGATCTCCAAGGCCCGAAACACATGGTTTCCAGACCCTTCACCATTTTTGTCGCCCTCCTTTGGACACGCT
>NC_056522.1:47315649-47332625 GCF_019175285.1 Sceloporus undulatus | reverse complement strand
TAATAATAATAATAATAATAATAATAATAATAATAATAATAATAATACATTTTATTTGTATACCGCTTTTCCACAGATCAAAGCGGTTTACAGCCGTAGAAAACCATTACAACCATAAAAAACCATTACAAAACATCTCTAGATAAAAACCCAATTATACAAAATTTAAAACACAGTCATACAGCAAGGTAAGGCAGGGAATCAATGGCATCAGCATACACAACTTCATTTATCAGGGGGGAAGGCTTGACAAAAAAGGAAGGTTTTAAGCCTTTTTAAAAATGTTTCTAGGGGCATCGTCAAACAGAGCTCCTCGGGAAGGCTATTCCAGATTCACGGGGCCATCACTGAAAAGGCCATCTGGGATGTAGAAACATATTTGGAAGGTGGAATTTCCATAAGATTCTTCCCGGATGTTCTGAGTGTGCGGGGCGGATTATATGGGGAGATGCAGTCCCTCAAGTAACTCGGGCCCAAGCCATGTAGGGCTTTATAGGTAATAACCAACACCTTGTATTGCACTCGGAAGCGAATAGGCAGCCAGTGGAGATCTTTTAAAATAGGTGTTATATGGTCAAACCTAGATGTACCAGTGACCAATCTGGCTGCCATATTTTGTACTAACTGAAGCTTCCGGGCTTGGTACAAGGGTAGTCCCATGTAGAGTGCATTACAGAAATCTAGACGAGAGGTTACTAGAGCATGTACCACAGTTTCAAGGTCCCTTTGGCCCAGGTAGGTTCGCAGTTGGCGTATCAACCGAAGTTGATAGCAAGCACTTCTGACCGTCGCATCTACTTGAGATGACAACTGCAGGGACGAATCCAGAAGTACTCCTAGACTGTGAACTTCGTCCTTCAGGGGAAGTGTGACTCCGTTCAGGACAGGTGGACAAATTTCCTTCCCCAGGCCTGGGGGACCTATCACCAGTACTTCCATTTTCTCTGGATTCAGACTGAGTTTGTTTTCCCTCATCCAGCCCATTACTGACTCCAGGCAGGCATTCAGAGGAGAGACACCATTCTTAGTCACTGCATCAGTCGGAGACACAGAGAAACATATTTTGGTGTCATCAGCATACTGATAACACCGTGCCCTGTGTCTCCAGATGATCTCTCCCAGCGGTTTCATGTAAATGTTAAACAAAGTGGGGGACAAATAGCTCCCTGAGGGACACCAGATGTTAATTCCCTCTTAGAGGAGCAAGTGTCCCCCAACTGCACCATCTGGAATCTACCTGAGAGGTAGGATCGGAACCACTGGAGCACAGTGCCCCCGATACCCAAATCTCTCAGGCGTTCCAGAAGGATACTGTGGTCAATGGTATCGAAAGCCGCTGAGATGTCCAAAAGCACTAACAAGGTCACACTTCCCCTGTCGATGCCCAAATGGAGATCATCAACTAAGGCGACCATGGCAGTCTCAACTCCATATCCCTCTCTGAAGCCAGTTTGAAATGGGTCCAGATAATCGGTTTCGTCCAAAACTACTTGGAGTTGGAAGGCGACCGCTCTCTTGATCACCTTAACCAGAAATGGCAACAATGAGACCGGTCTGTAGTTATTCCTTACCAGGGGGTCTAGGGAGAGGGTTTTTTTAGCAACGGTTTAACTGTCACTAGCTTTAAACTTGACGGAAATTTTCCCTCTCTGAATGATGCATTGATTATACGTTGTAACAACAATGTTACAGTGTTCCCACCCTGGGCAGTCAGCCAAGAAGGACAAGAGAGCATGTTGTCTTCCTAACACTTCCGAGAATCTTGTCCACTTCATCGGTATGTACAAACTCAAAGTGATCCAGTATAACAGAGTCCACGGAAGCTCTGGACACCTCTCTTGTTTTTTCTGATGAAATGCCAGCGTCGAGATCAGCCCTTATCCGAGAGATTTTATCTGCGAAGAAGTTGTTAAAATCATCACAGCAGGCCTTAGTTGGTTCTAAAATAGGGTTCAGAGCGGGAGGAAGCTGAGCCAGCTCCCTCACGACCCTGAACAGCTCTGCTGGACGAGACTCTGCAGATGCAATACGTGCAGCATAGAAAGAATTCTTTGCTGCACTAATTTGCCACTCCATAAGATTTCAAAAGAGCCTGATGGTGTGTCTTGTCTAATAAGCGCTGGTGTCTCCGCCAACTGCGCTCTAGTCGTTGCACGGCCCGCTTCATTTCCCAGAGATCTTCTGTGTACCAGAGTTTTTTATTCGAAGCGGGTCGGAAAGGACGCTTAGGAGCGATACTGTGTATAGCCCTGGAGAGGTCGTTATCCCAGATGTTGGTCAGGGCATCAACAGAATCACCGTCAGATCCAACCATAAACCCCTCTAAGGCTTCTTGGAACCTTTTGGGTTCCATCAGCCTTTGAGGGTGGACCATCCTAATAGGTCCTCCACCCCCAGGGGGGATTTGGGTAGTTGCCTTAAGTCGGACCTCGACTAGGAAATGGTCCGTCCATGATAGAGCAGAGGTACTACATACCCCTGCCCACGGACTATCCCAATCCGTACTAAAGACAACATCGAGCACATTACCTGCGCAATGCGTTGGACCCGAGACTAACTGGGACAGGCCCATGGCCATCATGGAAGCCATAAACTCCTGAGCTGCACCTGTCAGATCTTGTGAGCCAGCCTCGAAAGGGATGTTGAGGTCCCCCAGAACAAGAAGTCTGGGAGACTCCAACACCAATTCCGAGACGAGCTGTGTCAGCTTGGCTAGGGAGTCTGTTAGCCTACAGGGTGGACAATAGACCAACAAAATTCCCAGACTGTCCTTAGCCTTCAGGGTCAGGTAAATACACTCGATGAAGTCTGTTTTCCGGATGGGGTTCCTGGTTAAGGTAAGTGTGTTTTTACCTTAACATACATACATACATACATACATATCACTCTGTTTCAGCCCTGGTTTTCACGTAGAAATCACTTTGGTCATCTTGATGGATAATGTATGCCCACTCAAGAGGAATGTGAACCCTGTCTTTGTACTTCTGGACTTCTGATTTCATATCTTCAACATTTTATAGATGAAAACCATGAACCTGTGGCCAAGCAACATCACAGTATGGTCAAGATGACAATTATTAACAAGGAAAAAGAGACAAGTTAGGACAGGGGTTCCCAACTTGGGGGTTGCAACCCCTTTGAGGGTCACGCCACCCCTTCTCGGGGGTCACCAGGTTGGGAATCCCCCCACCTCCCACCTCCCCTTCTCCCTGCGGGTGCCGGCACTGGAGCAGGCATCGGCGGGGAAAAGGGGAAGGGGGCGGGGCTCCCTCCTTTCCCTTTCTCCCTGTGCGTGCCTGTGCTGGCGCAGGCATGCACAAGAAGGAAGGGACGGGGGGCTGCCTCCTCCTCTCCCTTCCTTCCCGTGGGTGCTTGCACCCGTGAGGAGGAAGGGACGGCGGGGCGCCTCCTCCTCTTCTCTCCGGGGCTGCCAGGCAACTGCAGGGAGATGGGGGCAGGACTGCAAGCCCCAGCGGGCTTTGCAACCGGAAGTCCTGCCCCTTTTCCCTCTGCGGCCTCCCTAATTGGTTGGGAGGCCGGGAAGGGGTGGGACTTCCGGCCGCAAAGCCCGCTGGGGCTTGTAGGTTGCCAAAAGCCCCACCCCTTCCCAGCCTCCCAACCAATCAGGGAAGCCATGGGCGGGACTTTCGTCCCCAATGGGGGTCGCGGCCCAACAAAAG
This sequence comes from Sceloporus undulatus, assembly GCF_019175285.1. Classification (NCBI taxonomy): domain Eukaryota; kingdom Metazoa; phylum Chordata; class Lepidosauria; order Squamata; family Phrynosomatidae; genus Sceloporus; species Sceloporus undulatus. The sequence goes on along the minus strand of NC_056522.1, from coordinate 47,328,945 downwards.
TTGGGAACCGCTGAGTTAGGAGAAGCTGCAGCAGTTCAGTTTTATCTGAATGTATAGGGAAGGTGAAGGTTTTGCCCTCTCTTGTCCTCTCCCCACTGCTGAATTAATTGCATACAAACTACTTTAGCACTTTGAACTGAGTGTAGCAAATGAGGTAAGCTGAGGACAAAGAGATAAAGTGGGAAGAGGAGCGAGAAACTGGGATATTTTAAAATCAACTGAAAAGTAGGATGATAGAGGACTGTCAGGACCATCTCTGACAAACAGGGACAATGAGAGGATGTGTGCTTTCCAGTACCATCCACTATGATAGCCTTTTGAATAGGCTATCTGAACTGGTGATCAGAAGCACGTATTAGTGGTTCTTGTGTTTCAGAGGTGGCTGGCTAGGAGGAAAAGAGAGAACCAAAAAAAAAAAAATTGTTCTTCTAGCCCTTCCAAAGATAGGTTGTCTGCTGTATTCCCTCCCTTCTTCTCAAACCAGTAATGTCTGCTCCTTGTTCTTTGACCCACTTTGAGGGAGCGACAGCTCAAAAGTACGTAAGTGTAAAATATTGGGAACAGGCTGTTCCAGGTTACTGTTAACCTACTTTCCCCCACCTGGGTCCTGATCAGACATTTACACCAGGGGTGGGAATCATGCAGCCTTCCTGATGTTGTTGGATTGCAACTCCCAGCTTTCTCCATCATTGGCCATGCTAGCTAGAGGCTGATGAGAGCTGCTTCCAAGAACCTCTGGAGGACAAATGCTTCTCACCCCTGTTTTAAATAGGAGTACATAGGTGCACATGCGTCAGACAAGTAATGTTTTCTTGGCACTCTGTTGGGCATAAAGCCATAATTAGCAATAAAGTGACAAGAGGAAGGAACAGCCGTTCAGTCCCAAATATGACAAATGCTTCCTTTCAGAGGAACCATTGGGTCAGTACTACATCTTAGTCATATGCCACATAATCTCTTGAAAAAATACATGGGGTGAACACATGACTAGTAATACTTAATCATTCCTGCAGTAGCTGCCAGTCTACATTATTCAGCATTACCTTCACCATCATACTGTCACGACAGCACAGATTTTTGGTTCAGAAAAGATGTAATCCTAAAGAATGCCCTAAAATCAAAGTCAGCTAATCACATTTTGCTATCGGAGGCACAGAACAAGATCATTCACGTGTCCCAATCCCAGGTGTCAATGTTGACTGCACTAATGACTGAATCTTATTTGGCCTCTGAGTACAGCAGAATCGTTTAGTGGGTTTGGATCAGGAATGAACAATGTTGGGGATTTGGGAATCTGCATTGGCTTTAGAGGACTGTATCCTGCAAAACAAATTGTTTTCTCCCTCCCTCCTGCTTACCAATGCTTCACTTGCTGGGGAAAAAGGTCCCTTATTTATGCCTTGGTGAGGTCAAAAATGCCTTCCCACAGCCCCAGGGGGCATTCTGGGACAAGGCATTGTTTATGTTGGTTCCCAAGAAACCCTAGGGAGGCAAGTAGTCCATGTGCCACGCGTTCCCAACTCCTGGCTTGACCAAGCTATGTTTTCTCCAGCTCTTTGCTATCGCTCCATGCCCTCTGAATATCTGTTTCCTGTAGCAGCCACCTCACTCTGTTTAATGTCAAGGATGGCAGTGGAGCTGACTGAAAACATGAAACAATCATTAAAATCATAGAATCATAGAATCATAGAGTTGGATGAGACTGCAAGGGCCATCCGGTCCAACCTCCTGCCATGCAGGAACTCTCAATCAAAGCATGCCCATCCAGCCTCTGTTTAAAGACCTCCAAGGAAGGAGACCCCACTACTCTCTGAGGGAGTGTGTTTCACTGTTGAACAGCCCTTACTATCATGGAGTTCCTCTTAATGTTGAGGTGGAACCTCTTTTCCCTGTAACTTGCATCCACTGGGTCGTGTTCTCTGGAGCAGCAGAAAACAAGCTTGCTCCCTCCTCAATATGACATCCCGTCAAATATTTGAACTGGAGTATCATATCACCTCTTAACCTTCTTTTCTCCAGGCTAAACGTCCCCAGATCCCTAAGTTGTTCTTCAGAGGGCATGGTTTCCAGACAGTCGCCCTCCTTTGGACACGCTCCGGTTTCTCAACATCCTTTTTGAATTGTGGTGTCTAGAACTGGACACAGTATTCCAGATGGGGCCTGACCAAAGCAGAATAGAGTGGCACTATTATTTCCCTTGATCTAGACACTATACTTCTATTGATGGAGCCTAAAATCGCTTTGGTCTTTTTTGCTGCCGCATCACACTGTTTACTCATGTGCAACTTGTGGTCGACTTGGACTCCTAGACCCCTTTCTCATGTAGTTTCTTTAAGCCAGGTCCCCCATCCTATATCTATGCATTTCATTTTTCTAGCCTAAATGCAGTTCCTTACATTTTTTTTTCTGTGTTGAATATCATTTTGTTAGCTTTGGCCCAGTTTTCCAGTTTATTCAGGTCATTTTGAATTTTGATCCTATCCTCTGGGGTGTTAGCTACTCCTCCTAAGTTGGTGTCATCTGCAAATTTGATAAGTATACCCCCAGTTCAGTCATTGAAGTAACTGATAAAGATGTTGAAAAGCACTGGGCCCAGGACAGAACCCTGTGGCACCCCACTGGTCACTTCTCTCCAGGATGAAAAGAAACCATTGTTGAACACTCTTTGGCTTCAGCCAGTCAGCCAATTACAAATCCATGTAACAGTTGCCTTGTCCAGCTCACATTTTACAAGCTTATCACAAAGAGCTGCAGAAACAGAGCTGCAGTAACACAAGCAATCCCTCTCCTTTCAATGGAAAAACTAGCCTGGATTTGTATTTCAAAAGTATGCCCACCCATAATCCAATTAAAAATAATTCCCACAGTTCAAGGTCCACTGGAGGCTCCTTCTTCTATCTTCTTTAAAGCAATGCCCCAGAAGACACTTGGGAAAGGTCTAGCTCAATGGCAAAATATTTGCTTACCACCCAAAAGGAGCTTAGTCCCTGGCATCTCTAGTTGAAAGGATTTTAGAAGATGACGAGTACTGGAGTGTGGAAAAGTTATTTCTTGAACTAAATGTCACCAAATTTCCTGGCTGGGGATTCTGGAAGTTTTAGTCTAGAAAAGTAATTTTCCCAGGCTCTGAGAGGTACTGCTACTCAGAGTACACAATATTGCTCTAGAAGGACCAATGGTAAGACATAGCACACAGTGACTTCATTTGATGCAGGGAGACTCTCTGGCACTACAGTGGGCCTTGGTATCCACTGGAGTTTGGTTCCACGACCCCCCCATGGAGAACAAAAAAGTTCCATTAAATACAATGGCATAGTAAAATGGTAGTAATAGTAAAACCTGCTAGGTGACCTTGGGCAAGTCACACTCTCTTAGCCTCAGAGGATGGCAGTGGCAAACCCCCTCTGAAGAAACATGTCAAGAAAAGCCCATGATAGGTCATCATAAATTGGAAACAACGTGAAGGCACACAACAGCAAACAACACCACTAGCACGGTGAGGCGGGGTGGTGGTGGCAAAGAAGTATCCAACTATACTTCTGTAACCAATTTCAGTGCTAAAAAGATGCCATCAGTGCTATGCTTCAGCTAAATGAGCACTGTTGTTGTTGTTGTTGTTGTTGTCGTGTCTTCAAGTCATTTGTGATTTATAAGAGATTATCACATTGACAAATAACCCGACTGCTCCCTAATGGGATGCAGCTGGGTTGTGGGATGCAGGCTGGTATTATCATATGCAATTTGCTGCCATGGCCACCAGGCAGCTACATCCCGGCTGCATCCTGGGTCCCAGGCACGCTTTGGAGGCTGCTTTTCAAAATTGGGAAACTCCCAGATTAGAAAAGCGGCCTCTGAAGCATAGCTGGGACCTGGGATGTAGCTGGGATGCTGCTGCCTAGTGGCAGCGGTGGCAAATTATGTGCAATAATACTCAGCTGCATCCCGTTAGTGAGCAGTTGGGTTATTTGTCAATGGAATAATCTCCATAGTGACCTATCATGGGGTTTTCTTGGTAAGATTTGTTCAGAGAAGGTCTGCCTTTGTCTTCCTCTGAGGGTAAAAAGTGTGACTTGCCCAAGATCACCCAGTTAGTTTCCGTGGCCAAGCAGGGACTTGAAACCTAGTTGCAAGATTCTTAGTCCAATGTTTAAATTATGCCATACTGGTTGTCTAATTGGAACATACCTTAATGCAGTATATGGCTGTATTGATGAGAGCAACTGAAAAGTGGATCATGGAGATGAGGGAGGAGACACTGCATAGTACCACATTGTCGAACTTTATGCTACATCTTCCATCTCCAGGATCTGTCAGCTATGGTATCTAAGGGATATCCTGTCCCCTATTAAATGTGGCAACCCTAAGTGGAAAAGGACTATCATATGGTTCAGGTGCTGGCTTGTGCTGCTGGCTTGTGCTCCATTATGGGCATTAAAGTGACAACATGGGAGATAGAAGAAAGTGGTTATTTGTTTTTGTTTAACCAGAGGCCAGTGACTTGCAGCATTCACAGTTTTTTGGTGTAGTGGTTTGAGTGCTGGACTACGATTCTGGAGACCAGAGTTCAATTCTTAGCTTGGCCATGAAAGCCACTGGGTGACTTTGGGCAGGGCACATGTTCTCAACCTGAGCTGAAGGCAATGGTAAACCTCCTCTGAACAAATTTTGCCAAGAAAACTCCATGATAGGGTCACCTTAGGGTCACCATAAGTCAGAAGCGACTTGAAAGCACACAATACACACATAAACACAATTAAAAGTAAGTATTTTGAGAAACAGGAACATAAAGATGCCCTTCTTAAAAACTGTAGCTGTAATGGGAGCTAATAAATTTGGGGTGGGGGCTTGTAAACACAATACAGGTAATTTCTTTTTTTAAAGTTACTTGCCAAACTCTAGCACAACTATTTAACCTTGAAAGGAGTTTATCTCTGGTAAGTACAGAAGGATATGTGCTGAAGTTGGACCACCTCCAGCTCTGTCTTATTTTGTTGTTCCTTGTAAGAAACTAAGAATATATCAAACACCCAGACATGGCATGTGAGAAACTAGAATTTAGCCAGAACCAGAAAGAGTCTGGCTGGCAAAACATGCAACAGCAATGTGTTTGGACAGATGGCATGATGTAAAATTGTACACAGATACAATCTGTTTGAAGCTGTGCCCCAAATCCATGCATTTCTATGCATGATTATCCCTCAACGTATGGCACAAAAATCTTTCAAAAGGCACACTTACAATATGTTAAGTATTTCAACTTATCACTCATTGGCTTATGGTTCATTGAAAGTGGTTTTGGGTTTTTTTTTTGTTTTTTTTGCACCTCATTGTTTCCTACTGTGTTTGTCTTTCTCTCAACAATGAAGCATGCACAAGTCATGGTTCCTCTACAACAACTCACTGCTCTCTAGATCAGCCTTGCATTCATAATGATTAAATTCATGCTCTAATGAATGAATGTGGAAGACCCCCTCAGCAAGTGGGCTGTGGTGTGCTGAGTAAATCATCTCTCATTACTCATATGTTTCTTCCCTCGTTATCCATGTTCTGCCACAAAAATGGATCATTTATGTGTTTACACTGTTTACAGTACAAGAGGAGAAGCTGTACAAGTGGGTCTCCAGATGCTTTGGGTTACAAATCCCACAATCTCTTGTCACTGGCTGTGACGGCTGAAACATTTAGGAGTTGAAATACCAGACACTGGAAAGGCTAAATGTTCCCTGCCCTGTGCTTTTAATTGTGCAAACACTTTCTCCATCATGCAAAGAATGAGAGATAAAATATGGGAGAAACAGAGATAGCGAGTGATGAGGTCACTGAGTAGGGGTGTATATTATCTTGATGGCATGGAAGAAGAGTTTTGAAATCTATCAGATTAGGTTCATTAGGCCATATTGCCATAGGCCTTGAGCTCACTGGAAAGAAATGAGAGTAATAAAAGGAGAACAATACAATTTTGGAAGATACATTATACAGCCACTGTGACTAGTAGCTATGATAAGCCCTGTTCTCCATGACATTATCTGATCCACTTTTAATGCCTGCCAAGCTAGTAACACTGCACCTTATAGTAATGAATTCTACTGTTTGAATTCTATGAGCTCTATGAACAAGTTACACAGAAAGTTCACAGAAGCTTCCAAGGCTTAGACAAATTCGAAAACTGTAGAATGGAAGACTTCTGTTTTGTTTCTCTTACACTACATCTGAAATCTTGCATTGTCCCAGTATAGTATAAATATCCTCTGGTAGAGTTGTTTGCTAGCACTAAGCAGTCTCCATATTGCATGCCACCATAGCACAACACATGAGAAATTGTGCATTGTCACTCAGTGCACAATGCAAAGAAGCAGTGCTCAATGAACAATGCAGATGCACATTGGCACACTACTCTGCATTCACTATTATGCAGCATACAATTGTTCTTCACTCCTGTCACCATCAGCTGGATGCATCCAGTCTGTATTATCAAAAAAAAAAAAAAAGTCACTTGACATGTGCAAAGCAAATGATCCTGTGTAAATCGCCAATAGGATTCTGGCCTAATTCGGAAACCTTTTTGTCTTCACCCATCCTCTTGGCCTGACAGAAGGAAGGAACTAAAACAAGAAAATACGTAAGTACAGTGTGTATCTAGTTGCAAGTAAATTAAATGTACTTTGCCTCTGAAACACCTGTGCTTGGAGAAAAAACAAATTCACTTCCAGAGCTATTTTGGAAATTCTGAAATTGTGAGAGAAGTTTAGGTAAGGAGGCTGTGAGTCATCCATGGGTAGTCAATTGGTGGGAAATGAAATTGGCTACAGAGTCCGCTGGATCATCATGGTACTGAAAACAAGTTCTCTTCAATAAAGTGTGTGCACAGGAGATGATACCACACAGGAAGAACCAATTCAAGCAACTGTTGAGAAGCAATTTAATCTTTCTGCTCATTCAGTCATTTGATGCTATCTACAACAGGCACCTAATACAATGGGTATCCCAGGAATTGCCAGTCTGTTTTGTCTCAAGAGCCGGAAGCAATTTTCAATGTGGCTCAATGCCTCCCTCTGCTGCTTAGAAGAAAAAATCACATGCACTGATGGAAAGATTTTAATTCAGTCTGGGCCATTGCAATAAGTAAGTATCCCTCATGTCAGGGTTTCATAAGCAGAGATCCATGGATTCCTGAGGGTTTATGATAGGGACTCTGGTGGTATGTAATTTAGATAAAAAGAAAATTACTATGTCCTACTCTTTGCTTCATGTGTTAGAAAAGGAGACCATTGTTCATGACAGATTATGACAAATACAATTGGCCCTTCGTTTGCATGAGGGATCTCTTCCTGACACACACGAAAACAGAGGCTCGCACGTATTCAAGCCTCATAGGCTTGAATAGGGTGTGCCCCAGTGTGCATGGTCCAGGTGCGCATACTATTAGAATTAATGGAGGTTGCCCCTCCATACATAATTAAGGTCGCGGATCTGAGATCCATGAGTTAGGAGGGGCAACTGTAAATCTTATAATAATAATATAATAAAATATTAATAATATAATAAAATATTTATTTATATCCTTTTTATTCCTCAAGGTGCCACAAGGCTCCTTGGTAAAACTTGGAAAAGTTGCTTTGTGCCCCAATGTGCCAGGGACTAGTACCATATTTCTATCCAGGGGCTGCAGGTGTTTCATTCTTCCCTGAAATATAGCCTGGAACCAACACTCAATGACCTGGGAACTGGCAGTAGTCCATGGTACCACTTTGGGTATCACTGTTGAGAGTCAGCAACAAGGTTTTTTGTTTTTGTTTGTTTGTTGTTGTTTTTTTGGAGAGGGAAAAACAATACAGATGGTTGGGGTGCTGGTATGGGAAGAGCAGTTTCCAATTTGATTACTCACCTGAGAGATAAAAGCTCTCAGGGTTTGATCACACTAGAAAGGTAAATTGCAATTACGTCAGGTTAATGGCACCTTTGGTTGGGGCTTATTGCATGACATTGTTCCTCTTCCGTTGCTTTTCTGGTGGGAGACCATTTGAAAAGTGTTTCTTTTTATTAATGCAGAAATCCATCAAATAGACATATTCACGGCTTCAATAAAAGATTTGGATAAAGAAAAGGCAGAGAGGGAATAGGAATGTCTAAAAAGATACAAGGGAAAGGATTTATGATTACGACATATAACAACTCTTAAATCAGACATTTCTGTCGAGAAATTTTTAAAAAACCCTTTATTTGCAGATGTAACTCAGGAGATAAGACAAGGCTAGTAATGTAAAGAATGCATTTACTTTGTGGAAGCCAATTTATAATAGAATTAAGTATCACGTTGTTTTAGATCTCTGTAGCTGTTTTTTTTTTTTTTGTGGTTTGGTATTTAAACCAATACTGTTTGTTTGTTTGTTTGTTTGTTTGTTTTTCTGTAATGTTTTATATGTGATATATGTTAATAATAATAAAACATTTTTCAAAAAGAAATCCATCAATGATCTTTCCTGCTACTATTCTGCTGTGATCTTCAGTGCAATAGTTCAATTCCACTTTAATGCCAACTTTGGCTGGTCAGTGGGTTGGCAGTGGGTGTGTTTTGGGTGTTGCTTAGGTGACCTAGTGATCAGGTGAAAAAGAGAAGGGGTATAAATTTTAATTTCCTTACCTTTCAATTGGCGAAGTAACTGAGAAAAAGTTAAAGATTTTTTTTCTCTGTAGAAAAATCCATTGGCAAATAACCACACCTTTCCCAACTTGGCCTTGTCAGAGAAGCTGGGAAGGCAAAATTTTGCTCCCTGCCTCCTCCCACCCTGCCCATAGAATAATAGAATCATAGAATCCTAGAGCTGGAAGAGACCGCAAGGGCCATCCAGTCCAACCCCCTGCCATGCAGGAAATCCAAATCAAAGCATCCTCGACAGATGGCCATCCCGCCTCCATTTGAAGACCTCCAAGGAGGGAGACTCCACTACACTCTAAGGAAGTGTGTTCCACTGTGTGTAGTGGAGTCTCCCTCCTTGGAGTTCCAGGGTTTTCCAGGGGTTTCTCTCTCTCTCTTTCTCTCTCTCCTCTCTCTGTCAATCTCTGGCTCTCACTCACTCTCACATATACTTAGGTGTTTATCACATGGAGGCTTTTGCAGCTTTTTGCAGCTCAGATCTGACGTGACTGCAGGTCCAACGATGCGAATTCATGCAATAACGTGATATGTTATCACATGCGATTCCTTTCTATGGGGGCTCCTTCCATGGCGCTTCCACAGTGATTCCAAAGTGATCCCTCATTTTGGCGAAATCAGTAACAAGCGAATTCACAGAAAACGCTTCCAAGCTCACTTTTGATTTCACTCCGAATTGGTCTGGTGTGGAATGCAACTTTGCTTCTGCTCTGGTACCCCACCGCAACCCCCCTGGGCTGCAAATTTCCCATGATGCAGCACTGCAATTTTCTCCCATTTCCTTTTGGTGTCCTTTCACTTTCAGGGCAACTTTCAAGGCAACTCTTTTTTTTTTTTGAATATATATGTGTGTGTATGTGCGTGAATGTGAATATACAGATATGTCTGTCTGTCTGTCTGTCTATCTATCTATCTATCTATCTATCTGTGTGTTGAAACTGCTGAAATGGAAGGGAAAATAAAAAGGGGGGATGAAGAAGACTCAGAAATATTCACAAGGCAAATATTCATGCAATCACACAATTACGTGAAACAGGGAACAAGAACTTGCGCCCCTTTTCACCCCAGAAACATACTAGGTCACAATGCGTTCAGACCCCCACTGAGCATGCGCAAGGTTGCCGATCTGAATCGTTGAATCTGCATGGTATGCACCGGTGCGGTAATACAACTGGCACTCACTCCACTTTGTGTGAATCTGCATCACGTGACTTGCCTTGGATTTGATTCCCCCTCAGTTCGGAAGGGCAACCAGGTGTGATAAAACATTCACGTTATAACATGAATTCACATAGCTGAACCAGGAGTCACCCTAGATCTCAGCTGCAAAAACCTCCATGTGATAAACACCCTAGAAAGGTAAGTGGAAAAGAGAAAAAGGTTTTACAGTTTTAAAAGCATTTATTTCATTAACCCTGTTCTGCTTGTTCTTCTTGCTTAGAGGTTTAGAACTGATTAACTGCTGGCAAATGAGACAATGTAACTGTTACATGGATTTGTAATTGGTTGACTGGCCGAACCCAAAGGGTGCTCAATAATGGCTCCTTTTCATCCTGGAGAGAAGTGACCAGTGGGGTCCTACAGGGTTCTGTCCTGGGCCCAGCACTGTTCAACATCTTTATCAATGACTTGGATGACAGAACTGGGGGTATACTTATCAAATTTGCAGATGACACCAAATTAGAAGGAGTAGCTAATACACCTGAGGACAGGAACTAACTTCAGAATGACCTTAATAGATTATAAAGCTGGGCCAAAACTAACAAAATGAATTTCAACAGGGAGAAATGTAAGGTACTGCACTTAGGGTGGAAAAATGAAATAAACAGATATAGCATGGGTGACACCTGGCCGAACGAGACTACGCGTGAAAGGGATCTGGGAGTCCAAGTAGACCACAAGTTGAACATGAGTCAACAGTGCAATGTGGCAGTTAACAAGGCCAATGCAATTTTAGGCTGCATCAATAAATGTATAGTGTCTAGATCAAGGGAAGTAATAGTGCCACTCTACTCTGCTCTGGTCAGGCCCCAACTGGAATATTGTGTTCAGTTCTGGGCACCACAATTTAAAAAGGATGTTGAGAAAATGGAGTGTGTCCAAAGGAGGGCTACCAAAATGGTGAAGGGTCTAGAATCCATGTCCTATGAGGAACGATTTAGGGAGGTGGGGATGTTTAACCTAGAGAAGAGAAGGTTAAGGGGTGATATGATGGCCCTGTTTAAATACTTGAAGGGATGTCATACTGAGGAGGGAACTAGTTTGTTTTCTGCTACTCCAGAGAATAGGACCCGGAGCAATGGATGTCGGCTACAGGAAAAGAGATTCCATCTCAACATTAGGAGCAACTTCCTGACAGTAAGGGCTTTCCAACAGTGGAACACACTCCTTCCTCGGAGTGTAGTGGAGTCTCCTTCCTTAGAGGTCTTTAAACTGAAGCTGGATGGCCATCTGACAGGGATGCTTTGATGTAGATTTCCTGCATGGCAGGGAGTTGGACTGGATGGCCCTTGTGGTATCTTCCAACTCTATGATTCTATGATTCTATAGTTTAGTCTGATCTTTCCCTGAATTGGACAGGCCCCTGACTGTGATAAATCCTCAGCAGTCAATGGCTAAATGATGCACTTTTAACTGATTATGTATTTTTAATTGGTGTTCATGTTTTTAATTGTGTTGCATATTTGTTGCTTTATTTCAACCTATTGTTCCCAGCCTGATCCATAGGAAGAGGTCACCACCACCATCACCATTTTGATTGGATTGGGAAGAGGAAAGAGAGTAGACACTAGATTTCAAAATGTCCCAGGCTGGGATACTCCATTACTCAGGTTGGATATTCCATTCTCTATTTCACCAGAGGCCATTAAGAGGAATTGTAAAGCCATTTTGTCCTGCCAGATTAGACAATGTGAAGTAACTTCCAAATGAACTGGAGAACTTGGAGTCAAAGGCAATAGTGCAAAGATCTAAACTGGAGGCAGAGATTAGTGCTGTCCTGAAACAGTATATAGAGCCACTCTGATCACTGTGAAAACCAGCCATGCTTGAGCTGCATTTCCAACTAAACAAATATAAGATGTTGCTGGGAAATCTTGCAAAACTGTCTCTTAAAACCTTGCCCTCCTTATTTCAGCACTGTGGCTAGTGGACTACTCTGGTTGTGGTCCTCAATACACAGACCAATAACTAGGCTGATGGAAGGATGTCCTCCTCATTGTGCCAGGTGGCCTGTGTTAGACATAGGTCAGGTGTTTATCACACAGAGGTTTTTGCAGCTTTTTGCAGCTCAGATCTGACGTGACTGCAGGTCCAATGATGCAAATTCATGCGATAATGTTATGTATTCTCACATGTGATTCCTTTCTATGGGAGCTCCTTCTGTGGGGCTTCCACAGTGAATCCAAAGTGACTCCTCATTTTGGTGAATTTGGTAAAAATTGAATTCACAGAATTCGCATTCAAGCTTACTTCGATTTCACTCTGAATTGGTCTGGTGTGGAATGCAACTTTGCTTCTGTCCCGGTACACCCCACCAAACCTCCAAAGAGGCAAATTTCCCATGATGCTGTGCTGCAATTTTGCCCCAATTGTTTCCATTGCTTGGAAGGGTAGATGACAGGGATGGAGGGAATGAAACAGGAGGCTGGGGGGAGAGATGGGAGCAACGGAGGGGGCCATCAGAGGCTGGCGGGAACAACAAACATCAGTTCCCAGAATTCCATAGCTTTGAACCAAGGACCCCACAACAAACTCCAATTCCCAGAATTCCATAACACTGAGCCAGGACAGTGAAAGTGGAGTCAAACTGGATTATTTCCCTAGTGTGGACGCAACCTAAGAGAAGGCAACTGTTACAAAGGGAAGGAGAGTGGATTGTATTCAGGGAGGTGGTACTTTAGGGAGCATGGAGAATAATTATAATAATTATCATTTTAAAAACCTAAAAAAATTGTTTATAAAATATTAATTATTTTTAAAACAACAACAACAACAACAACAACAACAATAAATTATTAGTTTGCTGAGGCACTAGAGCTCTCTGGCAGAGAAGGCTCAATGTCTCAGGACACTACAGTTCCCAGAATTCCATGGCACTGAGCCAGGACAGTTAAAGTGGAGTTAAACCGGATTATCTCCCCAGTGCAGATGCAAGCTAAGAGAAGGCAACTGTTACAAAGGCAAGGATAGTGGATTGGATTCAGGGAGGTGGTATTTTAGGGAGCATGGAGTACACTGCTACCTCGGGTTACGAAATTAATTCGTTCCGCCATTCCCTTCGTAACCCGAAAATTTCGCAACCCGAAAAGGCTTTCCATTAGCGCTGGAAAGCCTATAGCCGCGCTTCGCATTTGAATTTCGCGCCGAAATGAATTTCGTAACCCGAAAAATAGTTCGTAACCCGGAACAGTTTTTTCCAATCCAACTTTTTCATATCCCGGAAATTTCGTAACGCGATCATTTCGTATCCCGAGGCACCAGTGTATAAGAGAAACAGGATCATTCCTTCAATCCTCCAAAATGGGTCTCCTTCAGATCCAAAGGATTAACTTCCAAGTAAACCGCAGCTTCTACACTGATTATTTTGCAGATAATAATAATAATAATAATAATAATAATAATAATAATAATAATAATAATAA
>NC_056522.1:47304531-47315639 GCF_019175285.1 Sceloporus undulatus | reverse complement strand
ATGGATGAAGGCTCTGACATGGAGGATAGATCTAGATGTGGCTGTAATGGATGAGGAAAATGACAGGAGAATAGATGCAGATGTGGCTGAAACAGATGAGGAGAATGACAGGAGAATAGATCTAGTTATGGCTGAAATGGATGAGAAGAATGACAGGAGAATAGATCTTGATGTGGCTGAAATGGATGAGGAGAATGACAGGAGAATAGATCTAGATGTGGCTGAAATGGATGGGGGCTCTGACATGGAGGAACCCATCTGAATTTGGCTGCCAGGAATGATAAAATAGAAGGGAGGAAGAAACGTGAAGCAGTCATTCACGTGAGGCTAGCATTCACGTGAAAGTGGAACCAGGCTCCTTTCTTCACTCCTGAAGTGCAAAGGTTCAGGATACGTTCAGACCCCCACTGAGCATGCACAAGGGTCCCAATTCAAATAGTTGAATCCGCATGGTATGCACTGGTGTGGTAATACAATGTGCCCTCACTCCACTTTGTGTGAATCCGCACCACGTGACTTGCTTTGGATTTGATTGCCCCTCGATTCAGAAGGGCAGCGGAAGGGTAACCAGGTGTGATAAAACATGTGTATTATAACGTTAATTTGCATTGCTGAACCAGGAGTCACCCCGGATCTGAGCTGCAAAAACCTCTGTGTGATAAACACCATACTTAAGCATTTTGGCACTTGACAGTAACAAACATGATTAACTTTATATTCATGTTTCCATCGTGGTCTGGAATCACTGTGATGAAGTGTGCAAATCTGGTGTTCTTGTGTGGAAGTCATGAGACCACTCTTCAGACAGATGAAAGATGGCCCTAAATAAAATGGAATAAAAGTGCAGACCTTTCTTGCTCGGGGAGCAGGAAAATTATTAAATAACAGAATGGTAAATTATGATTCAATGAAAAGTCCCAGTGTAGTACTATAATTATTGTAGTACCATAACACAACCACGAGCATGGGAATTTTTTTTAGGGTAAACATTTTCTAGAGTAAGGACCAATGAAGTATAGTGGTTAGAATATTGGATCAGGATTTGAAAAATGCAGATTCCAGTCTCCATTGTGCTTGAAACTCACCACATGTATGTCAGTCTGATCTACCTTGGAGGGTTAATCAGAAGATAAAGTGTTGCGGGGCTGAGAGAGAAGCTTTTTCATCACTTTGAACTCACAGCCCAAAAGTATGGATATAAGTGTAACTAATAATTGTATTCTTCATCACTATGTATGGATCCAAAAGCTGGACAGTGAAGAAAGCTGACAGAAAGAAAATCAACTCATCTGAGATGTGGCGCTGGAGAAGAACAGATCAAGCCCGATCTCTCCCTAGAAGCCACAATGACCAAACTGAGGCTGTCACACTTTGGTCAAACCATGAGAAGGCTGGGGGGGGGGAAGACTTGGAAAGGTAGAGGATAGGGGAAAAAGAGGAAGACTGCATACTGGATAGACAGACTCAATCAAGGACTGCTTCAGGTAAAGATGCTGAAGAAGGATATGTGCTTTGATTAGGGATAGGGATCATGCAGCCCTCTAAAAAAATTTAAACTGCAACAACCAGCAGCCCTAGCCAGTACAACCAGAGAATGCTGGGAGTTGCAGCCTAACAACTTCTAGAAGGCCACATGAATTCCCCTCTCCCCCAGCTTAAATATTCTCCCAGGCTGCATACATTCTGCTGTATTCAAAAAAGAGATAAATGGAATGGTACTAGTAAAGCTAGACTTTACAACCTTTGGTTGTTATATAATGGTGAGACAGTCAGCATATGATGAATCAGTAATACATGACTGCTATCTGTGGACAAAGAGAGAATACATTGTGTTCTGGGCTGCAATGGGTAGTTTTTCATTGACAGCTTCATACGAGTACCTTGAGATCTGATTTTCAGAAGGTGTCTCAATTAAATTTGTGAGACCATTTACCAATATATTCCTTACCTCATTACTCTGCAGATGTGCTACAACAGCATAAGGCAAGCAAGTCAAGAAGAAAATAACAAGGAAGATTCAATACTGTTGGGTTCAGCCCTGCTCATAATCCCCAGTACTTACTCCTCGGTGTCAGATTAGGGAGGACAACTTTGAAATCTGATTTTCTCTCTCCATCCTCCATATACATGCCAGAATCTATCAATGCCCTCCTTTCCTTAAAGCTGTAAAACAAGTGGGGATCATGCAGTCCTCCAGATGTTCACTAGCATCACATGATTTGCATCTATTTCTAGCTATTCCTCCATGGCTATGGCTCCTAATGCTCCCCCTGGAAAAATATCTTATAAGCAGTACAGCCCACCCTCAACATGGCCACTTCTGTATTGTCAGAGAGCAGATGGATGAGCAGGGATGCATCCAGCTCTGACTCTGGGGGCCACTGAGATGTCTACAGAAGATGTATGTTTCCTTGCAGAGGAAAACAGAGGTATTTGGGCTTGTTGGGGTGGGCAGTTGACCTCTGGCCCTTATGCAGTTGTCCAACTCTGCCTTAAGCAGTGGGTCATCAGGAAGTTATTGCAGGGGAATACGTTGCATCTTTATGGCTAATAATTGTTTTTCTTGAAGAAGCTGAACAAATTCAGGCACATTCTCCTTTGAGGTACAGCCTACATAGCACCCATGTTTTTCAAGACTGTGCAGTACCTACAAAGATTTCAAAGGTTCAGCCCCGATACACAGTGCAGCATCTCCAGCAGGTAGCTGTTCGACCTATTGACTTATGGCAACCCCATGAATTTCATAGAGTTTTCTTAGGCAGGGAATACTTAGAAGTGGTTTTCAGAATTCCTTCCTCTGAAACATAACCTCCAGTGCATGGTATTCATTGGTAGTCTCCTATCCAAGTACCAACCAGGCCTTAGTTTAGCTTCCAAGATCAGATGGGATCTAGTGCCTTTAGAATATTTATGCATGGAAAGAGTTTCACTTTTAAATAATTACAAACACTAGAAAATTTATCCTATGTTGATGTTGAGGATTTCAGTTACAGTTTGAATGAAACAAGTTTTAGGGGTAGCACCTTATTGTTGTTGTGAAGTTGTTATATGCTTTCAAGTCAACTCTGACTTATGATGACCCTATCATTAGGCTTTTGAGGCAAGAATTGTTCTGGAGAGGTTTGCCATTGCCTTCTTCTTAGGCTGACAGAATATGACTTGCCCACAGTCACACAGTGAGTTTCCCTGGGTGAGAAGTGATTCAAATCCTGGTTTCTTAGAGTCCTAATCCAACACTCAAAGCATTATACTATGTTGGCACCTCTTGATAATACCTATGAATGGAGATATTTGAAATGCTTGTTTGGTAGATACATGAAGTATTTCACAGAGTGGCTCCAAAAATTTCTATAGTTTTCATGAGTATGGTGACTCTGTGATCAAGCATGTGGGTTTGTATACCATAGTAGCCAGACAGATATACTTGAAGTTACAACATAAATGGGGTACTTTAGAGAACCAGTTCTTCATATCCACCAAAGAAGGGGAAGTATCCTAAGCAGAAGAAGTTGTCTATCTGTGGAGCAGAAAAATACAGAATTTATAAATTGCTTATTTTTCTTATACCTATAGAAAGATGATACTACATGTTTAAGGTACTTTTTTCCCATCTAATCCTGTGAAAGTCCAAAACTATTGCCTAAGACGTACTGTAATGAAAGAAAAGAAGGGAAATATGTCTAGTTTAACTGAAATTAATACCTTCCTTTGGTATTTCAATAGAACACAAACTTGTTAATAGCTGCTTCCTGACTTCCAGTACACCATATGATGAATTTTTACAGTTTTTATTGCTATTTTGAAAACCAGGCAGCAATAACCTATCCATTGCCAAATTAAGGCATATAGTGGCCCTCACCAAGTCAGG
Source organism: Sceloporus undulatus (assembly GCF_019175285.1). Lineage (NCBI taxonomy): Eukaryota > Metazoa > Chordata > Lepidosauria > Squamata > Phrynosomatidae > Sceloporus > Sceloporus undulatus. The sequence goes on along the minus strand of NC_056522.1, from coordinate 47,311,771 downwards.
TAATTTTGTACCCAAGGCACAAAGTGCCTCTCACTTTTCCTGGCAGTGAAAAGGCAATTATACACTCTTAATTAATTAATTAAATAATTAATTAACCATTTGCTTCCTTGTCATGACACCCCAAATATTTTGTCTGCAATTGCCAATTAGAGTAGACTCATTGAATCAATTGCTGAATGGTAAGTCAGCCTTTATGCATGATTCAATGGGTCTGCATTCACAGAGACTGACAGTTGGATTTAGACCAGGTTTACCTGATGTACAGACATGAATGTTGATTGATCCACTTGACTATAGGACTAATATAGAGATTTTGTCCTAATTTTATTGTTGAAGTGTGGCAACTATATGGCTCTTTAGGTGTTGAGATGACTAAATGGCTTCCAGGGTAATAAAAAAAAGCCAATTCTTTTTATGATCATAAAAAGTGTGGTCTGGAAAAGGGACTGAAGGCTGCAAAAATAGACTTGCTACCTGTAACTTCTGTGCAAAATTATCTTGTTGTTTTTGCAAATGAGTTTCTAACCAGAAGGGGGAGCATGTCTTCCATTGAATGATGTTGTATAATCAACTGAAATGTGAGAGGAGGGAGAGAAGTCAGAAGCACTTGTGTGTAGCTCAGGTTAGCAATTGTTTTGTTCAGTGCTGTGTTTTAAATCGGATAATGCCTGATAGGCTAGTTCTAGGATTTTCTCCCCATGGCTTTACTTCTGTGGGAGCACAGAACTGTCATCATTCTCATCCCAGTTTGTGTTCTCCCCATATGACTTGTGCAGGGAAACCATAACTGATATGCAAGGTTGGCCCCATGAGGTAAAGTGAAGCAACCAATGCTGACATACCACAGAAAGGAGCTAGAGGAGATTGCTCTGTGCACAGTGTGACCATTGTGATAGCCCATGTTGTGGTTAGAGTGTTGGGTTGGAACTTGGGAAGTATTGGTTCCAGTCCCAACAAAAGCAAAGAAGTTTATTGGATGACTGTGGCCTGTGGGTTAACCATTCTGTTTCTCAGTCTGACCTAATTTGCAAGATTCTTGTCAGTGTAAAGAAGGGAGAAGGCATGTATTCTATCTTGATTCATTGGAGGAAAGACAGAATATCAATGACTTTGGCTACTATTGCTAATTGTTACAAGAAATGCTATAAAAATTGTCTTCCTTTTGTGTTTGTGTGTTCCCTTACGATGGCCCTGAATGTACTCTGACTGCAAACAGCCATGAAGCTTATTCCACCTGGTCATGTTGCCAAGCTGCCATGGACCCAAAAGTGAGCTTTGAGATCAATCAGATAGTTTAGGAGTTGCAATAGGGAAGAATTCACACTTCCAGAAGACAGAAAGAGGGAGTTGTTTTTTGTGGGTTTTTCGGGCTATCTGGCCATGTTCTAGAAGAGGGAGTTGGTTTACAGCAGAAAGGGCTAATTTACAACTCTATTCCCCATCTTTGAAGCCCTATCTTAGTGATCCTTTACCATCCCGATTTGGCCTTTGATGTATGATGGACAATCTTTGCCTAGCCTATAAAAGATCTTAAATTTTCTTTGTTAGAAGAAGGAAGGAGCTAGCTTGGAGTTTCCCTATATTTCAAACTGGTTCCAATTTATGCTGCCCTCCAAGAAGCAGCTGAGTTCTACATTCATCATGAGATCACATCTTTGGAGCACCCACGTCTTTGGATAATTATCCCCCTTAAATGAAGCCTGTCCTATCATTCCATAGCTCACATGTGAGAATGTGTGGGTGTATTTTTTTTTACTTTAATAAAATACAATTCATATGAAGAGTTCTGCTTGCATTCCTCTATTCCAGAAACCTCTGGATAAAAATGAGAAACAATTCCAAAAGGGTTGTTTGTAGCATAACCCATTAAATAATTGAGCTAATTAAAATTCCCCCTAGAAGGACCCATTCCTACATACTCCTACCATCACCAAGAGGCCCAGGAGACTAGTAGACAATTGAAGCATAAAACCTTAGATTTGGAAGCAGCTCAAAGGGCCATCAGATCCAACCCCCTGCTCAATCCAGGATCTCCAGCTAATGTATTTCCAGCAGGTAGCTATCCAGCCTCTTTTTGAAGATATCTAGAGAAGGAAACTACACCACCGCTCTAGACAGTTGGTTCCATTGCCAAATGGCTCTATCTGTCAAGACGTTCTTTCTAATGTTCAGTTGAACATTACCTTCCTTTAACTTAAAACCATTAGACTAAATTCTACCTTCAGAGGCAGCAGAGAATAAGACTGTGCCCTCTTCTTTATGACAGCCCTTGGATAGCCTTTGAGTGTCATCACATCATCCCTCAATCTTGCCTTCACCAAGCTGAATATGCCCAGCTCCTTCAACCTCTCCTCATATGTTTTGTGCTCTTATCATCCTCATTGCCCTTCTCTGAACTCACTCCAACTTGTCTATGTCCTTCTTAAAATTAGGTGCACAGAACTGAGCATAGAACTCCAGATGAGTCCTGATCAGTGCTAAATAGAAGTTTACATTTGTCTCTGCCGAATACTTAATTTCAGCCCAGTTTTTTTAGTTTATCATGTTCCTTTTGAACTCTGTTACATTGGCCCCAAGACCAAACCCTGCAACATTGCACTTGAAACCTCCTTCCAGTTTGAAGCAGAAGAACAGTCATGACAACCCTTTGAGCATGTTGTTCCAACCAGTTATGGATCCATGATGGTGTTTCCATCTATTCCAAATTAGTCAGTTTGCCAATCAAAATATCATGGGGGACTTTATGAAATGCTATGCTGAAATCCAGATAAATGACATCCACAGTATTCCTACCATTTACTAGTGAACTGATCAAAACAAAATGTAAGGTTAGTTTGGCATGATTTGTTCTTGACACACCCATGCTGGCTCTCAATAATCACTGCATTGACATCAAGATACTTGTAGATGATTCCTGTATAGTCCATTCAAATATTTATGCTGGTGCTGAGGTCAGGCTGACAGGCCTGTAGTTTCCAAGGACTTTATCATACAGGGAAAATCAGAGATGTAAACTAGCATTATCCAGCAATATTCGCGTGATGTCAGTAAAGATTTTTCACATACCATCATGAATAAAAATGACTTATTCCAGGAATAACCAGGGAATAATCAGCAATAAATCATTCACGGGATGAGTATGAAAATCTGCACTGCAATCGTGCAAATATCACTGGATAATGGCTGTTTAAACTCTTGATTTTTCCCACATGTGATAAAGTCCCAAGGATGGATGATTGATTATTTATTTATTTATTTATTTACTGCCTTTTTTAAAAGACAGAGACAGTGTTTGCTTATCTTCAGTTCTTTGGTATTTTATTTCTTAAGCAAGATTTCTCAAAAATGATGGCATACAGCTCTGCAAGTATGTCAGCAAGTTTCTTCAATACCCTGGGACACAGTTCATGTGGCCCTGCAGATATGAACTCATTTAGGTTAACTGCATGATTCCTGACTAATTCCTTATCAATCTTGATTTGTAACTCAGAATCCTTACCAAGGTTTCTGTTGATGCATGGCAGCACACAGTCCTCTTTGTGATGGCGGGGGGGGGGGGCTTAATCGAAACAGGTATTGAGCAGTTGTGCCTTTTCCTCGTGATCTGTCAGCATTTGACCATTTGAGTCTTGCAATTTCCTTCATTATTCTCTTGCTTCAAACATATTTGAAAAAAATCTTTTTTGTTTCTCCTTGATTGTCTAGCCAGTCTCAATTCACTTTGAGGTTTGGCTTTCCTTACATTGCTCCTGCAATCTCTTTTTTTCTTTTCACTTCCTCTTCATGTCTACTGTGCAACCACATTGGATATTTCCCTTTTTTCTTCTTCCATGAATTGCTTGCGATTGTACTTTTATCAGTTCCTTCTTCATGAAATCCTACCCATGCTGTGTGTCTTTTTCCTTTAGTATCTCTAGCCATAGGATTCTGCTCAGTATTTCACTGAGCTTGATAAAATCAGCTTTCCTGAAATCCAAGGTTTGTGTTTGATTATGGTCTTCTTTGGTCTGTCCCACAGTCATGAATTTTAGCATTACATGGTCACTCCCCTCTAAAGTCCCAACTGCTTTGATTCTAGTGACCAACTTTTCCCTGTTGGTTAGTAGGATCAAGTCCAGGGGACGCTGATCATCTTGTTGTTTCCTTCAATTTTTGAAAGAGGAAATGATCTGCAAGGCACATCAAGAATTTATTGGAGAGCCTATGCTTAGTATCCCAGCAGATACAAAGATGATTGTGAAGACCTCCATAGCTACCAGTTCTTGCTTCTTCAAGATTTCTGAGATTTGTTTCAGAAAGGTATCATCCACCACTTTGTTTCGGTTTGGGTGTCCTTAGTATTCTCTTTCCACAATGCTTTATTTATTTATTTATTTCTCCATTTAATTTTACCCAAGTGCTCTCTGTTGGTCCAGTTTAATTACTAACATGGATTTCTGTACAAGTGAATTCATCTTTGACATATAATGCTATTTCTTCTCCTTCCCCCCACATCTATTCTTATCAAACAGATTATATCCTTAAATTATCATATTCCAATCATGGGAGTCATCCAACCAAATCTCTAATATACCTATAAAGTCATAGTTACCTTCCTGTACTAAAACTTCAAGATCATCTTGTTTGTTTCTCAAACTCTATGCATTAGTGTATAGACATGTAAAGCATTGCTTGTTCCCATCTTTTATTCTACTGTGGGTTTTACTCGCATTCCCTCCCCCAGCTTCTCTAGAATTAACATCCATATGTTTAGAGCTTGCTTTTGGACAGATGTTGTAGAATCAATTCTCCCTCTGTTCTATCCAGAAAGTCCTTGTGTTAGTATGTACAGGATATCATACAACATGGTCTCAAAAGAAAATGCAAACGTGTCAGACCTGAAGTATAGAGAATCTATTAATAACAAAACTTAGAGTTAATGATACAATTTGTTCAGAGGGGTGTTACTTTTGCTTTCCTCTGAAGACAAGAGAGTGAGATGTACCCAAGGCCAGCCAGTGAGTTACCATGCCAGAACAACAAGGTGAACTCTGATCTCCAGAATCATAATCCAGTGCTGAAACCACTACATGACACTAGCTCTCTATACAACAAATACATCTACAATAAAGTCACTAATATCTGATGCGGCAGCTTAAAGCCCTAATAATATTCAGAGAAATTAGCTCCAGACCATATGCAGAGTGTGAACAGAAATGTACACAAAAAGAATATATTTTGTGAGTGCTCTCACTCCAGGATGACTCTGAATTATGATGCTGTAGCAGGTCTTTCCTCATCAGATATTTTTCTAGTACACAGAGTAAAAATGGCTCCTGCAAACTCACTCCTTGCTCCTCTACTCCTGATAGGACTCAGACACAACAGCTACTTTAATTTTCTTTGAACTTGACATTTTTGGTACAAGTCTGATTCATTATTCTTGAAGGAACTCACCCTGTATAGTCTTGGTGGACCAATTTGCCTGATTGTTTCAGGGGTGAAAAAAGAAGCAACTGCTAGCCAAGTCAGGGTTTGTTTTTTTTTTTTTGTTTTTTTTTTTGTAATGAAGTGGGAGAATGGGATTCCATTTAGTTCTGTGCCACTCAGGCAATGAAATGTCTTGACTCAGCTCTGCTGATCAGCATAGTTTTAGGATCATTAGTCACACTAGGAGGAAGTGGGCTGGGCATGCTCCATTCTAAGGACAAGTCAGGTCGGTGAAAATAGGGCTCTTCAAAACACCTAGACACCTCCACCCAACATTGTTGTTTTTTTAAAAATTTAGCCAAATTAGCCAAAAACTACTTGAACTGCTACAAAGTATTGCAGTTTAGCTCCCAATAAACCCTTCATTTGCTGAACAATGCCTGAAAATGAAACTGGACATGGCATGATAAAGGAGATTAGTGCACTGGCTTTCATTACCATGCCTGGTCCGGAAATGAAAGCCAGCGCGCTAATCTGCATAAATAATGAGGGAGAGGTTTTGCCAACACCTGTGTTATTTTACATATAAATTCATAGATGCCTGTGTTTGATTCTTGAGAGCAGCAGTGTCCAGTTGTGTTAACTGCTTGGCAATACAAGAGTTGCTGTTACCATATTACTTGCTACAAGACCTAAGGGCAGCTTGAAGTTCCACTCAGCTCATATGGCTCTCTCATACCACATCCTCTACTGTCCCAATTTGGCAGGGACAGTCCTAGTTTATCCTCTGTTGTTCCACTTTTTCAACTGCTTTCCCCCATCCTCAATTTACTTCTCTTGGTGCAAGTGCAAAAGTAGTATGCAATCAAATAATTTAGGGGGAGAGCTAAAGGGAGGAGAGGAGGGGGCAGAATCTTGTTCTTCTCAGTAGGCTCAGCCTTCATTTCATTTCACCAGCCTACTTGGGATTTTCAGGATTTGCCTTTTAGCCTTCTCATTCAACCAAGAATTTCCTTTCCCTTGGCTTGGCTATATCCTTTTTTACTCTCTACTCTAGGGGTAGGCAACCCTTTTGAGCCGGGGGCCGGGTTGCTGGCCCTCAGACAACTGGGGGGCCGAAGCCAAAAAATAAATAATTAAATTTTTTTTAAAAATTTAAATAAATAAATAAACTGGGACAAATGTAGGACAAATTTTGCTAATGGAGGGTACTTTTTAAATAAAAAATGGAGGATATGTGAAAAAAATTGCTGATTTTTTTAAAAAATGTTAAGATAAATGCATGTTTCTGAGGCTTCTATAGACAATTGCCCCACCATGGCCCTCACACAAGACGCCAAAGGCCCCGGCGGCAATCGGCGGCAGGACCGGGCTGGGGCCAGTCCCAAGGCCTTGCCGGGCCGCATCCGGCCCGCGGGCCGCAGGTTGCCTACCCCTGCTCTACTCCATACACCTGGAATTGTCCCCTAGACATTTGTAGACTGCTTGTTCTCTTATTTTTTTTTATCTCAATTGAAAACTTTCTTGTTTTCCAAAGCTTTTGGAGTTTTAGTTTAATACTCTTTTATAAACATGCATATTTTGATTATATTTATTTGCCAGTTTTGTAGTATCTCTGAATAATTTATTTTACAAAGGTATTATGTAGTTCTATGTTTGCCTTACTTCTTGTTTCCTCTTGTGTATGTATGTGTATCAGTCTGCATGCCTTTGGCAGGGCTGGCTGTTTTTGTTTTGTTTTTTACTTGTAAAGTGCCATGTACACTGATGCTGCTATATAGATGATGATGATGATGATGATGATGATGATGATGATGATGATGATGATGAT
>NC_056522.1:47238259-47304521 GCF_019175285.1 Sceloporus undulatus | reverse complement strand
CTTTTTACATCTTGACCACATTGTTGTTGCTTAACCATATGTGATTCTCCAATCAAAGGGTGGGCAATTTGTGGTCCATCAGAATTTGTACTATTGCAGCACCCATCATGCCTCTACAGTGGCTATGCTGACTAAGGCTGGTGGGGGTTGCGATCCAAAGCAACCTACCCCTGCTCTTGCTGCATGTAATTGAAAAAAATGCTCTACCTCTGGATGGCTTAGTTCAGAATAAGCTTTGTTGGCCTCCTGATTGCAAAATAAACAGTGAAGAATGTGAAGGTCCCTTTGCAGCAGAGGAGATCAGTAATAAAGCAGAGCAGGAAACTGATTTATGTATTAACTGAGCTCAGAATGCTGGAGTAAGATCTGTGCCCAGACTATTGTAGATGTAAAAGTTATGACAAATGAATGCCAAGAAGAGAAAATTACTTTCAGACATGGAGATTTAGGTCTGGCTTTAAAAAGAGTTCTTCTAGTGATGCAAAATCTCAGGTTGGACTGCCAAATCTTTTAACTTGTGTCTCTCAGCACTGACCTGAAGGTGTGTCTACTTCATTTGATGACAACAACATCAAGTGATGACTTGCACTTACTCTGAAAGTTTCTTCCCAGTGGGTTTTTCTCCAGACCTGAAAATGGATAAGAAAATCTTCATTCCCATGGAAAGCTCTTGCTTGGTATCCACCAGCATAAGTTCCACATTTGTTTTTGTTGGTTTAATTAGATTTTAAAGCTGTTCTAAAATTACTGTAGAAAATCAGGCAAGGGAATTTGCCTACATACAAATAAAGAATCCAAAGTTCTGTCTGGAGGCCATTTTTTGGATATAAGCCGTTGTTCTAAAGTTATGAATAAAATATCAAGCCTAGTATAGTGTTGGACTAAAATTCTGGGAGACAAGAGTTAAAATACCTTAATGGGATTTTCTTTGGCAAGATTTATCAGGATGTTTGTCTTTGCCTTATTCTGAGGCTGAGAGAGTGTGACTTGCCCAAGATCATCCAGTGAGCTTCTGTGACTTAGCAGAGATTTCAATCAAAGGTCACCCAGCCTCTTGCAAAGCTAATGTCCCCAACATTTAAAATAATTCTGACATTCTTGGTGGGGACCCCCAGTGCCACCCCTACCTTTCCTGAGGTAATAGGAGTGATGGGGTAGATGGCATCATCATACCTACTAATCAAAAAGTCCTGAAGTATTGACCCTGAGCACTGTGGTTCCACTGCACTTCTGACCTTTGGTTGTAAAAACTATATCTATTGGTTTTCCAGTTTCTCCACAAACCCATTAAAAGAAAAGGATTTTCCAGTTTGGATCAGGACTCTGTACATCTTCTCTGCCCCTGCCTTGCTAGTATTCATGTATGCCATAGCGTGGGAGCCACTCCCTGTGGGTGCAATTCCAATCTAGTGAGTTGTGTGTATGTGGATATCAGAACCACATTAGCAAAGTTAGTTGCAGGGAACTTTCAAGGTCAATCAGCAACTTTTATTTTTAAATTTGTGCAGTGTAAGATAGCAGTTCTTAATATCCATTTTAAAAAGCAAGTCTTTCATGATTTGCTCTGTTTTCTACTGGGCTTTGTCAACTGCTGACCCAAAATGGGCCACATTTATAATAGCTATATGGCAGGGAAACATCCAGCAGATGCGACTTCCACTAAACCACACCTAGTCTTGCCAACTGGCCAGAAAAGACAAATATATTACAGCTTGCACTTTTGCCTTTTTAACAAGAATTTGAACATTTTGAATCCACTGACACAGAAGGACATGATGTATTGTTGTTTACTTCTGTCGAGTTGACTTCAGCCTTGACTTGTAGCAACCCTGTAACTCTTGGAGACACTCACAAGTCACCTGTCATCGAGCTGCCTTGCTCAGGTCTTGCAGACTCAGGGCCATGGCTTCCTTGATTGTCCACCTGTAATGTGGTCTTTCTCTTTTCCTACTGTCTTTTACCTTACCAAGCATAACTGTCTTTTCTAGTGAGTAGTCTCTTTGCATGATACAGTATGTCCAAAGTACAATAGTCTCAGTTTAGTCATCTTGACTTCTTGGGAGAATTCAGGCTTGATTTGTTCTAGGACTCATTTATTTATCTTTTTAGCAGAACACATTATATGTAAACCTCTTTTACAGCACCACATTTTAAATGCTTTGATTTTTTTCCTATCCACTTCGTTCACTCTCCCGCTTTCACAACCACACATAAAAATTGGAAATAGAATGGCATGGCCATCCTAATTTCAGTCTTGAATGATATGTGTTCACACTTCAGGAACTTGTCTAGTACCTTCATAGCTTCCCCATTTTCCCTATTCCCTAGTCCTATTTTTTCTTTTTCTTTTTTTGTATTTCTTGACTGCATTTTCAGAAGTAAATTAGCTTGTGCATTATAGATAACATAACAGCCACATGACCACCAGAGCAGTCCTTGGACAACACTGGCTCTTTGGCTTAGAAATAGAGATGAGTCTAGTTACTACTAGACATTCATATTAAGAGATTACCTTTACTTTTATCTGTATTAAAGATTATAGCAAAGCCTTTGATTGTGTAGACCATAAAAACTATGGATTGCTATTTAAGAAATAGGTGAGCCACAGCACTTCATTGTCCTGATGCATTGTTGTTGTTGTTGTTGTTGTTGTTATTATTATTATTATATTTTCTTATATCCCACCTTTCTTCCAATACAGGGACTCAAGGAGGCAAACAACAAGTATAAAACAATACAAGTTAAAAACAGTACAACAATATTATAACAATATATATAAAACAAAATATATAACAATAAAAATAAAAAATTAGGAATTAAAACAGTTATAAATTAAAATACAACATGTTAAAATATAAACCATTAAAATTTGTATAGCCCAGCATTAAAAACCCAGTCCTACTCAGCTTAAAAGGCCTGACTGCACAGGAATTTCTTTACCTGTACTCAGAGGCTACTGTCAGGGCAGAACACAGAGAAATGAAATGGCTTCCAATTGGCAAGTGAGTCAAGCAAGTCTGTGTTTTATCACTCTGTCCACTTAACTAATTAACAGGGATGCAGTGCTTAGTGGTTAAGATGCCAGTTCTGATGATCGTAAGGTTGGAAAGTTGACAGTTCAAGGCCCAAGTGCTGCATGATGGGGTGAGCTCCTGACACTAGTTCCAGCTTTTGCCAACCTAGCAGTTCAAAAGCATGCTAATGCAAGTAGATAAATAGGTACCACTTTGGTGGGAGGGTAACAGCATTCTGTGCTGTCATGTTGGCCACACGACCACTGGAGTCATCTTCACACAGCGCTGGCTCGTCAGCTTAGTAATGGAGATGAGTACCACCCCCTACAGTCAGTTGCGACTAGATATTCATGTCAAGGGAAAAGCATTACTTGTAAAGCAGGATTTGACAAGGAGAAAGGAAGCGTGAAAACTTGGGGAAGGAACATCAACTATTTAAAATGTGAAGATGACACCATACTGCCTTTGAGTTGACTTCAGTTCATGACAGCCCTGTGAATGAGACATCTCAAGACCCCCTATTCTCAACTTCTCTGCTCAGGTCCTGCAGGTTCATACCTGTGATGTCCTTGATTGAGTCTAGCCATCTGGCATGCAGTCTCATTATCTTTCTGTTGCCTTCTCCCTTTCCTAGAATTATTGTCTTTTCTAATAAGTCACACCTTCTCATGATGTGGCCAAAGTATGACAACCTTAGCTTTGTCATCTTGGCTTCCAGGGAGAGTTCAGGCTTGATCTGTTCAAAGACCCATTTATTTGTCTTTTTGGCACTCCATGGTATCCTCAGCATTCTCTTCCAGCACCACATCTCAAATCGGTTGATTTTCTTTTTGTCCACTTTCTTCACTGTCCAGTACTCACATCTGTACATGGTTATGGGGAATACCATGACTTGGACGATTCTAACTTTAGTGCTCAGTCATTTATCTTTGCACTTTAGGATCTTGTCTAGTTCTTTCATAGCTACCCTTACCATTCATAGTCTTCTTCTTATTTCTTGATTGCAGTCTCCATTCTGATTAATGTTTGATACAAGGTATGGGGACTCTAACTATTTCAATTTCCTTGTTATCTATGATGAATTTATGTAAACTGTGGCCATAATTTTTTCTTTGTGTTCAGCAGTAAGCCTGCCTTTGCCCTGTCTTCTTTAACATTCCTTAGTAATTGTTCCAGGTCTATTATGGTTTTTAGTAGTAGTGTGGTGCCATCTGCATATCTTAGATTGTTGACACCATATTACTAGCAGAAAGTAGCAAAGTGTTGGAATGATTATTGAAGGAAGTCAAGGAAGACTGTGCAAATTCAGATTTATAGTTGAACATTAAGAAAAGAAAAATAATGACCAAAAGAACATGATGTGACCTACTATTGCTGGCAAATTGGCTGCCTTTGCAGACACAGGAATAGGGGCTGATACAAAAAGAGTTAGCAGCCCTAGCTCCTTTCTCCATTAGAAAATTATGTTCTGGGAGCTCATATAGATGAAGGTGGCCCAGGTTAGATACTTCAAAGCATGGCTCATATATATGTCATGATGTTCTACTTAGAAATCTTGGGGTCAGGTAGCTTGAATTATGCAATCCAAGCTGTGTTGGTCTTGTTGCTTGAGGCTTTAAAATGGGGTCAGGATCTTCGTCTTTCTTTCTGTCACTGCTGCCAAGCATCGCACATGCTACAAGTGCTAAACATTATGTTTCTAGTGGTTTCAAGTGATTAAACTCTTGCCTTGGTGATCAACTGACCTATTTGTTTTTATTACTCATCTCTAATACACATTTATCTGTGTTTGTATGTGTCTTAAAGAAGTGCAAACTACTGAGGTGCCCTGCTGTGTGCAGTTTGTGTGACCTGAACAAATTGACTTGGTCACTTGAACAAAACAGCAACGGAACACAGTGATCTGCTAAAAGATTTTCCATGCAGCATACCTAAGTCCACTTATATAAACATGAGGACAGGTGTTCTTTGTTTGTTGTTCTTCAGTATGTTCCTTTGGTTCCATGCCGAGAACCTGATCCTAAAGATGAACCTTTTTTTCCTATGTGGAAACTGCCAGTGTTTATGCACCAGATTGGTCAGGTAATTAACTGCTATTGAAAAATCAGATCTACAGTTACATCATCCACTTATAAGTGCATTGCCATGTTCACAGAATCAAAGTGTTAGGTTACCATTGTATATGCACTTGTTGGAGCAACAATTTCATTTTATTCAGAAAGTAAAGGTGTCACTATCCCAGTCATCCATGTGGACAATTTTGGCTTTTCAAGTATTTTGGATTTTGGAATTCTGGGATAAGGGATACTCAGCCTGTATAGTCCATGATAACCTGTGGTGCAACTCCCTGATTCTCCTTCCTTACTGTAAGCATGGTAACGATGCAAGGCCATGCCAAGACATTTTGCTGCCTGAAGAGTCCCCATAGCCCCTGCAGCTCCCGCCTTCAAAATCTTGCTGCTACATCTTATCCCCTTCCACCCAGCTTGTTTTGCCTAATGAGAAGGCCAGCCCTGCCACTACTGTAGCAACATTTTGTTGTGGTGTGCCTTCAGGTTATGGTAACCCATTGCTGTTGTTGTGTGCCTTCCAAGTTGTTTCCAACTTATGGTGACCCTAACGCAAATCTATCATGGGTTTTTCTTGGCAAGATTTGTTCTGCTTTAAAATGGAGCCTCCTTTGTAGTCAATCAAATTCACTTCCGCTTTCATCAAAGGTGACATATCCTACAACTACTGGCCAATTGAATGGGTGCTTTCCACTCTCCTTTTTTAAAAAAAAATCTGGCGGCAGTGTGCGCATATTCTGTCAACTTGTCAAATTTAAAAACTTCCGTGTGTGTGTGTGTATTTGGGTCATTACAGATTATGGCAACCCTAAAATGACCCTATCCTGGGGTTTTCTTGGCAAGATTGGTTCTGAGGAGATTTGCCATTGCCTTTCCCCTGAGGCTGAGAGAGTGTGATTCCCCCAAAGTCATGGGTTTCCACAGCCTTCCCTCTGAATGCCAGCCTCTAGCTTCCCCTTCACTTCCAGCCCAGCATTTCCTCCTCTTTGGAACCTCTTCCTTTCCCTTCCCTTCCCTTCAAGTTCAATGCCACCTCTGAAGCCCTTGCCTCACCCCCCATGCCATCCTCTTCCCTTCCCTTCCAGCCCAAAGCATGCGCATAATCTGTCACAACAACAACAATAATAATAATAATAACAATACTTCATCTCAGAATGCCATCTCTGCATCCACTTTCTTTGCTTTCCCTCTGATTGCCACCCCAGAATGCCTTACATACACATATACATATGTAGCAAAAGCATTCATACATTGTATCAATTTGACAAATTTAAAAAGAAACACAAGCATCAGCATATTCTGTCACACACACACACACACACACAAATTCTAAAAAAAATGCCACTTGCAAAGTGGCCTGCCATGCTGGCAGTAAGCAAATGAAAGGGAAATGTAGCACAAGCAGACACATTCTATCAATATGTATCAACTTATAGAACAAGCATTCACATAATCTGTCAAAAATGAAATTGCAAAAGAGAGAGAGAGAGAGAGAGAGAAAGATGCCTGCGAGAGGGAGGCATGTTCCGCCCACTGCCCTCCCTCTGACCTAAATCCCTCCCCTGAACTTGACCCGATCATGACTGGGGCCAAGCTCACATTTGCTGGCAGCAGGGAAGAAACGGGTTTTCCTAAAAGACACGGGAAATAATCTACTTTCGGAAAAACCGCTCTAAGGGGGATTTGCCCTGGATCAGGTGTGAAAGACCCTAATTCTGATGTGTTTAAACCGGTGCCAATGGGAACTTCTGACTTTTAATCTGGGTTACAATTTGGTACAAAAGGTAGTTTGAATGGCCCCTATGTTGCTGTTGAATTTGCCTTGGTATGTCATAAAGAAATAAAATATCAATTAGGCCAGTGCTGATGGTCGAAAAATTCCTTTCAGTTCGGTTTCAAGATGAAGTTTGCAAAATTTGGAAATTTCTGAAGATGCAAGATGAAAAGGATTTATAATTTAAAAAAAAAGAAGTTCCACTGTGGAAGAACCTGAAATTGAACAGGTTCATTTAGCTCTACTAAATAGCCTACCCTGCTCCTTACTGCCATTGCATCTTTTTCTTATCAGAATCCCTTTAGCAGCTACTTGATAGAGGAAAATTCATTCTCAGTTGGTAAGAATATGGGCAACAACGTGAAAGCTACCTTTGTTACTTCTCCACATAATTTTCCAGCTGGGGTTCAGGCTGCTTACTGTCAGGAAGTTCATCCTAATCTTGTTCCACAAAACTGAGCAGGAGAGAGAAAACATGGATTGGCCATTTCTTTTCCACTAGCAGCAATGAAATTCAAGCACCATCTGGAAGCCACAGTGAAATGTGATAGGTTTGAAGAGGTTCTATGGAAAGTAACTGGGAAGAATGACAGCATGAGACCCCTTTTTCCAGTGAAATAAATAGACAGAAAGACCGTGTACCTAGGAGAGCATTGGGTAAGAGGGAAAGATTGACTTGGGATAAGCTCAGGTAAATCTTTGAACAAAGAGCTGGAGAAAGCTGCTTATTGAAAGTGGAACATGGCTTCCTTAAATGGAGAAGGGTGGACTAGGTGAGTGTAACATCTGCTTGAGCTGTGTGTAACCAGGACTGTAGCTCAGACAGAGCAAATGAAACTAGGTACTGACCACAACAACATATCCCCCCTTCCTGGCCCATGCCCACATGATTTGATAAAATGTTCTGTTCAATATTTTGTCCCATTCTTGTTTGTGCATTTGGAAAATGTATTCTGTTCTGTAACCACAGTCACTCACCTGGAATTATTTGCAAAACCAAATAGATTTGAGAGATCACAAAAAATGCAAAGGAGTTGTACTCTGTGTACTGTTCTGGCTTTACCATGTTTTTCAAGGATCTTCCATTGAATCTTTGAAAAAAGTGCCCTTGCTTTGCAGACACAACATGGCAGAAGCTACAGCCAAAAATGTATGGAATTGTGGTCATTGAGAAAGGATTCTTGGTTTTACTTGGAGCTGTTAGATGCACTGAAACCATGTTGTTGAAGGTAGCAACCCACATTGGCAAGATCTGAGCTACCAATATTCTGGAAGGCTTCAGCTTTCAAGGTTTGCTGATGATAACACAGTGGGTTATGAAGATAGATAGAAGGTCCCAGTTTCAATCCTGATTTAGCATCACTGATTAAAAACATCCTCCTGTTTGTGTTCATCACTAGTTGGCAATAAGATCCATACAGCCTCTGATACTGGAGGCAATATATAACTAGTGTGAGCCACTGTGGTATAGTGGTTTGAGTATTGGATTTTGAACTCTGGAGACAAGGGTTCAAATCCTTGCTCACTTAAAGAAACCCAGTGGGTGACCTTGGGCAAGTCACAGCTTGATCCAACTCTTTGAAAACAGATTCTGCCTCTTTGTTTTTATGTTTCTGCCTGTTTCAAAAAAAGATTAGCCATTGAGAATTTTCAGAAAAGGTGGCATGTACACTGTTGTTGTGTGCCTTCATAGCATCATAGAACTGGAAGAGACCTCAAGAGCCATCCAGTCCAACCCCCTGCCATGCAGGAAGACACAATCAAAGCACCCCCAACTGATGGCCATCCAGCTTTTGGTTAAAAACTTCCAACCTTCAAGTCATTTCCAACTTCTGGTGACTCTAAGACAAACCTATCATGGGGTTTACTTGGCAGGATTTGTCCAGAGTAGGTTTGTCCTTGCCTTGCCCTGAGATTGAGAGAATATGACTTGCCCAAGGTAAGGTAGTGGGTTTTATAGGGGGGATGGGGGGGGTTGGGCTCTGTGGCCATGTTCTGGGAGAGTTTATTGCTGACATTTTGCCAGCAGCTATGGCCAGTATATTCAGAGAATGCTGGCATGGAAGCGAGTGGGATTTCTGTGGCTGAGCAGGGATTCAAACCCTGGTCTCCCACAGCTGTACTCTAACACTCAAACACTACACCACACTGGCTCTATAAGGGCATCTTGCTAGATTCCCCCTGCCTCCCCCAAAAGGAATTATTAAGCATGACAGGAAATTCTGAAATGCTATGGTGTGCTGATTCAGATGTTACACCATCACTCTCCATTTTCGCGGGGGATCCATTCCAGACTCCCCCTCCCGAAAACAGAAACTAGCCAATATTCAAGCCCCATTGGCTTGAATGGCAGTGTATACCCACTGGCACCCACAGATGCATGCCATGGGGGCACACCCTATTTTGTCCCTCTCTGTTTGCCGCCCGCAAACTGGTGAGGGATATGGATTTCAAGTCCACAAAAATGGAGAGGGCGACTGTCTATTATTTCTAAGGAATGCTCCTCAGTGTAACTTCTGTATTCTTAAAATATGGGCTGCTTTCTCCAATGGCAAAGTCCATTTGTCTGAAAAAAGATGAATAGCACTTGCTGTACGCATACCTATATATGGAGGGCTATCATGTTATTTATTTAGCTATGCATTTGTTATATTTGTATTCTATATTTCCTCTAAGGGACTCAAAGCTGCACACAGAGTTCTGTCATCCCCACATTATCCTCACAACAATCCTGTGAGGTGTATCAGGCTGAAAAAGGGTGACTGATCCAGGGCCACCTAGTGAGCATAATAATTAATTGATGATATGAACCCAATCCAACACCATTTGGCTGCATCAAAAAGACGTTCCACACAGTGAGTGATTTCTCTCTTGCTATAATGTATAGAACTATTTTTCACATACATCATTGCTACCATAGCTTGGCTGTGGCTAGTGACCAGCAGAAATACAGCAATGATGATTGGAAATCCACAGCTCAAAGGCCACATTCTACTTGGAGATAAGCCCCACAAATCTGGAATGGTCTTCCTGAGGAGCTCCATCTTGTGACCCCCCCCCCCGGAAACATTTAAAAAGAGGCTTAAAACCTTCCTCTTCTGTCTAGCCTTCCCCGCTGAAAAATGAAGTTATGCACTCCCAATCCCCTTGACTCTCTGCCTTACTCTCTTGAATGATTGTTTTTTAGATTTTATATAATTTGTATTTTGCATTTTATCTATTTTATGAGATGTTGTAACCGTTTTATCAGTCTGTAAACCGCTTTGATCTAAGGAAAAGCGGTATACAAATAAATATTATTATTATTATTATTATTATTATTATTATTATTATTATTATTATTATTATTATTATTAAGCCTTGGAACCTGCTCACTTATCAAAGGGTTGTTAAATTCCAAAGTGAGTTATAACATATTTGGGTACTGCAGAACCCTTTGCTGGGACACGGTTATACATCTTTCTTGCCTCCAGTAACGTGCAGTGCATGTAAGCCAAGTAACACAGTGAAAGAAATAAGGAAGTCCTCCTGTGAATCTTCAAGAAGAATTAAACTGTAGATAATTAAAATGCTGTATTGCCATGCCAACAAAATCAGTACTCACTTGAGTGATTTTCCATCTGAAATGTATGAATGATTCCTGCAAAGGAGACAGCCCCATAGAATAAAACCATGGAATTACAAGTATTTGGTAACGTGCAGTTTCAGTCATCCTGCAGACTCAAAGATCTGTTTACTCAAGACAGAATACTGCAGCCATAGGAGATTTTTTCTTCTTCCATACAATCTGCTTTTTGCTGGGATGTTGGTTTGACTGCATATACAACCTGAGGTTACAGTTTGCTCTGTAATCGTTCATCAAAGTGAAAAATAGAGACAATTTACACCAATGATTAAAAAAAATGCAGAATTTACATGGCTACAGAACATGCATAGTATACACTAGCCTTCTTCTACCTGGTATCCTCTGGTTGTCCTGGCTGGGAATGATGGAAGCAGTAGTCCAACACTTCTGCAGAATGCCAACATACCAGATTTTGACAGATGCAAACTTGAACATATATGGCCATGCAAGATGTGTGGTCAAGATGGCAAAAGTTATTAAAGAGGAAAAAAAGAGAAGCAGGAGTCTGCAGCAGTTTGCTTTTGCTGAGCGTACTGGGATGGGCAAGGCTTTGCCCCTTCTTGTCCTCTCCTCCTTGCTCAATTAATTGGCTACAAAGTACTTTTGCACTTGAAACTGAGCTTGCAACAAAGAACCATAGGCCAAGGTTGAAGGGAGAAAGGAGAAGGAGGAAAGAGAAACTGGGATCTTTTAAAAGCAGCTGAAAAAGTGGGTCAACAGAGGATTTGTCAGGACTGTCCAGACAGTTGGAGAGTACATGTTAGATTGAGGTAAGTTAGTATATACACAGGAGTTTTTAGATGAAGTAGTAAGCTTGGAGAAATCACATTTTTATGGCCATGCTGTTTGGGAAGGCTGTAGTCCATAGAGTAATTTTTCCAAGCTCTGAAAGTGAGTATGGCAAATTCAAACAGTTGCTGGGAACTACAAAATGAATCCCTCTCCACGTGCAATGATTTAGTTGTGTTATTGCTTAATGATGCTCCAGAGTACAAGATTTACTGAGGGCTGACATTTTCACTGTGCTACTAGAATATTTCTCAGAACTGTCAGTGGTAGCATGGCAAAATGGCTGCCTACATTTAGAGTTGCCAGGTAACAGCCTGGAGTGAAGCCTATAATTTTAAAAGCTTGGTTACACAGTGGCAGCAGAGGCATACAATGCATCTGGTTTCTTCTCACTGTCATGCAGTGACTGAGATAAAAGAAATAGAAGAATCGTTTAGAGATAGCTGGACTATGAAACGTGTACATGTGTAGAAATGCATGACTTTGTGTTGCAAACTACATGTGATGCTTGAAATCAGACCTCTCAGTGCCTTCTCTTTTCCTAAACTAGGAGTGGGAAACAATGTCGTCTCCAGATGTTTGAATGACAACTCCCAGCAGGCAATAGTGAGGAATTGCCATTCAGCAACATCTGGAGTTCAAACCATTCTCACCTTTGGTTTAATACCCCTCCCCAATCTCACGCGTCACATGTAATCTGGTTTCTCTAGCACATTTGATATTATTCAGGAAATCTTCATAGAATCATAGAGTTGGAAGAGACCACTAGGGCCATCCAGTCCAACCTCCTGCTATGCAGGACATCCAAATCAAAGCATCCCCAGCAGATGGCCATCTAGTCTCTGCTTAAAGACCTCCAAGGAAGGAGACTCCACTACACTCATGTTCAACTTGTGGTCTTGCATTTCTGGCTAAGCCACCAGTTATACTACAGGTTTGTTGTTACTGTTACTGAGTACTTTCAAGTAATTTCTGACTTAGGCAAACCTATCATGGGGTCTTCTTGGCAAGTTTCTTCAGAAGGGGGTTGTTGCCACTGACATCTTCTGAGACTGAGAGAGTGTGACTTGCCCAATGTCACCCAGTGGGTTTCATGGTCGAACTGGGAATTGAACCCTGGTCTCCAGAATCCCAGTCCAATGCTCAAACCTGTCTAAATTAATGGAGCAAATGTATTCCTAGGCTTTACCTTGTGAAGAGAAAATTTGGTAAGAGGCAAAAATACCATGGAACTGTGGTTTCAATGTCTCTTTGACATTATGGCAATGTAATTATCCCATGCCTCTGAATACAAATTGCTATGGAACATGAGCAAGATCAAATAATTGTGTTCAAATCCTGTGTGTACACTTCCCTTCATGCTTTGTAACTAACCTGCACATCTGTGCAATTTATATAACTTCTGCTCGTGATTCTTCCGTTCTTGATATTCTTTGTGGGAAAGGGCTTTTAAAGCTGTAACTTGTTTTGCCTAGTTGTAAGCTGCCTTGAGACCTTTGTTGGGAAAGGGGGTACAGAAGTTATACAAACAAGAGCTGAAAAACGTATCCAACACCTTGGAAGGAGAAAGGAAAGCAAGTTTTATTTTATTTTGTGGCTGATTTGTTCTACTGTTTTGTTCATGACTAGGCACTTTTTATATATAGGAGTGACCAGTCTGAATTTCTTGTGTACATTAAAAGTTCACCTGAGGCACACAAATGATGCTGTGGCATTTTCTACAAAGCTTTTAAATCTGTTTTTAGGTGTAGCATCAAGTGGCAAATTGGGCATCTGGAAATTGACATAGATGACCCATTCACTAATAAATAGTGCAATGTGGGTTGCAAAAAATAGATGATTGCATATGACTCAGTCCTGGGATCCTGTGCCATTTGATCTAATCAGAAATAGAATATTATCAGAAATTGCTTGGTTTTGGACTGATTTTCATTTCCCTTCCCTCCATAAATCCAAAGATCCCAAAACTTTGTGAATTTGGGACAGAATACTAGCTTAAAATATCCTGTCCTGACTTACAAAACCAATATATTCTGTTATTACGAAGGAAAATATTCCTTACAACATGGGGCTGAATAGAGATAGAGATAGCTGTTCCAGTCTTGCCCTCTATCTAGACTCAGTCAGCAAGATTAATCACTCAGCAGCTTTCATTCAGCGTGGTACTTGAAAAATCAAGAACAAAACGATCCCAATCAGATACCATCTCAGAAGGAATGGTCCAGGCCACTAAAGAGAAAGTCATAGACTTCAAGTGGTGCTATATCAGGAAGCATTTTTGTGCATTGCTTCAGGTTTAAATCAGGCACAGAGAGTTAATTTTGTCTTGTTTTTTGCTTTAAGAAACATGCAAGTACATGCATAAGTAATTAAGCATACCTTTAATTTACATAAACAGCTGCATAATTACATTTACTGTACAAAAATGGAACACGCCTCTCCACCTGACCATGCCCTAATCTGAGGCCACTACGAAGCTGTGAGCAATACACTTTTGATACAGAATGAAGAGAAGTGAACAGTTCCGAGTTACCATTCTTAGCTCACCAGTTTACTGTGCCATTTGCTTGCACAGTATTTTGTTACCTTTGTGTTGCTATAGGATTAGGATTTTGCTAATATGGAGTTTAGCTTTTTTTTTCAATTGGAATTTTCCTTTAGCAAAGGCAGGATACTGAATAGACTGAAACCCGGCATCATCAAACCTTCATAAGGAACAATTCAAAGACAGGTTTTGACCTAGAAAATTCAGAATTGCTTTCAGTCTGGCCCCTGTTTCCCTAAGCCTATTGTGGCCCATAAGAACAATCAGTAGTGCTGTGCACTGTGATTTCAATAGCAAGCCTATTTCAGAGAGAGAGAGAGAGAGAGAGAGCTGCTTCATAATTATTGTCATTTCTTCCTCTTAAGGTTAGCCAAAGCCTGAGCCTTTCTCTTTTCTTTTTTTTTTAAATTTTTTTTATTTTAACCAATATATAAACACTTACATATTTCATGTCATTTATAACAAACATAACCCTCCCTTTCCCCCCCTCTTCCCCTCCCCCCCCCAACCCGATATAAATACATTTCTCTCTCTCCACTTCATTCTTCATAGTACATTAACAGACATAAACCTGAGTACTTTCTCTTTCCCTTCATGATTCACTCTGATTCTATACTTTTCCAATATTGTATAACTATGTTCCAGTCTTCTTCTTCCTCCTCCTCCTCCTCCTCCCTTTCTTCTCTCAACTTTCTGGATAATTTATCTGATTCTCTCATATCCAATACTCTTTTAAACCATTCTTCCATTGTGGGCATCTGGTTCACCTTCCATCTTTGGGCATATAGCACTCTAGCTGTTGTGATCATGTATAGTATTATTTTCCAGTATTTTTTTTCAATTTCACTTCCTATTTTACATGTCATGTTTAACAAATACAATTCTGGTTTCTTTGAAAAGTTCATTCCCAAAATTTCCATTATAACAGAGTGTATTTTATCCCAGAATTGCTTCGCCTTCCTGCAAGACCACCACATATGGTAAAATGTTCCTTCTGCCTTCCCACATTTCCAACATGTTTTATTTACATCCTTATATATTTTTGATAATTTAACCGGGGTCAAATACCATAAATAGAACATTTTATAATAATTCTCCTTTAAGGTTTGTGCCAATGTGAATTTATTAGTTTTTAACCACGATTTCTCCCATTCTTCCAAACTTATATTATGTCCTATCATCTGGCTCCATTTAATCATGTTATCCTTTATACCTTCTTCTTCCAAATCCCTTTTTAACAACTCTTTATAATATTTTGCTATCTTCTTCTTTTTCTGTTTTTCACAAATTATAACGTCCCATTCATTTTTTCCTCTTTCTATTCCTTCTTCTTTCCAATCTTTCTTAAACCTTTCCTCTAGTTGTTTGTATGGGAACCAGTCTATTTTTATCCTCTCTTTTTCTAATTTCTCTCTAGATTTCATTTTCAGATTTACTCCCTCTCCTTCTTCCAAGATCTTTTCATATGTAATCCATTGTTCTTGTGTCTTTTTAAATCTTCCAAAGTGTGCCTCCTGTGGTGAAGTCCACTTTGGTATTTTATTGTAAAATTTTTTCTTCCCATGCTCCCAGATTCTTAACAAACCTTTTCTTACTACATGATTTTTAAACTCCTTGTCCTCTTTCCATTTTTTATATACTAAATATGCATGCCACCCATGCTTAATGTTATGACCCTCCAAATTCAACAATCTTCCATTTTTCAAATTAATCCAATCCTCTACCCATAACATTCCGCATGCATAATAATACTTTTGTAAGTCTGGTGTTCCCAAGCCTCCTCTCCTTTTGTCATCTATTATGTTATTCCACTTTATCCGTGCTTTTCGACCGGCCCAAATAAACTTTGCTAGTTCTTTTCTCCACTCTTGAAAACACTTATTGCTATTAATTATGGGGAGATTTTGAAAAATAAACAAAAATTTTGGGAGTACATTTGTCTTAATTACAGCTATTCTACCAAACAATGATAAATGTAGTCTAGACCATCTCCCCAGGTCCTCTTTGATCTCCTTCCATTTTTTCTCATAGTTGTTAACAAATAAGTCTCCAGTTCTTTTTGATAACCAGATTCCCAGATAATTTACTTTATTTTGGACTTTAAATTTTGTGATTTCTTCCAATTCTTTTTCTTCTTTTTAGACAGATTCTTAGTGATCATTGCTGTTTTTTCTACATTAACTTTAAATCCTGCCGCTTCTCCAAAATCCTGTAATATTGTTCTTAATTCCCTTATACTGTTTAGAGGATCCTCTAAGAAAACAACTATATCATCAGCATACGCTTTTACTTTATAACACTGATCTTTTATTTTTACACCTACTATATTCACATTTTGTCTTATATCTTGCAACAGGACTTCCATTATCAGTATAAACAATAATGGAGATAGCGGACATCCCTGCCTTGTTCCTTTCTGCACATCAAATTCTTGTGATTTTTCTCCATTCACCATTACTAAAGCTTTCTGTTCTTTGTACAACTCTGTAATCCATTTCAGAAAAGATTCTCCTATCTCTATCCTTTTTAGTAATTCATACATAAACTGCCAGTTTATGTTATCGTATGCTTTTTCCGCATCAAGGAAAATTAGAGCAACTTTCTTATCTTTATGAACATTATAATACTCAAGCACATCTATTACCGTTCTTTGATTTTCCTTTATTTGCCTTTCGGGTAAAAACCCATTCTGATCCGAGTGTATTTTATCCTTTAATATCATTTTTAGTCTGTTTGCTAAAATAGATGTTAATATTTTATAATCATTATTAATCAAAGAAATTGGTCTATAATTCTTCGGGTCCTTTTCATCCTTCCCCTCCTTATGTATCACCGCTATGTGAGCCCCTCTCCACGAATCTGGTTTACCTTCTTTTCCTATGTTATTATACACTGTCAGCATACATTCTTTTAGCTCTTCCTCAAATTTTTTGTATAGCCCTCCTGATAGACCGTCTGGCCCAGGTGCCGTACCACTTTTAGCCTTTCTTATTACTTCTCTCAACTCTTCCTCTGTTATAGGCATATTCAATTTAGCTTGCAATTCTTTCTCTAATGGCACTATTTTCTGCTTCTCTAAATATTTCATAATTCTCTCTTGCTGTTCACATCCTGTTTTTTCTTCTCTATATAACTCTTTATAATACTCTTCAAATATTCAATTCCTTCTGTTCCTTATAGATTTTATCTCCACTTTTGAGTTCTATAATCATCCTTCTTTCTTTTATTTTCCTTAATCTTTGTGCTAACCACTTCCCTGGTTTATTTGCTTCTTCAAAGAATCTTTGTCTAGTTCTCTTTAATTGCCATTCCACATCCTTATTTAGCTCCTCCTCAATTTGTCTTTGTATCAAATCTAATTCTTTTCTTACTTTCACATTCTTTGGGTCATCTCTTAATTCTCCTTCTTTCTCTTTACTTTTTTAAATTAAATTCTGCATAGTCCTTTCTTCCATTCTTTTCTTTCTTGATCCTAATTTCACAAATAAACCTCGTAAAACTGCTTTACATGTGTCCCACAACAGTTTTGGTGAAATCCCGTCCTTCTCATTTTCTTTAAAGAACCAATTTAATTCTTTTTTTACATGTTTTACATTTTCTTTGTTTTCTAATAGTGATTCATTTAATCTCCATGTCCATTCCTTTCGTTTTCCTCTTAGACTTAACACTACTGGATTGTGATCCGATACTATTTTTGGTAACACTTCTATTTTACTAATACCCGGAAGCAGTACTTTAGACAAAACAAACATATCTAGTCTTGACATGGATTTATGTCTGTCCGAGAAAAAGGTGTACCCTTTCTCTTTACCATATTTATACCTCCATGCCTCCTGTAATACACAGTTATCCATTGACAGGTTTTGACCTAGAAAATTCAGAATTGCTTTCAGTCTGGCCCCTGTTTCCCTAAGCCTATTGTGGCCCATAAGAACAATCAGTAGTGCTGTGCACTGTGATTTCAATAGCAAGCCTATTTCTGAGAGAGAGAGAGAGAGAGAGAGAGAGAGCTGCTTCATAATTATTGTCATTTCTTCCTCTTAAGGTTAGCCAAAGCCTGAGCCTTTCTCTTTTTTGGCATGAAACATCCAAGCTCACACTGAAATCCAGATTTAGCCTGCATAAGACAGACACATTGAAATCATACTTTTATGACTAAACTGTGGGATGGGAATTGTGCAGTCCTTCAGACCATGCTGAAGTGCAGATCGTTTAGTGTTCCTGGTCAGCATAGTCAGTGATGGGGAAGGCTGAAGTCCAGCAATACCTAGAGGGCTACATGATTCCCACGTCAGCTGTGGGCCCATTGAAATTATACATTTTCATGTTTGTACTTCAAGTGTGGCATCTTGAGCTAGCTCTTCCAGACAAAAACATTCTACTTTAATAACTGTCCTCTTTGTTTTACTTTATGTTTGTGCCTGTTTTAAAAAGATTAGCAATTGAGAATTTTCAGGAAAGATGCCATGTACATAGATGTTTTGTTGTATGCCTTCAAGCCATTTCCAGCTTATAGTGACTTTAAGGCAAACCTAAAATGTGGTTTACTTGGTAAGATTTGTTCACGGGGGGGGGGGGGTTGCCCTTGCCTTCCCCTGTGACTGAGAGAGTGTGACTTGTCCAGGGTCACCCAATGGGTTTCTATGGACAAGCAGGGATTCAGTCCCTGGTCTCCCAGTGTCCTAATACTCTGGAGCATGTTCAGAGGAGAGCAACCAAAATGGTGAAAGGTCTGAAAAATATCTCCTATGAGGAGCAACTTAGGGAGCTGGATATGTTTAGCCTGGAGAAGAGAAGGTTAAAGGGTAACATGATAGCAGTGGTGTCACTAGGGGAGTGCATGGTGTGGACCGCACTTGGTGACATCCTAAGAGGGGTGATACCACTGCTCCTCAAACATCAGTATTTTGATAGAAAGAGGCTGTGGCATTTGCCTGTATCTCTATCAAATGCTGAAGAGATGGTATGAGTGGAGTGAAGGTTAGTGAGAGAAGAAAGAAGAGGCTCCAGATTTTTTAAAAAAATAAAATTTTAAATTTTAAAATTTTTCTTTAAAAACATCACAATTTCACCAAATTTTCACTTTAATCCCATGAAACTATATATATGTAAACACGTTTATTTTGTGCTTATGATATTATAATTTAAAGATAATTTTAATTTTGCCATGTCACAACTGGAATCACCATGAGATTCAGTGATATATATGGAAACTATGATTTATGAGTAATTTAGTTTAAAAAACACATTAATAAGGATTCTGTATGGGTGTAATATGGAAAGATATCAATGGGTGTATGTGTGACACCATGAGTTACCACACTGGGTGACACCAATCCTAGTGACACCACTGCCTGGAGGTTTTTAAAGAGAGGCTGGATGGCCATCTGTTGGAGGTGCTTTGATCATGTCTTCCTGCATGGCAAGAAGTTGGACTGGATGGCCCTTGTGATCTCTTCCAACTCTATGATCCATCGTTTGCAAAACTACAAGCAAATCTTGGGGAAAGGAGTAGTACAGGATTGAGGGAGTTCTGTTTTCTTATGCAGTGAATGTGCTCCCTTGGTCACAGACTGTCCTGATGATAAACTGCTGGGAGATGTAAGGGGAAAGTGGGATGGGAGTGGAAATGGAATGGAGTGACTGGAATCACGTAGACAGGACTACACATTGCAGCCTTTTGTTGGAGTGCAGATCCCACACAAACTGTTTGCATTGCTCTTTGAAACAAAACAGCAACTAAGCAGTCTCCAGCTGGCACTTATCTTTTAGCAGACCTTGACTCACTCAAGTGCCTGATCTTGGGTGCCATTTGCCCTTGTAAAACTGAACCTTGTGATTGTTTGATTTTGTCAAGGAGACCTGCGATGCTTTTTATTTGATCAACTCACTGGCTACACTTCAAAAAAGAAAAAGAAAAGAGAGTAAACAAGCCTTAAGATCTTAATCAGTTCAAGAAATCTTCTTTTTTTTAACTTCCCTATTGCTATAATCTTCACTGATGGCCTGCATCTCGGTATGGATTAAACTCTCCATTGTGGGGGCAGGGCAGGGGAAGGAGAAGCCCACATAAAACCTATTCATTATTTAACTCTCTTAAGACATCTGCTGCCCCTGGGTCCAAAGACCTCAATGTTAACCATCTAGTCAAATATACTCATGGCTCTGCTTAATTGCTAGCCTTTGTGCCACATGAGTTTTGGTTGTATTTGCTGCCACAGACTAACTCAGCTCTTGCCACAACCCCTTCTAGCTGCAAATGATAAACTACTGTATATATCTGTGCATTAGTCTAGAAATTTACGTCAAAAAATTGACCCCAAATAATCTGGGTTAATTTATCCATGGGTCAGTGTAAAAACTGTCCTTTAACTCTTATCAAAAAAGGAACCATCCCCTCCTCTTGAGTAGGATTGTCAGCTTTTTGGGGTTAAAATCAGGCAAAGTTATCATATTAAAGTTAAAGGCTATGATCATTGTGAATGTAGTCACCATCTTTTTTGCTTTTGCTTTTTATCCCTTTTCATCTGTGCATGTTTTCCTAGTCCAACTGTACCTGGCTGCCTCTCCCACACAGTAGTGCATGTATCAGAGTGTTCAAATTGGCAAGGCAGAAGCTGAACAACAACCAATTCAATGCCCATCCAACCACATAGGGCCTAACAGAGAAAACTAATAAGCTTAATCTTCTCTGTGAAGCATATCAAAGTAGCTTTAATTACAAATTACCTCTGCATAGTCAAACACATGGTCATTAATATGTCAGTCAATAATATGGGGCGGGAGGGAAGAAGAAAAAAATGCAGGATGTTACAGGATGAAAGATGGTGTGGTAAAACAAACAAACAAACAAACAAACAAACAAACAAGAAGTAACCACAAGTACATGCTATGCCAAAACTGTGTGATATCATCAGATAAATTTAACATGTGTCCATACACACAAGTCATCCTACTCTTCTAGGAATAACCATGCATTTCATAATGTGGGAAAGGCATACATGCATCAAAGTATGTGCACATACCTATCTCTTAACCTCTGATACATACACAAGGATGCACCTGATATAGCAAGATACACCTAACGGTAGTACATGCGTTTAAAGGCACATGTTGGTCATGCACACACAGTGTATTTTGCTGAGTGGGGAACACATTAATTTTGTAAAAAATGGATCTGCCATTGGGGTTACAATCTAGATCATGAATGAAGAAGCTTTGACTTTTTAGCTTGTTTGGCCTACAACTTCCACAAGCCCTGGCCAGCTTTGTCAGTGGTAAGGGATTGTGGGAATTGTAGTCCGAAACTTCTGTTGACTCAACTACTTTGAAAAGTGATCACCTTTTTCGCTGAGTTTTTAAACAAAGGTTGGGTAAACATCCACCTCTCAGAGATTTTTTAGTTCTGGATTCCTGCACTGGCAAGGAGTTGAATTAATTCTGATGTAGATAAAAGCTAGAAGATGAACAAGGTGAAAATAATAAAAAGCATGTTAATCAATGAGTGTGTTGGCCCTAGAGCAGTAACAATGATGTCACCTGCCCAAGGGTCCATTTTTTCTTTCCTGGATTCCTTAGCATGAGCTAATATGGAGGAGCTTTTACATTTGATCTTTTTTGTTTTGTTTTGTTATGATTAGCTCACATTCTAGGAAGCCAAAGAAGTCTGTTATCGTGCCTGGGCCAGTCTATTTAAGCAAGCAAGGAAACATTTCCACTTAATGGTGAGGAACACAGAACAGCCTCATGTTCTCTGTTGTTGTCACTGTAATTGTTACCATTGTGTGCCTTCAAGTCATTAATGGCCTCATTGACACTACATAATAAACCGATTTTTGAGTCAAAATGATGAAGTGATTTAGTGCTGAATAGATGTTTACACTATTCAAACCGCCATCGAATCTGTCCATTTCAATTTACTCTACTTAGCGTTCACATTCATCAATAGGATTGAATCAAAATGAAGTTGTGTCACAGGGGTGATTGTGCCACAGGGAACTGAATCCAATTGGCAGCGCATTCATACATGTGCTGAATCGATTCATTTAAAACGATGTAGGGAATGCTACTATTCAGAAGAACTGGTTTAACTTGGTTTAGCACTACCCCACTCCCCAACAAACCACACCAGAAATTCAGCGTAAGTGCAAACATGGGCCCTTGAAAACTGGTTTATTATGTAGTGTGAATGAGGCCCCTGATTTATGCTGACCCTGGGGGCAAACTTATTATGAGGTTTTCTTGGCAAGATTTGTCCAGAGGAAGATTGACATTGTCTTCTCCTTAGGCTGAGAGAGTGTGACTCGCCCACTGGATTTCCATGGCAGAGCGGGAATTTGAAACCTGGTCTCCTAGAGTTCTAGTCCAGCACTCAAACCACTGCACCATACTGACTCCTAAGATCTCTGTTGTGTCCTGGCTGCAGTGCAGGAAGGAGCTCCAAAATGGAGCTCCTTTTGGGTGCGCGCATCATTCCCGCAGCAATCAAACAGCTGCAGGAATGATGCTAGGGAGAAAGGGACCAGGCGGCCCCTTTCTCCCATGGCTCTGGCTCCCAGGGTGTCCAGGTGCATGAAGCCCCAAGGACACCCGTTTCCCACGCCATGGGGAAGTGGCATTTTGCCGCTTCTCCGTGGTCCGGAAAACCTCTGGATTGGGGCTGCAGGGCTGCTGGTGAGGCTGCCCTGCCCCCAGTCTGGAGCAAAAAGAGGCACCACAGACCCACCCCTTTGGGACAGTCTGTACCACGCAAAAGTTACTTTTTGGGCCACAGCTTGGAGAATTCTCCACAAAGCACGGGCAGTGGCTACATTGGCTCGAAGATTTTATGAAATTGTCCTAAATGTATCTTTTCCAAATTCTGTAATGGCAGTCAAGTAGTGTAGTGAGGAATCATCGGAGGTTAGGCAGTGGTTAGGTTTGGCACCGAAACCCACTGGGTGACCTTGGACTTGTCACATGTACTCAGCATCAGGGGAAGGCAATGGCAAACCTCCTCTGAACAAATCCTGCCAAGAAAATCCCATGTTACAGGATGTTACAAGCCTTAGGGTCAGCATAAATTGGAAATGACTTAAAGGCACACAACAATAACAGTAACTATACTGCTATGGACCTTTTCCATCCACGGTTTGAAGAAGAAAATTTTTGGTCTGTTGGGGGAAAAGCAGGGTACAAGTAAATACAATAATTAATGCTCGGTTAGGGGGCTGCATTAACCAACTAAATAAGAAAGAAATTGCCCTCAACTGACACTAAGACCCTCTGGGGGCATGGTGGGCATTTTTATCATGCTTTTTGGCTCCCACCCAGGCCCAACCAAAAGACACCTTTTTTAGTAACAAGAAGTGAATCAAAATTACTTCCTGTTCAATTTCTGTTTCAAAAAGGATTCTTGCAATGTAGGGACATGGGCAGTACAGTTCCATTTTGATATCAATATTTTCTAACTTATTCTTAAATGTTCTGGTGTTAGTGGGGAGGTGGCTACATTTGCAGACGACCCAGAATCATTTACATTGTGAGAACAAATCTGAAGTGCTCCAGAAGGACATACAAATGGAATTCAGTGCAAGCTGGGTATGTTTAGCTTGTGAAGAAAAGATCTGAGATGTGATGGGATAACCCTATTTAAATATCTAAACAGATTGTTTTCTGCTGCTCCAGAGACCAAAACAAGAACAAGTGGATCCAAAATGCAAGGGGGGAGAAAGATTTTATCTATGGTAAACATTAGGAAGAACATCTTTACTATAAAAGCTGTTGTGCAGCAGAACAGATTTTCTTGGAGGGTGACCCACCTTCTTTGGAGATTGGATTGCCATATTTCAGGAGTGCTTTAGTTGTGTATTCCTGCATGGCAGGGGTTGGACTACATGGGTCTTGTAGTCTCTTCCAAATATGATTGTAAGGCTAATCAGGAACTCAAATCAAGATCTCAGACATTTCTGTCTATATTGTCTACTTCTGTCACTGTCACTAGTGTCTTTGTATCATATGTCTGATTATGTAACATATACATAACAAGCCACCATTGCAATGTATGGTTTCAGAGAGGCATTCTCTACATTTCCTCGCCCATTCTTTCTGGCTCAGGAAATGAGGTGTGTTGTTGTTCAGTGGGGGTTTTATGCCTGTCTAGTCTGTATAATTGGATAAGCCCCCAGGGTTTCAAGAAGAATCCTGCTATGTAGAATCAACACTTCCTTGGCCATGTCTTATTTATAAGCAGAGGCAATTAGAATAATGGTCTACTTTTCTCAGATAATGTAGAGAGAATCTAGACAATGATAATGTCACTGATGACTTGGTTTTTTAATTCCACCTTCAGTCAATAATATAATTAAAAACAAAAATCAAAAATCAAATAATTCACATAATCACAGTACTGCCCAGCTGTGAGAGGCCAGTTTTCTTTCTCCATTTATGTGCACAGCCATGGGTTGTATCTGTCTTATGCAACTGAAACCGAAGAAAGTGCATGCATTTGTAGGGGCAATTGTCCCTGGAGGGACTCGTTCTAGTGGATTCACTTCTAATATGGGAACAGTAGAAGAAGCAGGTGAGCAGAAGACATACTAAGTGTATTATAAACTTAAAGAACCAGAACGACACCAGATGGAAAACCTGAAGTCTCTCACTGTAAACGTCAATGGTGAGATTCTGAAAAACACTAACAAAACCCAGCATTAAAGAATGTCTCAAACCATTATGTGTGTGTACTGTTTTCTGCAAGCTTAAATTCTATTGCATATACCAGCACAGCTAAGTGGAAGTGACTTCTCTGTGATGGAATCGTCTAGTGCTAGAGGAGTGAAACCCTTTTCCCCATCTTTGTGGCTGCCATTAAAAAAAGGAAAAGATCTCAATGTGTGATTGTATATAATGGTTAGTCCAAGACATTTTGCTGCCTGAAGGGAAGCAGGAAATCCCATTGCAGAATAATCTTAGTTATTTTGAAACCTGAGTAGATAATTCCACAAGTCTCTCTTCTTCATGAAGTGATGAGGAAGTAAATAAAACAACAATTTGCTGTCCTTTCTTGTTCTTGCTTTTGTTCTTTTAGGATCAAACTAAACTAATTACTTTCCACATTTTTGGAAGAAGTCAGTTTATCAGAAGATAAGATTTTCCTCAGCTTGTTGTTGCTGTGTGCCTTCCAATCATTTCTGACTTATGGCATTCCTAAGGCATCGCTATCATGGGATTTTCTTTGTAGAATTTGTTCAGATGGGGTTTGCCTTTACCTTCCTCTGAGGATGAGAGAGTGTGACTCACTCAAAGTCACCTAGTAGGTTTCCATGACCAAGCAGGGATGCAAACCAAGACTCAAACCACTCCACCATGCTGGCTCTCTTTCCTCACCTATATGTCTTGAACAGAGCATATTGCATTTTGTGATTGAACACTGCTAAGGTAAACATGGGTTTAATTTGCAATCTGAAACACTGAGACATGTGGATAATACAATACAAGATCTGATATATGGGAGCATGTAAGGAATACCCATTCCTACTTCACAGATTAAGTAGTTGTGAGGAAAAGGAATACTAATAATTCTCTGCTTGCCTTGAAAAACAAAACCATTGTCTTCCTGATTGTCCCAAATGTGCCCAAGTTTGTTTTATAGTATCCTATAGTCATAGAAGGCTTTTCATGTGTCCATCTGAATACTCAAAGAATCCTCCCTCCCGATTTTAATAATTGCACAACATACATGAAATTCAACAGGGACAGTTTTCTATCACTGGTTCTCTGTGGCAGAAAATGCTTTTCTTTTATAGTTAAGTTTCTGTAACATAAAAAGTGAAAGGAAAATCTCAATGAAGCAAAAATGCTGTAAGCTCAGGACTCCCAGGACAATAAAGCTGGACATGAATTTTACATGAACAAGTGTTTCTGGGTCTGTTGCATTCATCGTTGTTGCAAGCAGCTTGACCTACTTCCACAAATCAGACCAAGAAAGACTTCCTATTCTTCTCCATACACCCCCCCCCCCCGCCCCAAATCCCTAGATGCTAGGAGCCTACTGCTAAATAACTAGCAGGCTTAGAATCAGAATCAAGACAGCAGTCCTAAAAATGAATACTTGGATGTACCGTTAACCTTTTTAAAACCAGTGCAATTTAATTTTAACTAAACATATTTAGGATTGGAAATCAGGAGATGGTTGTGTTTTAAGAAAATATGATGAATAGAATTGACATCCTCAGAATCTATTTTACCTGATTTGTACATACCTAGGCTGCATCTGTACTGCACAACTAATCCAGTTTGACACATTTTAGCTCCCATGGCTCAGTGCTATGGAATCCTGGGATTTGTAGTTTGTTGTGGCACCAGACGTCTCTGACAGAGGCGGCTAAATATCTCACAAAATTACAGTTTTCAGAATTCCACAGCATGGAGCCATGGCAGTTAAAGCAGTGTCAGACTGGGTTATTTCTGCAGTGTAGATGCACCCCTTGATGTCTATTTCTGGTAGAACTACT
This sequence comes from Sceloporus undulatus, assembly GCF_019175285.1. Taxonomy (NCBI): domain Eukaryota; kingdom Metazoa; phylum Chordata; class Lepidosauria; order Squamata; family Phrynosomatidae; genus Sceloporus; species Sceloporus undulatus. The sequence goes on along the minus strand of NC_056522.1, from coordinate 47,278,214 downwards.
TTTGTCAAGAAATGAGGTAACCAAGGGGAAGGCAATGACAAACTACCTTTCAACAAATCTTGCAAGGAAACCCCATGATAGGGGTGTCATAAGTTGAAAACAAACTTAGGCACACAACAACAACAGCAGCAGCAGCAACAACAACAAAACTGTGCTTCTAAAAAAAGGAAAAATGGGATGGAAGGGAGAAAGGGGAGGAAAGAACAATGAGCTGTATAAACACAAGTTGATGCATCTAGAATAGGGCTCCAGACGTTTTTAGAGTATAGCCCATCATTCTTTGCAACTGGTTATGTTGGCTAAGGAGTTGAACTCCAACATCTGGAACTACTGACTTAGAGCCTTCTTTCCTTTTCTTCCAAGTGTGTCACAAACCATTACACCATACCCTTACAGGATGAATGAATGAATGAATGAAAATTTATTTATATCCTGCCTCTTCCGTTTTGGGAGATCAAGGCGGCTAACAACATGATTATACAATACACAATGATAAAACAATAAATTCACAAAACCCTAGTGTAACCCTCCCTCCCAGTTTAAAATTAGGATGATGGGAAGATATTGGACATCTATCCGCCAGTCATGAAACAGCTGATATTAAGACTTAATGAAAAATTACCAAACAAGTATCTCTCCTGCCTTGGAGCATTTTGTCACCATGCTGTTTGCTGCAGCATGCAGTGAAGACAGAAGGAGAGGTGGCAACAGTCACCAGGAGAAACAAAAGAACCTGGGACCACAGCTTCTGGAAACAGCAAGCAGATAGGAAAGGAAGGGGAAACTTGCCTATTTGTGGTTCAAGAAGAGAGGTGTAATGAATTCCATTTAACAATACAGCATCTGAGCAATCTGGCACTGAAGTAAATACACACCTTTGTAACTATTTTGGAAAATCTATTTAGCAACAGCCTACAACAACATATAGCAAATGATAGGAGGATATTGGACATCTATCTGCCAGTCATGAAACTGATATTAAGAGTGGAAAATAATCAAGCAAGAACCACATCAAAACTGTCCATGTTGAACCAAGCAAGCACCGCATAAAAACCGTCCATGTTGAATTCCTGCAATTTGATACTGTTTCAAGATAAAATGCCAGTTAGCGAATGCGTAAGGTCAAGATGTTCTAGCAATGCAGGCAGAGACCAAGGAAAGCAACAGAAGGTCATCCTAGAGGACACTGCATGACCAAGTAGAGAAACAACAAACCTAAAGAAAATCCTAACAATATTCTTCAGAGAATTTACTAGAGAACTTTTTCTGGGAAAATTTTAGGAAGCTAGGGGACTGTTGCCACACTCCTCACAACTTGGAGGTATTGCTAGTTGCATCTAGACTGCAAAAATAATCTGGTTTTGACCCCCCCCTGGAATGGCCATGGCTCCATACTATGGAATTCTGGGCATTGTAGCAGAGCTCAGAATTCCAAAGCATTGAGCCATGACTATTCAAATGGTGTCAAATTATTCCTGCAATCTGGATGCAGCCTTGAAGGACATGAGAGAGAGGCATGAAAGGCTGATGAGTGATTTTTGTCTCAACTGCACCTCTCCTTTGGAAGCAGACATCCTGGAATAGCACTGAGGCTTATATAAGGGCTTTTGTACTGCAGTTCCTTCCATTAGGAAAGCACTGCTTTGGAAGAAAGTCCACAATGTTCAGGTTCTTCTCCCAGCTCAGATGAGGGCTCCTGCAACCCAAAGATCTGCAGCTGATAGGGAGGGCAGGGTGGTCTCAGAGTGACATGGCAGCTAAAGGGAGGTTGGTTTCACTATCTTCATGGCCGTGTGTCTGTACCAGGTGGTGTTGATAGTAAGTAGTAAGCCAAGTTTCAGTGCTTGGGCAGAAATAGAGGAAACTGGCATCAAATGTTTGTGTGTTGGGGCAAAGGAAGAAAGGAGGCATAGGAGCTCAGTGGTACTTACAAAGATCCCAGGTTCAATCCTCAACTTTTTCAAGGAAGAGGAGAGGCAGCCTGCCTGGATCTCTACAATCCTGCTGCCAGTCAGTGCAGCCCATATTAAGTAAAGATGGGTCAGAAAACTCTGGTAAAGGCAACCTTTTATATTTCTCTGAGATGAAGGTCTTGCAGGAAAACAACCCAGAAGCATTTTTTAAAAAAACACACACTCTATCTCTTATTCCCGAGATTCAGCATAGCATAGTGGTGAGCATCCCATCCTCTACTCTTTTGTATACAGGTTGAGGCGAAACAGTGGGTAATACACACTCCATAAATGATCATAAAGAAAATGTGCTGATTTACTGCATGAGCCTTGGATTCATAACACTGCACATTTTTTTATATTTCTGAATGACTGAAACCCGTCTGTGGCAGGAAAGAGCTGTGACTAGATTTTATTGCAATAGGCGAAGCAGCTCTCTTTCAAGTGAGTGACAGAGGCTCCATCCACAGCACAGAAATAATCCAGTTTGATACCACTTGAATTGTCATGAAATTCTGGGAAGTGTAGTTTACTGTGGCACAAGAGCCAGTTTAACTGCCATGGCTCAATGCTATGGAATTCTGGGAATGGTAGTTTGTTGAGCTCTGCTCTGGTGCCACCGCAAATTACCATTCCCAGAACTCCATAGCACTGAGCCATGGCAGTTAAAATGGCATTAAACCAGATTATTTCTACAGTGTGGATGCAGCCAGAGAGAGAGAGAGCGAGAGAGAGAGATAAACTCCTAAATTCTTACGAATGAAAGCCTATAAATGCATCTCATTATGATCTTAGCAATTGCATCCTATTTATTAAAAACTTGCATGGGTAAAATGATGTCCAAACCTTCTTCTATTATTATTATTATTTTAAAGCCCTTTGCTTGCATTCAAGAAAAGAGGAGAAAGGGGGTGAAAAATTATTCTTATTCTTATTATGCAGCCCCCTGCTTGCATTGCAATGCAGAAGAGGAGAAAGGGGGAAGAGCAGCAGCCTGCCTCTGCTCTGCTGCTGCTGCTGCTGCTGCTGCTGCGTTAGGTAACCGCCCCGCCCTCTGAAGCCGCCCGCTGCGCTTGTGCCTGCGGATGATGTCATAAAGGCGCCTGGGCCAATGGGAAAGCTCCGCCGCTCATTCCATTCTCTTCCCTCGGCTACCGGTCGGACGCAAGGGAAGAGGCCATTCATGAATTTGGTGACGTCATAGAAGGCAGGGGGCGGTGCCCGCCTGCCCCCTCCGCCTATAAAAGGGCGCTCCCGGAGCGTTCGCTGCGAGTCGGCTGGGTGGTAGGAGGTGTAGCTTTGTATAGTGCACGCCAGCGTTTCCCTGCGTGGGTTTGTACGCGAGGCTGATCCCCGGGAAAAGGTGTACCATTGCCTTGATCCCTCTTTGTGCTTTAGATCCAGGAGGACGTGGCTCAGCCTCTTTCGTTGGGACTTCATGTCTATATTTTTCCCCCTTCACTGGTGAGTAAAGCTCTCATTGATAACTGGTATCAGTGAATTTTGTGTGTGTGTGTATATATATATATTTACTTGGCCCTGTCCTCCATTTTGTCCTACACTATGCAGTGCGTTTCTTTTTTTCTTTTTTTTCCTATGCATTATCTTCCTTATTTCAGGGTTGGGCACAGGGTGACCAGCTACGTCCTCCTTTTCCTCCCTCCCTCCCTATCATCCTTCTTCTGCCTGTCCAGGAGGAGTTGCAGGAGGTCCTACATTTTGAGCAGGACGAAGCAGCAGGGCTTTATACTAAGTTTCTCCTTGGATGTGTCCTCCATATTGCTGGGAACGCCGTCTTCCTTTGTGGAGGACGCCCTCCCCCCCCCCCCCCCGCAAGTGGGATCCATCCATGAGACTCCAGGGACAGGGTGAACATAAGGTTCTCCTTTTCCAGGGCACATGTCCTCCCTTTCCACTTCACTTCTGTCCAGGAGGAATTTTTAGCTTTTATTTTGCGGCGTGCTCCATTGTTTGTGAATGTCCTCCATTTTGTGGTGCCTTGTCCTCTTTTGTGGTGAGGACCTCTGCTCACCCTGAGCAAAAATCGGGCTTCTTTTGCCTTTGATTTTGCCCCGAATTGTCTTTCCTCGCAAGGTGGCCAGACGTCCTCCTTTTGCGGGATGCGTCCTCCTTTTCCAGGACCCGCCCTCCATTTCGTCCTCCTCCTGCCCAGGAGGGATTCCAAACAGTCCTCCTTTTGGAGCAAGGCAAAGAAGCATGAGTCTATCTCCAGGGCTGTTTTGAGCACGTCCTCCATTTTTTGGAGCGTCCTCTATTTTGCAGTGCCTGGTCCTCCTTTCTGGTGAGGACCTGGGGCCACCCTGGGCAGGGATGGGGCTTCCTTTGCTTTGCTTGGTCCCTCATTTTTTCTCATTCCAGGAGGATTGGGGGGAAGCTGGAGCTCTCCTGCCAAATTCCTTCAGAGGCGAGCAACAAAGGAGGAATTTGTTCTTCCTTTGTTGCTCGCCATCCTCTGAGGCTGAGAAACTGTGACTTTCCGCAGCCGAGCTGGGATTCGAAGTTCTAGTCCAATGCTCAAACCATTACGCCGTGATAGTCCTACAAAGTAACTTTTCCAGTCCTGGATTGAAATGCAGTGGCTGTGGGAGATCTGTAGACCCAGCCTATGGCACCTCTGGAAGGGCTGGACTTCAGTTTTCCCCCTTCTCCTAAGCCAGCTTGAATTTGGGACTTGAACTCAACCACTAATTCCAGTCATGCCAGTTCTGACCAACAGTGGCGCTCTCCCCTAGGCTTCTTTGATGGTTGCCCACCCAAGTCCTAACTAGGCTCCCTTCTGCTGAGCCACCGAGATCAGAGGAGCGCTTTTCTTGGATGAGTTTGGGATGTGCTCAAGTTGCCTTTGCAGATCCCCTGCATCCTCTAACCTGGGAGTTTGGGGTTTTAGAAAAGTCTGAGTTTGAAATAGGGTTGCCTGCTCCAGCGGGTTAAGGGCTTAGGGCTGCAACAGGGGCGGCCTGGTCTCTGTGTGTGTGTGTGTGTTTTGTGACTTTTTCTGCACTTTTGCTCCTTTCCAGAGACTTTCCGGCAGCTGTTTTGCGGCAAGCACTTTTGTGTCTTTAAGTCTGTAGTGTGTGTCTGTGTAGGTTTCTTTCCTCCTGGGGCCTGATGCCTGAAGAAAGAAAAGGCAACTGCCTTTTCCTTTTTGTGCAAAGAGTTGCCTGGTGCTCCAACATACTACAATTCCTAGAGTCCCATTACATTAAGCCATGCCTGTTAAAGTGGTGTCAAACCGGATAATTTTTGCAGTGCCGATGAAACCATTGTCAGTTTCTCTTCCCCTCTGTTTTCCTGAAGGGATCCAACAGAAAGAACAATTTTGCAAAGCAGGGAAACCCAATCCTTCTCGGAAGTGGTCTGGTGCTGCTGGGCAGCTGCTGTCTTTCAGGCCAGCAACAAAAGGCAACTCCTGTTTCTGCCACTCTTCTTTCTTTCTCCCAAGGAAGTCCAAGGCTGTAAGAGTCCACCACTTTGGTCTCTGACGGATGCCTTAAGAGGCACCTAAGGATCCTGGCTCATTTTGTAAGCTAAGCAGGGTGAGCGTAGTGCTTGGATGGGAGACCAACAACAAATACCAGGGCTAAGGTTCAGACTCCAAACTTTGGTCCTCCAGCTGTTTTGTAGATCAGCTCCCAAAAGCCCCTGCCAGGTTGGTCCAGTGTCGGGCATTCTGGGAGCTGAAGTGCAAAACAGCTGGAGAACCAAAGTAGGAATTGAGGAATGGTGTAATGGTTTGAGCATTGGACTAGGGCACTGGGAGACCAGGGTTCGAATCTCCTGCTTAGCCATGGAAACCCACTGGGTGACCAGGGGCAAGACACACTATCTCATCCTCAGAGGATGGCCATGGCAAACAACCTCTGAAGAAACTTGCCAAGAAAACCCTGTGATAGGGTTGCCTTAGAGTTGTTGTAAGTTGGGAATGACTTTAAGGCAGAAAACAAGAAAATCCAATGAAATCCATGGGATTGCCATAAACTGACAGGCACATACAACACAAGGATTTGGGGTGGGATTTGTGGTTCAGTGTAACATTTTCCACCTCTGGGCTCTGCATTTGAAAAGAGGGCTGCAGGGCAGAATCACCAAGACTCTTAAGAAAGGCATGGAAGTTGTGCTTCACATTTTTCCAATTCAAGCAACCAGGGCTTCCTTCCCTCGGTGTTTCTTTCCTTGCCTCTCAAATCAGTCTGGTTTCTTAACTATTAGCTGGCTGGTGTGAAAGCTGTGCCCTCACCTTCCCTGGATGTTTTGGAGACTGGCCAGGCATGTTTAAAGATGCTTTAAGTATTTTTCTCCCATCTTCTGGCAAAGATAGATTGAAGGAAGCAGCATATTTTAAGGCCTGATGCATGAATAAACTTTGAATACTGAATGCTTTCATAATGAGTATTAGCAGCATAAATGTCCTTTGTTGGCAGGTATGGAAAAAAAGGCAGATTTTTGCAGAGTGTAATATATAAGAAAAGGCGGTGCAGCTTCCGAGAAACTGAGAGCAGGGAGAATAGAGGCAAAGCAAGCGCTGTTCTTGAGGCCTGTAAGCTGAGCTAGGGTTGACAAGCGTCAGGATCTTTAGCAAGTGGTAACTTCTGTGTCTCTGGTGTATTTTTGTGTACAAACCACACTTTTACTTGGCAGGGTGCTTCTGATGTTCATAATCAGTCCTACTTGCCAGATTTCACAGTTGTTCTCTGTCCAGTTGTTAGTTCAAGGGACAGGGATCTGCCATCCTGAGTGAGTGTAAGTGCCTCCAAGCTGCCTATTAATTTCATTGAGTTTTCTTAGGCAAGTTCATAGAATGTTCTTAGTTTTTGAGGTGGTTAGTCAGTACCTTACTCTGAAATAAGCATACTGTATGTGGTATTCAGACTGAGTACTAGCCAGGGCTGACTCTGCTTAGTTTGCAAGACAGACAGGATCTGGTGCAATGAGGCTATTTAGGCCCCTCTGCTTGCAAGGATTCAGCCAGCTAACTGTCCATTAGAATTAATTTTGTTTTTCTTCCCATGTGCAGACATTGAAAGAGAAGGGGGCTGATTACTTATCATCTGTGCCTTGCAGTTCTCTTGCAAATGAATTCAAATCATAACAGTTTTGTGACATACATACATTTTTTGTGACTTACATATATTTTTCTTAACTTTCCCAAATTCCAGCAGGCAGGGGTGGCCCAAAACATTTTGCTATCAAAGAGCACTCCACCATCAGACTGTTGGTAAACTCTTGAAAACTTTTCAGCAGCTTTACATAGTGTTGGTCCTGTGCCTCTGTGCCATTTCTTACTCTCTGTGAATAACAGGACTTGGAGTAACAGAGAGATCAAAACAGTTTCCTTCAGAAAATTTTCAGGATATATGGAAGCAAGAGGGAATTAATCTGACAAAATGCTGAACCTGTCTAGATCTAGAGTATGCTGCATGAGGCTGATCCTGCTTAATGTAGGTCTCTGAGCACAAAAACTAGGTTGATGCTGCAAATAGGTTTATTTAAGGGTAGGAAGTCTATTTTTGTTCCTTGTTACTCTGGTCTAATTAACAGAGTGGATGCTGCCTGAAAAAGGATTTGTTATTTTTAGATGGATCTTACACAGGTGCCATGTATGTTGATAGCTTGGTTATGTTGTTTGTTGTTGTTGTTGTTGTTGTTTGACTTCAAGTCATTTCCAACTTACAGCGACTCTAAGGCAAAGCTAACATTGGGGTTTCTTGGCAAGGTTTGTTCAGAGGAGGCTTGCCATGGCCTTCTCCTGAGGCTGAGAGTATGTGACTTGTCCGTGGTCACCCAGTAGGTTTCATGGCCGAGGAGGGAATTGAACCTTGGTCTCCAGAGTCATAATCCAGTGCTCAAACCACTACATCACACTGGTTGTCTTGATCATGATATAGCTTGTTCTTTAAGTGCACCAGTGATTTCTCCTCACTGCATGATCTGGTTTATTTTTTTCTCCTTAAATATTCCCTTAAAGCTTTTCCCTCAAATCTTAACCTTGAAATTCAGCATCTCAAGCTTGTCAAGTGTCTGTTGATAAACGCAGTGGTAGGTCAGGTCAGAAAAGTCTCAGATGATAGTGGTTAGAATTTGGGAGATGAAAAGAGTGGATGCAAGCAACTTTTAAAAGTCCTGTGCCTGGAAATGGAAATGATATCAACATACTCTGAAATACAGAAGTTACAGGATATGTATGCAAATCTACTTTTGCTTTCAGAGTTGATTATACCGGAAACAATGAGTGTGAGTGAAATCTTATTCCCAACACCAAAATCTCTTCAGCAGAAGTTACAGAAATAAACTGGAAGGCCCCCCACCCTCACAAATTATGCAGTTGAGTTTCCTGCATTTGAGGAAATTGCAGGGGTCAGCACACCCGGAGTGCAATGGATGAGCCCTCAAAAGCAGGGCAAATAAAATTAGTTCAGTAAACAAAGGGGCAGCAATCCCAGACAGAACTTGGTGAATTTACATGGCCACTGGCTATACAAGCTGAGGGAGTTGTAACGCTAAAAACTAACTTTTCCAGCACTGGATTTAAATGCAATTGCAGAGAAGATCCTTTAGATCCAATTCTGGAAAAGTTGGACCTCAGTCTCCAGGCCATGCTGATGGGATTTGCACTCCACCACCTCCAGAGGGCAGCAGGTTGGAAAATGATGGATTAAGATTCCTTGCGTTTTAATACAAAGGGCAGTACAAGTTCCTCTGAGGTGCAAAGAAGCTGACCATTGACCTTTACCATTACAGCGATTTCCAAAAAGCCTAAGAGTACAGTCGTTCCTCCTTATCTACAGATTCTTTACTCGAGGATTTAACCATCCACAGTTTTAAAATACTAATACAGTATGTGTATGACAAAAAGCAAACCTTAATTTTGCCATTTTATGCAAGATACCACTTCACTGTGCAATTGTATTTAATGCGACTTGAGCAGCCATGGATTTTGATATCCACGGGGGATCCTGGAATCAATTCCCAGCGGATACCAAGGGCCCACTGTATTTTGTTGTTTTGTGGCTTCAATTTAACCAATTTATGGTGACTATCTCATGTTTTCTCGGCAAGATTTTTTCAGCTTTGCCACTGCCTTCCTCTTAGGCTGAGACTAAAAGTCCCAAAGTTATCCGTTGGTGGTGATTCAAATCCTGGTCTCCCAGAGCACTTGTCCAACACTCAAACCACTAAAACATGCTGGCACTTTATCCAACTAAAACAGCAACACTAAGGTGTTTTCAGAACCTATAAAGCAGAAGCAAATTGTAGTGCTTGAGCAGCCTGTGGACCCATGACTGTTTCTGCTGCCCTTAAGCCAGATTCTAGATTTTCCAGGCCGCCTTTTTAATGGCCAAAAACAAAAAGGATGAATTGCTTTCCCTAAGAATCTCTGGGAGTGCCAGATTATCTTTTAAATAAGTTGTATGATGCTCCCCACATTTTAAAAGTACTTCCCTCCCCTTCCCAAACCAGACGTTAACCTCTGGCCACTTCCCATCTCTTGGTATGTGGCCTCTGAAAACTGGTCTCCAAGGCTGTATCCACACAGCAGAAATAATTCAGGTTGACACCACTTTAACTGTTCAATATTAGGGAATTGTAGAAGGGGTTATTTGATGTGGCACAAGAGCTCTCTGACAGAGAAGGCTAAATGTCTCACAAAACTACAGTTCCCAGAATTCCATAGTATTGAGCCATAGCAGTTAAAGTAGTGTTAACCTGGATTATTTCTGCAGTGGGGAAGCAGCCAAAGTGTAATTGCCCACCTCTGTTGTAAAGTATGAGATGCAAGGTCATAGTAACTGTAGCCTTAGCAACATGAAGTCCTGCTTGTTAATAATACAGTCGGCCCTTCTTATACACAGATTTTTTTATCCACGGTTTGAAAATGTTAACAAAAAGTATAAATTTCAAATATCAAATCTTGATTTTCCAATTTTTATAAGGGACACCATTTTGCTGTGTCATTATATTTAATGGGACTTGAGCATCTGCAGATTTTGTTATCCACGGGAGATCTTGGAACCAAACCCCAGCGTATAACAAGGATCCACTGTATTTTAGATTGCCTGGTGATGGTGGCAACTGAATGGGACTGCTAACATCTCAATCTCTCCACCTCTTTTTCCAGCCCTGATTATTTGAGATCAGTTGACATGACTGAGGTGATGAGCGCTCCATCTATGGACGAGATTGGTTTAAGCCCCCGCAAAGATGGCCTATCCTATCAGGTAAGCTTGCTCTGCACCATAGAGCACTGTTAGCTGGTTGGGATTAGGTGGTGACCCTTCCGACCAACTGACCTGTTACTTTATTCTTAATATTTTAAAACTTCTGAGAGAGGTTGGAGTGCTTCCTTGAAAAAAAGAAGCTAACCAGGCACCTGATCCTTTCTACTATTACTTTGGGAGTAAGGCTCATTGACTTGAATGGGGCTTATCCCAATTAAATATGCAGCAATTTAATAGGGACAGGAGGTTTAATGGGTGACATACTAGACAAATTCAAGGAAGCCAAGTGTATCAGTGTCAAATACTCATTATGGTTTAATGTGTTGATCATGGAGGCAATATGCCTCTCTATAGTAATTGCTAGGGAGCATGTGCAAAAGAGTGCTGCTGTGCTCATGTCCTGCTGTGGGGCTAAATATTTGCTTGGCCATTGTGCCAATGAGAGAATGGTGGTTTAGGGAGGCTTTTGGTCTAACTGCAGGAATGTTACATTCTTATGATTTACTCCTGAACAAACATATTCAGCATGCAAAAGGATCTTGTAACACTGAGATTAAGAAACTGGTAGCTTGAGCTTTCATAGACATACTTAGGGTTACATCCAGCAGTTGTATTTATTGTCACTTTGCAGTAAAAGCAGATGGCTATTTTATTTGGAGTCACTTGGCTTATTTTGTCTTTATCCTGAAAGTGGTTGATAATGCTGTATTCAAGCAGAGAAAAGGGAAGCTGTTTTATGTTCGTTTCTGTGGTTCTCCTTCCTCACCATTTGACAACAGAAAAAACTATATGAATCTAACTGCTGCATGGTGACTTGCTACTTAAGGCTGATTTTGCCATACTTACTTGACAAGATCATAGAATCATAGTGCTGGAAGAGCTGCAAGGGCCACCTAGTCCATCCCCCTACCAACTGACTACACAACTCATGCATGAGAAATGAGCAGCCAACCTCTCTTGAAGGACCTTCCAAGGAGGGTCTACTACCCTCCAAAGCAGTTTATTCCACTGACAACCTGCTGGTAAAGTCAGTAAGATGTTCATAATCTTTAGTCCCTTTTCACACAAATAAGCTTCTTATTGATTTAATCAGAATTAAAATAATTTTGAATGACTTACTTGAAAACTCTTGTTTTACTCCCATTGGTGCTTTGACAACAGCCCCCTTTTAACATACTTTTAAGATGTTAAAGTCAGGAACCATGCTTATTCTCATCTGCCTGTGTCCTTGCAAATCAAACACACTGGCTACTAATAAATTGTAGTGTAGATAATGAGTTGTGTTAACCATATGTTAATACTCTCTAGACCAGTACATCTCAAATGTGGACCCCCAGATATTGTTGGATTGCATCTTCGAAACTCTGGCCATACTATCCAAGGACCTGCAACACACATTAGAACATTGTCTCCATTTCTAGCATCCATGTGAGATTGACAGGGATTTCTTCTAACGTGAACATGAAAGAATAGCTAAAAATCCATATGTGAGCTGTCAACAATTGTTGTTGTTGTGTGCCTGACCCTAAGGTAGCCCTGTCATGGTGGTTTGTTGGCAAAATTTGTTTAGAGGAGGTTTGATATTGCCTTCCCCTGAGGCTGAGAGCATGTGACTTGCCTAAGGTGGGTTTTATGGCCAAGCTGGAAATTGAACCTTGGTCTTCAAAGTCATATTCCAACTCTCAAATCACTACACCATGCTACTAGCATGGATGAGGTTAAAATGGTGTTGGAGGTTGCTTTGTGCTGTGCGTTGGGATAATTCACCTATCACCCATCTTAGATAGAACAGGGCTGATTACAGGCTTGCAGGAACTCTGTCCCTGAGCTAGAAACAGAAAAACGGGTATCAGCCTTATTTCAAGGGGTACAGAAATCATCAAGGTGAGCCCTGTTGCTGATCTAAAGCTAGCAAAGCAGCTTTTCTTTTTATTAGACTACCACAGACTGAAAGAAGAAACAAGTGGAAACTTTTCAGAATTGCTGTCTCTTGGTGGCTTGCAGCTGTTCTGCTGGTTTGTGGTTCTGCATTAAGAACTAGACTGGCTTGGAGTGCTTGAATTATGATCCCTCCTATTGCACTACAGTGGGGACAGGTGGGAGGAAGGGAGCATTTCTCCAGTCACCTTTAAAATGTATACATAAAACAGCTGACATGGCATAGGTCATTTCCAGATGTCAGCATTCCCAGTCATAGCAGCTGCAAATCACAGAGTCACTTATGGACGAAGCACCTGTTATCCTAGGACTTTTGCCCTATCATCACATTGAGTAGGCAGGCAATATGCCATGTAGGTTTCTGATATGCCAGTTAGCCAAAGAAAATCTTGGTTGGATGCTCAGGTGCTGCTGAATGTAATGCCTTTTGGGCTCTAGGCAAATGCCTTTTTTTAAAATTAAGGTCTTTATAGTTGATGTTTATTAAACAGGTGAGAAATTTATTGTTGTGTGCCTTCAAGTAATTTCTGATAAGGCTACTCTAGGTGACTGTTAAAAAGCAAAACTATCACGAGGTTGGGGTTTTTTTCTTTTGTTTTTGCAAGATTTGTTCAGAGGGGATTTCTCTTTTCTTTCTTCTGAGGTTGAGAGAGTGTGATTTGCCCAAGATTACCCAATGGAGTTCTCATGGCTGAGTGTGGATTGAATCCTGGTCTCCAGTCATAGTCTAGTGCTCAAACCACTATACCACACTGGCTTTAGAGATCTTTAACTCCCCCAGTTTAAGAAGAGCAGTGGTGGAAATTCATCAGAAAAAACAGAAGAGAAAATTATTTACTTACTCCACATTTCTTTGTTAACGTCTCATAATGTATTGGAGGGGAGAAACAGAGACTGGATGGCCATCTGTCGGGGATGCTTTGATTTAGATTTCCTGCATGGCGGGGGGGGGGGGGTTGGACTGCATGGCCCTTGCAGTCTCTTCCAACTCTAGGATTCTATGAAATGTCATCTTGGGATGTTTTTAAGTGTCCTGCAAGTCCTACTGAGGTATTAACACTATTTTTATGCAATTTGGTTTCCACAAAATGGTCAAATGTTCCTATGAAGGCTTCATTCATTTTCAGCCTATTATGCTTTACTACTTTTAGTATGGGATGACTTGTTATTGTCCTAGTTCTTTCAAGTTATGCTTACTGTTTGGAAGTGCTTAATTGCCTTCTTGTGCATTTCTAATAAAGGACTTTGAAACTGAGGCTGCAAAGGACTAAAGCTCTTCACTGGTTGGCAAAACAATGACTTGACTTGAAATTTAAAAAAAAAACCTTGGAATGGAAATGAAACAATATGCTTAACTTTAGATGCAAGTGTTTCCTATTTCTAGTCAAATTGCCCTGAACAGCTGGTAAATAACTAAATCCAATGATTCAGAAGAGAACCAGAGCATTCAAGACTGGCTCTTGGCAGAAGTAGCTCAAGCAGTCAATTGACACAGCAGTATTTTTCAATTAGTTATATACAGGTCCAGGAGTGGCATCCCAGAAGAATGCCAAATTTGCAGCGGATCATGGGGTGGATATCTTTCAGTGTGTGTTTTAACAGCATCAAGAATTGTCCCATAGCTTTCTTCTGTGAGTAAATGATCTTGGGATGTATTGCTTCAACTGTATGATTTCTTAGCTGCAAAATATTGGTGGAGGGTATTTCTGAACTAGAGTTTGGCAAGTCAATTTAGGGGACTGTGGTTTAGAAGTTTCTGACCATCATGTGGCCATTGTTGCCAAGTCCAAAAATAATTTCCCCAAGCTCTAGAATAAATGGTGTGTAGGGAAATGTTTCATAACCTTTGACTCACCTAAGCGAGAAAAAGTACCAGCTATGTTTTGTGATGTACTTGGCACACTACCTGTATTTACCATCTAAGTAAGAACACAACAGAACCTGAAGATTTCTTGTAGGATGCATTTGGCAGCATATGTAAGCATTGTGTTTGAACCCAACCATACTAGTGGCAATCTGAATATGGCTGCACTATGGCAAAATTGCTTTTTAAAAAATGGGTTCAGTTATATGGACAACAAAATAGCCAGTGAAAGGGCTAAGTGGTTATTTTTAATCTCCCTTCAGTAGTATTGGTCTCTTTATTAGCCTGGCTCAGTTTCCTTCCAGCGACTTTTGCTGCAGCCCAGTCCTTCTAGTTCATATTCAAGAGGAGGCTGACATACAGTAAGCCTTTTTGTGGTTGCTAAAATATTTTCCACTGCTGGTGCCAAGTTCAGTCAGATCTAGAGGAAGCAGAGTTGAGTTGGGGGATGGGGGGAGAGACCAGGCACAGAAGAGGACCATCTTTAGCTTGAAAGTTTCAGTTTCATCTCCTTTCTGGGTTGTCAGGCAAAAGAAGTACTTGTATGGTTGCTCAAGTTGGACTTCTGAATCCAAGGACTTCAGTGTTAGGGTTGGTATAGGATTTTTTTTTAACAACAACAAAAAAAGTGTGGTTGCTTTCAAGTCTGTAGTGAGATGGCTGATTGGATATTTTTCTTTTCAAAAGGCAGGATATAAATATTCTAAATAATAATAAATTATCTGATGAAATAAGAGGTTTATAGGGATCCAATTGCATCAGAGCTTGCGGACATTGTATTTCCTGGGACTCCTTTATGAGCTAGGAGATTCTGGATACTGTAGTCAAAAAGGAATATTTCCAGTCTGTTTCAAATATTAATACATTATGGCAGCCACGAAAACCCTTTCTTCCAGAAGCTGCACCTTCCATTGTTTTAGTAATAGATGGAGGCTTGGAACAGCTGATCAGGGTGACCTTATATAATCCAACTTTCCACATACTTTCAGTATGAGCAGTTTCTGGCAATTGAGAAATAACCACACAAAGTATGAACTGATATTTGAACTAAATGAGCATTTGCACATCAGGTCTGGCATAATGTGGTGCAAATCTGAAATGGATAGTATGAGTGCAAGGTTAAGTTTCCAGGATATGCTCAGCAGTGGAAGAGTCTGTTTCTATCCAGCTTTGCTCAGGCCACATTTCTCACCCATGGCTTTCCAGAGAACCCAATCATATTATAGGTATACCTCAGTTAACAAAATAGATGTGTTCCTAGGCATTGCATCTTTAACATAACATGTGCTGGCAGCAGAAATTTAATGGAAAGAATGGGAATATGTTCCTACATCACAAAGAAGGGCAGTTCTGTGTGCTTCAGCAAACTTTTTGTCAGAGGCTTTGTTAACTGAGGTAGGCCTATATCCATCTCATTTCAAGGAAGACTGCCTTACATAAGGTAGTTGCAGTTACTACCTTGGCATTTTTAGTGTTTCAATGACTACATTATTCATCTTTAAGGATATCCCTAAGAAGCCAAGTTGGGATAGTGTTATGTGTGAGCAAACACTAAAGATGAAATCTACCTCTAGTAGATTCATTTTTTCCAAGAGGAAAGCAAAGGTTACATTCAATTGATTCCCTTTATGAATAAAAATGTCATAATGCAAAAACTCCTTTGTTCCTATAGACACCCTTGTCTTGTTTCCCTATCCGTCACATGCTGGGAAATGTGACTTCATTTATTTTCCATTGGGCCATCCCTAATCCTTGAGAGCACTTACATCTCATTTTTATGCTGCTTTCATGACTTTAAAAAAGGCATGAGTTAGTGGAAAAATCCTGACCTCTTATTGCAGCTGTTGGAGATAAGATTGTCCAGTCTATTAAAAAAACACACACACATACACACCACTAGGCACAACACATTTGAGGGATGTTTATTTAAGGAAATCATTTATTCCTTAGTTTAAAGGGGGGTGGGCGGAAACAGACAGTTTATTTTCAAAGCGGCTATTCTGGTTTGACCTAATGTACCTAATAGGACAGGGGACGTTTATTGCTCTGGTGTTTCCTGCACTGCTGGTCACTATAAGCATCATCAGCTTGTAGTTACTGTACTTTTCTTTCCTTATTGATGCTCTGGATGAATGCCAAACTATCTTGTAGTCTACATTGGGCTGTACTGAAGATTCTGCTTAATCTGTAACATACAAAAGCATAACAGTTGGTCTCATTCAGCCATGTGAGAGAGACTGTAGCAAGGGAGAGCAACCTTGGGCCCTCTAGATACCCATCTTCACCAGCGTAGTTCATGGTGAAGAAAGCTGGGAGCTGCAGTTCTGACTGTTCAACAGGTGAGATGTGAGCATACTGTGAAGTTCAGGCTTGTCCAGTCTTCTGATGACTACATCAGATGACTACTTATGTCACCCCAACCATTGGCCATCGTGGCTGAAGATTATGGACCTTGTTATACCAAACCTGGGGAGATCTTGGTTTGGGAAGGCTTGCTAGAAGAGAAGCAGAGCCATGCTAGATCAGAACAAAAGCCTATCTAATCCAACATTCTATTGCTACCTCTGAGATGTCCACTGCACATTTTTAATGTCTTGGATGATGCCAGTGGAATGAGAAATATCTGCCCTTGCCAGAATAGTGAAATGACCTATGCATACTCAAATACTCTACTTTAGGGGTGGCAGTCTAGAGGCTGTCATCATAGTCAAAGATGAGGAATCCTAGGAGTTGCAGTTCAACATCTGGAGGGCCAAATGCCTAGCTGTTTCTATGTCATTTTAGTGTGTTTCCACAAAACCATTAACTATGTATCTTGAATAAATACTTCGCATGTGAGCCATCAAACTGGGAGGATTGTTTGTCACTTTTATATAGCAATCAGATAACATAGGGTCTGTACAGATAGGCCAAAATAAAGTTGCTTCGGGTCACTTTGAAGGTATACTGTTTAAATGACACATGCATCTTAAGAGGCCAGAAGTTGTGCCAAAGCTGCGTTCCAGTCCTTAGGAACTGGAGCTTGGCTTTGGCGTAGCCTCTGGCCTCTTAGGATGCATGCAGCATTTAAACAGCATACCTCCAAAGTGACCCAAAGCAGCTTTATTTTGGCCTATCTGTAGGGGCCCATAATTCACCAAGCAGTCATCTCTTGCAGTTCCTTAGACACTGCAAGAAATGGAAGCATGCCTGTGTCTATTTCGCTGTTGGGTCAGGTATTCTGATGACCCAAGCAACATAGGAAAAAATGTATGTGTTTGCATACATGCTGGCTTGTGTGGGTATGTATGCATGTTCCCCTTACATGATTGTGCTTGAAATACAGGTAGTCCAGAAACAGTGTGCAGATTCTTGCTGCTGAAAACATGATCCATCTGAGGTTTAGAATGTATGGTCCTGCAGATGATATTGGACTACAGATCCGATTTGGCGTAGCCAGTATAGGCACTGTTAAAGGATGATGGAAGCTGTAGTTTGATAGTGGCCTGGAGGGCCATATGTTTCCTGCAATTAGAATAAAAACCAAGGAATCCATCACCTATCCCGTATCCTCCAGATTTGTTAATACAGTCCCTATCATCCTTAGCCATTGTGCAGAAGAACCTTTAGCTGTGACATGTGAGACAATCAGGCTGATGTGTTCTGAAAATTTACAAAACCTTTCCATGTCTGTGAATTAGTCAAGCTGCCTTAAAATATCTGGCAATGCTAAGTGTTGAGGAAAGTAGAAGCAGATTTCTTATAGTCCAGCTGGAAGTACTGGGTTTTATATTTAGACCGACACTGGCAGGAATTCTAAGCATATTATTTACTAGTAGAGCATGTAGAGGGGCTGAAATGATGGGAGGTAGATGGGGATAGCATGTGTGTTTGTTTGTGTTTGGGAATATGGGGTTACATTGACTTGGAGTAGTTGCCAACACATCTGACAACCACCCTCACCAGTGTTTCCCAATCGTTGGTCCTCCAGATATTTTGGACTTCAGTTTCCAGAATCCCTGATGGTTGGCCAAGTTGGCTGGGGCTTCTGGGAACTGAAGTTCAAAACATCTGGAGGATCAGTTTGGGAGCAACTGACCTACACTATGCTGCCCATTTGCCTGCTCTGGGAAGAGATTCTAAAGGCATATTTTGGTACAGGACAAGAACCCTTTCACATAATTTTTGAATATGTGGATTTGTGGCCGAATGAGAGCCATATGTCTGTGTGTGTCTTTGTGGGGGGAGGGGGGATGTTAAATATAGTATGATCAAGGAGGCTTCTTATTTGTAGATATGAATGTGATTTTCCCCCAAGAAGTAAACAGAGACATGTGTGATAATGATCTTGTTAAAATAACATTTGGAGACAATGACTCCCAGGATCCTTTAGCCTGCAGAGCCACAAAATGGGGGGGGGGGGTCTTTTATTTTGCAGTTTTCATTTCCCTGTGAGTGATATTGGGTTGGGAGTGGCACATATTTTCTCTCTTCATTCATTTTTCTCTGCCTAGTGTGTTCCTAAGAGAGTGACAGCTGCTTTTGATAGGTTTGAATGGAAATTGTGCATTGGGATGATAAGAGTTTGGAAAATTTCCATGGTAGTTGTTGGTTTCTGGGAGATGTTGTACCAAATAACTTTTCTGAGCTTTGTAGGTGCATGAAATTAAGCTGAATGTTGTTATGGTGTCCATTCCTACCTTAGATCTTTTGTTAAAAAATAAAAATCAGTGTGAATTTAATGAGAAGAGTGTTAAATCAAGCATGTGGAGGACCTACAGTCCAGTCATGATGCTTACAGGTACCTTATTTGAAAATGCCATTGTCTACCTCAAAAAGTTATAATAAAGTGAGATCAGAATGTGTACCAGAGAGTATGGTAGAAACACTGACTCTTTCAATTTTTCCCCCCCAGATCTTTCCTGACCCTTCTGACTTTGATCGCTATTGTAAGCTGAAGGACCGTCTGCCTTCGATTGTGGTGGAGCCAACAGAAGGGGATGTGGAGAGTGGGGAGTTAAGATGGCCACCAGAGGAATTCCTTGTCCAGGAAGAAGGGGATGAAAACTGTGATGAAGGAAAGAAAGAGAGCAAGGAGCAATAAATGGCACAGATAGAGCCTGTCTGTACTACTAAAGATGCAGAGTCATCTTGAAGGGAGAGAACAACTGTTCTGGAAGGTCTTTTTCTACAAAAGACATTCAGACTTGCACCTGCAAGATCTTAGTTTTTCATATTCTCTACTGAGAACTGAAGTGCTTGATGTGACAATCTCCAGCTGAAACTAACTAAGAAAGTTGGACAGAGGGAAGAAATGGCTGATTTTTTTTTTTTAAATTACTGTTGAATTTTGTTGAGGTTATCTGGGGCAGCTGTGAAGTTACAGGTCGCGTTGGTGAAAGATTAGGCAGGCAGGAAACACACTTGTTCTGAAGTGTGTGGAGAGGAAGAAATGGCTGCAAAATGTAAAAATGCAGCTGCGTTTATGTAAGGAACTGCCTCTGGTCACAAAAGCATGAGAATAGTATTCATCTCTTGAAATTTTGCCTTCTTATAGTGCTTATGTTTTTGTGTGTGTGCGTGCATGTATGTCAGGGTCGGGAGATATGATGACATGCTCCAGTGACATCACCAAGTGAGGCAGGTATTCCTGCTATTGCAGCATAGAGGAGCAATGGATCAATAATTTTCCCAATCCATGATCATATTCAGGACACAGGCAACCTCTGATGGCATCAGGGTATTTGGCATTGGCTTGCCTAGCCTCTTACACACACAAACTTTTTCCTTCTTTTCTCTCCCCCCCACCCCCCTTCTGCCACTTATCCTTAAAATAGACATTTTGGCTGAATAGCTTTGTGTAGGGCTGTTGACATTACCCAGTCCTTTGCCACTTGTCCCACAATAGCCTTGTTCATTCTACCCATTATTGAAAAGTAAAGAAGTCCAGTATGGGTGGCAGTTGGATGGGTTTTTAAAAAGACATAAGAGTGTTTTGACATAAATAATAATTTGCCTATATATTTGCTTTTCCTGTTGCCGAAGTTGCTGTTAAAACCCTAGTCAATTATTCATGTTATTGCTGTAAAAGCCCAGTTTCTCTGTTGAAACTAACAACTAAGGTTGATTTGATCATGGGCAAAAGCTCCATCAAGAACTCAAAAATTTATTCGGTCTTTGACCAGTATAGCCATCAAGAACTCATTTTTCATTCTAATATAGAAGTCAACCTGGTCCAATAGTTACCAAGAGCCTGAACAGAATTTTGAAAGTAATCTGAATATGGGATAGTATAAGTAATTGCTTAAGGAAAGCAGGCCTTCTCTTCAATATATATATATATTTTTTGAAGTGTTACTATTGCTAAGTACTGTGGAGAAGATAATGTGCTTTTTGAACATATCTGTGGGACCTATCAATGGGACTAAATTTTTCTCAAGTTCCAAATTCCCAGGAATGATCTTCCTTTTCCCCTGTTTTTCCCCCTCTCAGGAGAAGGAAAACTAATTACGTGATAAGCTAAACTTGTAGCTTTCTAGGAAAGCACCATCTGATGTTTTGGTGGAAGTTCTTGCTGCGACTTCAGAGTATGAAAGGACCACTCTGAGAAATCCAAAGCCAATAGTTTCCATTTTAATTCTGGAGACACTAAAAATGCATGTGTCACAGCCTTAACAGGATATTCAGAAGAGTTTCTTGTGTCCCTTGTTTATTGGCTCATGTATTGTTATTTTAATTTTATTTTTTCTTAGAAAATTATGGGGACTTTTTGTGTATATATTTGCATTTGATACCTCATGAGTAGTTTAAAAATGCCGATAAGGAGAGGAGTTTGCTTGTTGAAATCAGCAGGCTATTTTCCCCCAGTCTTGTCTTGCTTGTGTTTTTAACATAATGGCAATAACTTTTTAACAGCTGTGAGTCATTGTTACATGTGGTTGTGAGGTTGCAGACAACTGCGTGAGTTTTTAAAAAGTATAATAATGTAGGGATAGAGTTGGGTGTTCTTGTGTGTTCTTTCAGCAGCCAAGAACTTGTCACACATGTACTACCTGTCTTGGTGGATGTTTTGGCCTCACTGAAACTTATTTTGTGTCCTGACCTAACGAAGGTTGCTTCAAAACCAATGGATCCAGATGTTTTATGGTCTTGTATCTTTGACATCTGTTCTTGTCTTGCTTGTTCAGTAGAATGAATTGTTACACCTGCACACCACCCTCAGTCACCCTACTTCCTCCCTTTTGAAGGTTGCTTTTTTGTTTCCTGATTTTTTTTTGTCCCAGGTTTGAAGTTGTCAAATGTTAGCCACTCATAAAAAAGCAAAGAACCTTAATGCTTGAGAGTGGAAATGCTGTTTGTCTTCAAATATTTACGTATCCTTTTCTGCCTATTTTTAAAAAATGTTGCTTGTATTTCTGTCACTTTTGAATGTGGAAGAACAAAGCACTCCAGTCAAACTTCTCCTGTTGTATATTACATTCTATATTTCTGTAAAATTCTTTTTTGAGCCTCAGGGAAAAAAGCTAGCATTTTTTCAAACTACTTTTGTCACTGTGACAGTTGTAAATAAAGTTTGAAAATGCTTTCCAAACTTTTGTCTCTAAATTGTGTTCTCATGCTTAAAACTGCCCCTTTCCCACAACTTTGAATATTCAGCAACCAGGAGGTTGGACCAAGCTGTCATGGAGCATAGGAAGTTACTTTGTGGAAGTATGGTAATACTTTCCCCTGTTAACTCATTATAGTGTAAGTGTGTGGCTGTATGTGTGTATATGGAGATACCAGAGATTAGCTTGGGACCTCCTGCATGCAAAACTGACACTGTGCATCAGTGTCAGTATTGAAAGACAGAAAGGTAGAGGACATGAAACAATGGGACCAAGGGTCTGACATTCAAGGTTTTCTGCTCCCTCTTCCTCCTCCTTGGAGAATGTTGTTCCTTTGACAGCTTTGGCATCCAAAATTCACACCACCTGAACTCAGAACAAAACATTTTGACAAAACATAGACTTGTGACTAACATTGTCATAATTTTTTGTGTGATTTTTAACACATTTGCCTTATGAACAAACCAGTGTAGTTTAGAAAGCTTGCAATATGTATTTTGTGAATTTTGGTTGGCCCAATAAAAGTATGACTGTTTTGTGGATTTTGGATGTTACTGTACTTTAACAGCTTTTGGGGGGGAAATGAAAGTTTAAAGGGCTTCAGCTTTTCCTGCTATTGCATCTCCATGCTGGGAGTGGGAGAATGCACTGTCTGAATGTTTGCCTTGCTGTTAGCTCTTACAGGGTACAAATCATTGGAGCGAGGGGGAAACATGCCTTTTTGGGATTAAGCCAGTTCATGGCAGCATGAATGCTTCCAAATGACGCAGAAGTCCTGGGTACAGATCCTTTCTCAGCCCCATATAGACTCATAGGCATAGATTTGGAAGGGACTTTGAGAGTCACCTAAACCTACCAGTTCAGAAACTGACAGTGAAAGCATACCTGAGAAGTAGCCATCCCAGCTCTGTTTAAGAACCTCCGGTGAAGAAGAGTCCATCACCTGAGGCAGTCTATTCTACTGTGTATATTTTATATCTAAAGTTATATGCCACTGTTGACATAATCTGAAAAAGCATCCCCAAACCATTCTTACTCTAAAGCCGAAAAAGAGCACATAGTTAAACATTTATAAAAGCAACAATCAATTGTGTGAGGAAGATTACAAAGGCAGCAAACCACCTACCTAAAGCTTATGGGAGTAGGACAACCATTGCCTGCTGGTACTGAAGGTCATTTATTTATTGTATAAGTAGTATGCATGTAAATCTTCATTTTTTTTTTTTGTATGCAAAAATGGATAATTTTATTTTCTCATGTTGTGAGGTCTCACTACATAGGATTATTGACAGACTGGACTTCACAAACTACACATCAGGTTTTTTTTTTTTTTTTGGCAAACAAAACAAAACAGTATTTTCTGCACACAGGCTGCTGTTTTCTATATCTAAATACTGTTTTCTGCACAAAAAGCGTGTGCCTTTCACACACAATAAATTCCAAACTGCAAAGATTCTCAACCCTCTTCTTGGTCAGGGTTACCCAGCACTTGAGAAATCAATTCTTCATCTCTTATTAAAAAAATTTTTTTTGAATACTCTCTATGCCTAATAAGTGAATTTTGGCACGGTACAGACCTCCCCTTCAGGGGCAGCCTGCACCCGCCCCTATTCTTGCCGGGTTGGGGGCAGGGCAGTCTCACCAGCAGCCCAGAGGCCCCAACCTGGCACTTTTCGGGACCACAGAGAAGCGGCAAAATGCCACTTTTCTGTGGTCCCAAAAAGGGGTGTCCTTGGGGCTTCATGTCCCAGGACACCCCAATGGGCTCAGCTATGGGGGAAATGGGCAGCCTGGTCCCTTTATCCCATGGTTTTGTTCCCGTAGCTGTCTAGTTGCCATGGGAATGAAGCTTGTGGCACCACAATGAAAAGGAGCTGCCTAGAGCAGCTCTTTCGTTGCAGCGCCACAACCAGGAAGTGGTGTCATGATAATGTTACTTCCTGTGTGCCACGTTCGGATGCTCAGTGCCAGTGCTGGTATCATGGCGGCCCCCATGTAGATGGGAGGCCGCCATGATGATGCCGCCACCGCCACATAGTAGGGTTGTGGGGCATGCGGACACTCCGCCCCCCGGGCAACCCTACTATGTGTCCAGGCCAGCGCAAAGCACTGGTCTGGACCGGACCTTACTTGCTTTATTTATGTCCTGCCTTTATTCTAAGTCAAGGGTGAGAAACTTGTGACTGTTCAGATGATGTTCGACTACAGGTCCAATCAGCCCGAGCAAACATGCCCCAAAATATGAGATGAAATCCAACTATTTCAATTGCCACAAAATCATTTGTAGGTCCACACAAACCTGCTCCCTCTTCCCAATAAGCTCAAGGGAACATATGCAATTCTTCTACTAACCCATTTTATCTTTACAACAAACCAGTGAAGTGAATTAGGTGAAAAGCAGATGTCTTAAAGACACTGAGAATGTTAAAGCAGAATGGAGTTTGCAAGCTGGATTCAGTCCACTGCTCTGACAACAGAGCATGGGGTATATATGTCCATCTAGAATCAATTGGGAAGCAACATCTTTCTTCACTACAGGTTATGGTGGCTGGGGCTGATGGGATCTTTAGTCCAACCACAGCTGGATGATCTCCACCTCCTGCTTTAACAAATTCACCAGGCCATGGCAGCAGCATGGTGGCTTTCCTGGAAAACAACAAGAACTATAGACTTTCTCCTGAGCAAGTATTTTTGTTTCCAAAATCCTGCAAAAAAAAAAAAAGGGGGGGGGAGATATTTTAAACTAGCTTCACACCCATCCTGCAAGCTGGAACACATACAATATTTGCAAAGCAAACTTGAATTATGTTATGAAAATCAATATCTAGTCCTCCCAGATAACTTCAAAATATACATTTCTTTGAGAAGCCTAAAAAACACAGTCTCATATTTGGACTTTGTTTTAAACTGCAAACACAGCTCACAGCAGTTTGGGACCACACTGCCCTGGAAATGCATCACATCTTTAATTTTTCCCGGTTATGCAGCTTTTAAAGGCGCAGCATTCCTGCCAGAAGAAATTAGAGCAAGCATAAATGCCAAGGCTGATAACTTAAATCCCATTGCTCATTAATTTGTAATAGAATTCACTCCCTTTCCCCATGCCGTTTTTTTTTAAAGAGATGTATTTTGCCTTCCAGGATGTCAGGCTTTAATTTTGAATATCCATCATAGTTCCTTTATAACCCTGGTATGGTAAACAAGTGAAATGTTATATCAGGCTTGCTGTCTGCTTGAGCAAAATTATCAGAGGTGTAAGTGTTAGAGCAAACGTATTTGTTTTCCTGCAAGAATCAAAGGAAGTGAAGCAGGGAGGAAGCAACATTGTGTAAGTTACTTTCATGACCAACTGCCAAAAACAGGTCTTTCATGAGCTACAACAGGGCTTTGTTTAGAAGGAATAGAAAGGAGAACTGTGGTGTTGACAAGAGTGTGAGATTCTCACAATCTCAGCTGTTTGGTGGAACAATGTGAGATGACAACTTTGGCCCAATTCTATTTCCCAAAGTTCAGGCAAGGATGCTTTTGCTCTGTTCTACCTTTCAGGTTTGAGAAACAACCTGTGCCACAATTCTAGGTTATTTGAAGTATTGTACTTTCCTGGTTACGGTCTAAATACACTAAAAGTACCAGTTTGTGTCTGATTTTGGAAGCTAAGAAGGGTTAGTATTGGTTAGTTATTGGATGGGAGGACACCAATGAATAGGAGGTGCTGTAGGCTAAATTTCAGAGGAAGAAATTGGCAAAAACCCTTCTGTGTGTCCCTTGCATTAGAAAACTATGGAATTTATGGGGTCTCCATAACAACAGGTGACTTGAAGGTGTGCATGCACGCGTGCACACACACACACAGATGTATCTATTTAAAGACCTGGGGAGGCTTTGCTCTCTGTCCCACCATCCTCACAGGTACATGTGGTGGGAACACTGGAAAGGGCCTTCTCAGTGGCTGCACCTAGGCTCTGGAACTCCCTTCCTAGAGAGACTAAACTGGCAGCACCCTTCTTACAACATTTTCACAACCTTTTTAAAAAATTAATATTTTCAAAGTTTTACAATACAATTGTAACATTTTCTTCACACACACACGCTTTTACATTCTTCTTGTTCTATAACTAAATATCACCTCAGTGCACCCCTCACCCAGAGCCATTTCCATCCTTATATTCCATCCAAAATTTTAATTCCTCTCGTGAAGGTAATTTCCCATCTTCTTTT
This sequence comes from Sceloporus undulatus, assembly GCF_019175285.1. Taxonomy (NCBI): domain Eukaryota; kingdom Metazoa; phylum Chordata; class Lepidosauria; order Squamata; family Phrynosomatidae; genus Sceloporus; species Sceloporus undulatus. The sequence continues at coordinate 47,252,419 of NC_056522.1, read as the reverse complement.
CTTAATACTTTTTCAATAATTTTTTTCCATATTTCATCAAAATCATTTCTTTTCCATAATCCTTTTTTTACTTTGAATTTACATGCTAATTTATCATTAATCGCTAATTTCCAAACTTCTTTATACCAATCCTCCAGTTCCACATTTATTTTCATTTTCCAATTTCTTGCTATAACTAATCTCGCTGCTGTAAGCAAATTCGTTACGAGATTTCTTTATTCTTTTTTCCAATCTACATCATTATATAATAACTAAACTATATTGGGTTTTCTAAGTATTTTTATCTTCATAATATTTTCTATTTCTACTATTACTATTTCCCAAAAATTTTGTACATATTTGCATTGCTACCACATATGCATATATGATCCTAATTCATGACAACCTCTCCAACAATATTTTGAATTTTTCTTATCTATATTATATAATCTCACAGATGTCAAATACCATTTCCAAATCAATTTATAATAATTTTTCTTAATCCGTATCGATAAATTTTTCAAGTGTCTTTGCTCCCAAATTTTATTCCATTCATTTTCACAAAGTTTACATCCAAATTCTTCTTCCCACATTTCTTTCAAAATATTTTGATTTATTTTTCTTCTTTTATTTTCCATTAATATTTTATAAATTTTACTAGTTGTTCCTTTCATATTTTCATTTTCCTCCAATTCTCTTCCTTTCTGGATTATTTGTTCAAATTGTGTATATTTTTTCCTCTCTATGTTCTTTTTCTTCCAATTTTTAAACCATTGTTCTAGTTGTATGTAAGAAAACCAGGAGCTTTTTATTCCTCTAAGTTTTTCTTTTGTATTTTCTTTTCCTATTTTTACTTCTATCCAATTTTCTATTTTATCCATTTTTCTTACGTTTATATCTAATAAATCTCTTAAATTCTTTGGGAATGACTTTTCCATTATTATTCGTACTATCATTGAATTTTCATTTATTAATCCTTTTTTATACTTATTCCATATTTCTAATATATTTTTCATAAGTGGATTTCCAATTTCCTTAATTTCTTTCCTACTAAATTCTTTTTAAAAAATATTCCCTATTTTCATATCTATTTCTTCCTTTCCTGTTTCTATCCAATCTAAATCTGAATCTACTATATCTGACATACCTTCTATTACATATCTTTATTGGTTGGCCTCATAATACCCCTTTATGTTGGGGAGGCCTAGCCCTCCCTTTTCCTGGGATCCATACCAAGATTGTTTATTTAATCTGGTTGTTTTTCCTCCTTTACAATGTGTATTTAATAACCATTGCCATTTATTTAATTCAACCTCTGATATTTTTAATGGTATCATTCTAAATAAAAAATTTAATTTTGGTAAAATTTTCATTTTAACTAGCGCTATTCTTCCAAACCATGATAATTGTATTTTCTTATATTCTACCAATTTATTTCAACTTCTTTCCATAATATAACTAATTTTTCCCTTCCATTTCTTTTAAATCTTTCATAATATTTATTCCTAAATATTTTATATTACATTTTATTTTTATCTCTAAATCCTTTTGTTTCGCAAATTCCAATCCACTTTTTTTGAATAATTAAATAACATCATTTCCGATTTATTCTATATAATCTGAAATCCTGTCATCTCTCCAAATAAATTTAAATGTACTTTTATTTTTCTCACTTCATCCTTGAAATCTCTAATAGTCACTAATGTATCATCAGTGAATAAACTAATTTTATGTTTTCTTTTCAATCCTATTCCTTCCAAACTTTTATCCTTCCTTATAACATTTGCTAACACCTCTATTACCACTGCAAATAATATTGGTGAAAGCAGGCACCCTTGTCTTGTACCTCTCGTTACTTTTATTTCATTTGTTATTCCATCATTTACTATTACTTTTATTGAATTATTAGAATATAATTGATCTACTAATCCTCTTAATTTTTTCCTCCCATTCCAAATTTTTTCATAATTATTTATTATTTCACAACAATTTTTTATTCTGACAGGTCTCTTGAGAATTGATTTTTCAAGGGAAACAGGCCTTGTATATTGTTTTGGACTTTTATTCATTGTTGTTTGTGTTATTTTAACTTGTTTTGATTTTATGATGATTTAATTGCTCTTTAACTTTTGTATGCTGTTAATTTTTAACGTCTGTTTTAACTGTTGTAAGCTGCCTTTAGTCACAAGGTGGAATGTAAAATAATATAGTAGTAGCAGTAATAATAATAACAACAACAACAACAACAACAATTTCCAAGCACAGGGGGACTCTTTAAGGATGCCCTACTATCACAAATTACTCTTGACAGCACACACAGTAAGAGGCTCACCCACTGCTTACTGGATAGGGCAAGATTCTTTCCTTTTCTCCCTTCTCTGTCAACTGAGCAAAGACTACTTTTACACTCTTAACTCAGTTTCCACAATTGGGGTAAGCGGAAGACAAAGGGGGGAAGTGGGAGAAAGAGAAAGAGACTGTGGTGTCTTTAAAACCAGGGGATTAACTGAGAATGTCCATGTCAAATCAGGACAGATGGAGGATATGCATGTCGTACCCTTGTGGTGAACTATAATGGGTCCAAATGGGCCACCTAATGGACCCAGGCATTGAACCGATACTGTCCTCCAAGTAACAGGGGAACCCTATTCAAGTGTGCAAAAATATCTTATTCTCAACATATGACCAAGAACTGTGTGTCATGTGTTTTGTCATGTGTGTGATGTAGCTCCCGTCCCAGGAATTTCCATGATCTAGTGTCTGGATGATGTGGAGGCCTCTTTGTACAGATCGGTATACAAGTAGCTTCTCTTCCCTAAATATTCATATGTGTGGATAACTGAGGTTGGCTGTATCATACTTGTGATGTTGGGGAGGGCCTTGTGGCATGGCTCTTCTCTCTGCTCCCTGGTCTGTATGAGTTCTACATGATCAAATAAGCCTGCAATGCCTCCCCACATTACATGTTGACTGTACTTTGACTAAAAAAATTATGAATTGCTACAGATAACCAGTTCTTGTCATTAATAAAGTTGACACCTTGTGTCATAATTTCAGGTATGAGGGAGAAATGGAGACTAAGCAACACACATGCAAATCCTCCTCCCTCTCCTCTTTTTCTGATCTGAACAAAACTGGTTATTTTTGTAGCTACCATTTTGCAAAGTCTTCGGTAGGACTTGGTAACACCAGTTTACATGTAGGTCATCGGCTCACTTGCCCTATGGGTTACCCTTTACAGAACAGGTGGAAATTGCTCTTCCCTCTAGATGTTGTTAGACTGCAGCTTCCAGAATTCTTTCCCATGGGCTGTGCTGGCTAGGACAGATGGGAGTTGGACTCAAACAACATTTTGGAGCTGCATCATTCCCTCTTCCTCTATTATATAATAAATCTTACAAATGCACAGTAAAATCTATACACTCATTTTCTTCTGTGTAATATCGGAGGAATCTTCTCAGGATATTTTCTACTTGTAGCACTACTCCCCATTTCTCCATTTCAGATCCTTCACATCTTTGTCTTCTTTTGCTTGTATGTATATACAATCCATATCTTCTCCCAATGATCCTGCAAAAACAGTTTTAGTTACACAAAAGTTGAAGACAGGAAGGAATGTTACTAAAAATGTCTTCACTTGCTATCTTTCTGAGTTTCTTGAACTTCATTTACATCATTTACACTAACACCCCCCACTCTCTCTTTCCCTCTTGTTTCACTTTGGGCCACCACTCCTCCCTGTCTTGCACCTTCCATCATTTGTGCCTACCTCTTGTTATTTCACCCTCCGACTGCACCTGTTACTCTCATGTTCCTCCCTCCCTTTGCCTCAACTCAAACTTTGCCATGCCTGCCTCCCTTGCTTTCTGTACTCCATCACTTGCATGTTTTACCTTCTTGCCCATCATTTTGCTCTCTCTTCATACTGCCACACCTCTTTTCTCTTGCACCTTTAACCACCTGCTGCATCTCCTATACTCCCAATCCCTCCTTCCCCTGGCTCAACCACACTTCCCTTCCAACATGTCATGTACAGTTTGTAGATTTGGTGGAATTGGCTCCATAAAAGATTGGTGCTGTTTATTGTTAACTGCCCTTCGAGTCAACCATGACTCATGGCAACCCTGTGGACGAGACATCTCCAAGACCCTTGTCCTTCACTGCTCTGCTCAGGTCCTGTAAATTCAGAACTGACTGCCATACTTGAGTCTATCCATCTAGTATGTAGTCTGCCTCTCTCTTTCACTGCCTTCTACCTGCCCTAGCATTATTATCTTTTCTAGTGAGTCATGTCTTTGCATGATGTGGTCAAAGTACAATGATCTCAGTTCCATCATCTTGGCTTCCAGGGAAAGTTAAGGCTTGATTTGTTCTAAGACCCATTTTTTTGTCTTGTGGTCACTCTATGGAATCCTCAGCATTCTTCTCCAGCACAACATCTGAAATGAGTTTTCCTTTTTATTCACAGCTCTCACATCTGTACATGGTGGTGAGGAACACAATAGCTTGGAAGATTCTAACTTTGGTGTTCAGTTGTATATCTTTACACTTTACGATTTTGTCTAGTTCTTTAAAAGCTGCTCTTCCCATTCCTAGTCATCTTCTCATTTCTTGACTGCAGTCTCCATTCCTCCACACCATTTCCTGGAATTTAAACATTTTGCCTGGAATCATATGAGAAGGCAGTTTCTGTGGAATGGTTTGTGTCTTGTTGCATCATTCCCACCTAGTTCTGTGCACCTGGTGAATTTGGTGGGCATGACCAACCCAGAAGTTGGCATTCTGGTTCATTTTAATCTGTTCTAGATGGGTTTTGGTCATTAAGGGACTGATAAAATCAAAGTATGTGAATTTTTCCCCTTCTAAAATACTTTTCTCAAGCCTACCAATATATCCCAATGCTTTTGGCATCAGTCTCTCTCAAAAATGGTTCTTTCTTGCCCATTCCATTCAGGTTTTTATCCATATGTAAAAGAGAACTCTAATCTCCTCATAATCTTGGAATCAAGTCCAGATGATAGTATGAACAGGTATCAAGCAGAATGCCTAGAATCTGGATAAAATCCAGCTGAACTGGCAATATGACAACGCTATGATTGTCCCTATTTTTCACATACAAATGTGAAAGTACAAAACTGCATTACAATATTGTGTAATGTAAAGCATTGTGTTACCTCAATGAAAATGACAGAAGAGAATAAAAAAATACTAGTTTTGTGACCCAAACACTATTTTATTATGTTTTAAATGTGTTTTTAAATTGCTTTTAACTTGCAATTTTAACTTGTTTTTTTAAAAAACAGATGCATGATTCAAATTTAGCAGTATTCAGACTTTTGTATTAATAGTTTTCTTGTTGCACTATATTTTTAAATGGTTGCTAACTACCTTGAAGGTCTAAATATCTGAAAGATACCAGACCCTGGAAACTAAGATCTTGGAAACTAAGCAGGGTCTGCCCTTGGATGGGAGGCTGCCAACAAATATCAGGTGCTGTAGGCTGTATTTCAGAGGAAGGAACTGACAAAACCGAGTATTCCTTGCCTAAGAAAACCCTATGAAATTGTCATGAGTCAACAGGTAACTTGAACATGGAGACACACACATACACACACACAAGCTGCCTTGAATTCTGCACTGGGAGAAAGGTGGGATATAAGTTAAACAAACTCTTTACAGGAGTCTTATCCTTGAGCATAAATATATGGAGTGTGCTATCCTGCCAGGGCTTTTCACTTCATGGTCATAGAAGACACAACTCAATGTGATCAAAATATTGCATACAGAGAAAGAGTTGCCATTCTTTTAGGTAAACAGGGTGCTTAAGAACTCTAGCACTCTCTGCTGAACTAAGTATCTCACTAGCTACAAATTCCAGAATTCCACAGGATGGAGGCATGATGGTTAAAATGGTATGAAATTGCTAAACTATAATGTAGATAGGCTCACGAGGTATACCCACTGACACACTTCACTTGTTCAACAACATGCAGCAACACGCAGCCCCAGTGCACACAGCACTTGTTCTTTGAATGCAGAAAATGGAAGCAGAAAGTTAACGCAGGAGTCCTGTTCACTTTATTGTCGTCATCTTCTGATTTACAACAAGGGGCTGTGGCAGGGAGAGCACGCCACAGGAAAGAAAGCAGGCTGGGAGAAGCCACAAAGGAAGCCTCTGATGCACATTCCCTCTCTTTTAGCAGGCCTGTAACTGCAAAGTTACCATGAAAGCACCCAAAAGCTGTCAGATTCATCTGATAAACAGAGCTAAGGAAATAAAGTGTGCAGGAAGAAGAGGACATCAAAAGCAGAACACAAAAATGTCACGGATGCTTCAGATTGTATTTGCTGTGCTGCTTCCTTCATTCTGCACTTTGATGGGTTTTACCAATTTGGCATTTCCTGCTGTGAATGACCTCTTTCCCATGTGCAGTCCTATTGTCCTCTATGAAAATGTTATAAGTCAGAGGTGTTTCACATCACAGGGCTGTAAACGACATCTCAAGCCCAGTGATTCCATAGATGCTTGTCTTTAGATTGCACTTGTAACTAGAAATGGAATGAAAGCTAAAATTTACTACATTTGTTGCCAGTGGGGATAAAAGCACTTCTGAAGGTTGAGGGGAAACATTTGGGAGGATGGGGAAGTTTGGGTGGATGGAGGCAGTAGCAGAGGTTGGAAATTTTAAATTTGCCCCAGACAATTGCTTGCAGAATATCCCAGTCATACTGTCTGGGAGATATGGGGGAGCTTGGTGATAAAATACCCGAAAGACACAGATCCCATCTGATTTTGGAAGCTAAGCAGAGTCAGCCATGGTTACTATTTAGATGAGAGACTATCAATACCAGGTGCTGTGAGTTCTCATATTTCAGAGGAAGGAACTAGCAAACCACTTCTGAATATTCCTTGTCTAAGAAAACCTGACAAAACTTTCCCATGGTCTGGGCATGGTCCAAAGAGTTCAACCTTGGCTTCACAATGAGTGTCACTCCAGATCCAGTGGCAGTCATTGGTGTCACATCTATAAAGGCTATGATCTGAATTCTATGTACACTCCTATGAGATATGGCTAGCCTTATTTGGCAGCCCCCCAAATTGAACTGCTCCAAAAGCAGCATCTTAGCAAAGTGTGTATTTGCCTTACATATCCAGTGGCATCACTAGGGGTGTGTGGTTGGTGTGGCCCACACCAAGTGACACCCCAGAGGAGAGTGTACACCCAGTGGGGTGGTACATAGAGTGCGACTGGCACAGCTGCCTTTGGGATCTGGCATAGCTGCTCCTCTGAGCAGCCGCTCTGGATTCCAAATGGCTGCAAGAGGTGGCACACCAGGCTCTGAAGGTCCCTCGAAGGCCCCAGAACCACCACCTCAGTGTGGTCTGGAAGGGCAGTGTGAGGCAGGGTGGTCAGCGCACCAGATGACAGAACTGCCACTACCTCATCCGCCCAAGCCAGCCTTTCTTCACACATCCTTGGGGGATGTTCCCTCCAGGGCTCTTGCCCAGATGAAGCATAGATATGCACATCACACATACAGGCAGAGAAGGAGGCTCCATGTGCTGCCTTAGCTGCCCTGCCAGCTCTTGGGTCTGGCCTGAGACACCCACCCCCAGCTCACCTTCTTGGCCTGCCTGAGTTTCATTCCCTCATTGGCTGCTTCCATTTTACCTGAGGCTCTTCTCATGCAGGGAGGAGGGGGGACTGAGCTTGTTCCCTAGACCCACTACCACTGGCTTGCTACTGCAATCTAGGTTTGACCAAATTACACCTATCTTAAAATCTTTACACTGGCTGCCTGTCAGCCTCCGAGCACAATACAAGGGCTTGGTTATTACCTATAAAGCCCTACATGGCTTGGGTCCAGCTTACTTGAAGGAACGCCTCCTCCCATATAATCCTTCCCATACACTCAGGTCTGACTGGGAGGAGCATACTGCAGTCAGGAAAAACTGGACTGGTGGTGACTTCCCGGAGGGCCTTTTCAACTGCTGCTCCAAAAATCTGGAATGACCTGCCAAGCTGTTTTAATTGATGTTATTCCAGTTAAAAGTTTTTATTATTTTGTATTTATGGGGGGAGGGTAGAAGGGTGGAGGTTTTCAGGGACTGTTAACTTATTTTTTTATGACTTTGTACAGTGGTACCCCGGGATACAAATTGATCGCGTTACGAAATTTCCGGGATACGAAAAAGTTAGATTGGAAAAAACTGTTCCGGGATACGATGTTTTTTTCGGGTTACGAAATTTATTTCGGCGCGAAATTCAAACGCAAAGCGCGGCTAGCGGCTTTCCAGCGCTAACGGAAAGCCTTTTCGGGTTGCAAAATTACTCGGGTTACGAACGGAGCGGCGGAACGAATTAATTTCGTAACCCGAGGTAGCACTGTATTTGAAATTTTTCTTGCTGTTACCTGCCTCAATCCTCAAATAGGAGAGGCAGGATACAAATAAATATTTATTATTATTATTATTATTATTATTATTATTATTATTATTATTATTAGGGAAACCCAGGCAGGCTAGGCATGCTCAGCCCCCCCCCCCCCCCCGGCCTGGCAGGAGCAGGCCCAGTGGAGCAGCTGCAGGTCAAAGAGTAGGTGGTGGTGGCAGTGACAGTAGAGCTCTGGCCCTGGTGTGGGATGGACAGGAGTGACCATCCCATTGGGTGCTCACCCCCTTCTCAGTTGTCACCCATTATGTGCAGTCCTCTGTCTTTGCTGGGAGGAAATAACAGCGACAATTCCCCCCCCCCAGTATGATCTGACGGCTAGATACAGCTAGGGATTGGAGAGTCTGGAAGCTCTGCCTGGAATCCTTTTGGTGACTAATGCTAGCGGTACCTACATTTTCCAGTGTTGCACAAGCAGGTATAAAATTGAGCAAGAAGGTATTCACTATCAAGAAGGTATTCGCTATCTCTGTGCAATTGGTTTTCCTAGGTTGCACAATGGCAGCCAACTGGCTCCTAGGCACAGGTATGTTCTTCTTACACCACCATTAGTCTGCCATGAAGTGCTTTGGAAATGCTCCCTCCATGCTGTCACCATCACAGAATTTCTCCATAACTATGCTGGTGGTGGAATTTTATAATCCATCAGTGTCAAACAGATTTTCACCTTTAGTGTGCTATGGCACTGTGACTCTCTCTGTCTCTGTCTGTCTGTCTGTCTCTCTTTCTCTCTCTCGCTCGGTGTCCGAGACAATACCTGGGGGTTTAGTGCACAGTGTGTGAGAGAGGTGGGGCAGGAATGGGGAGTGTTAATGATTCTGGATTGGATGCAGACTGGCAGGACTGGCCTATGAAATAGTGAAAAGTGGAATGGTGTTTATATGGATTGGCAAAGGCCAATCCAGCTGTTCCTGCCAATGGCATTTCTACCGAACTGGGAAAATTGGAGGATATGAAACTCCCATCTCTTACTTCTCAGTCCTATGCTGGAATGAACCACTGGGGACTGGGAAAATGAGGCCACTTTGGCATTGTCCTATGTGTTGTTTTGGAGCAGTCTGTGATGAAGGAATACTCTGCTGCAACATCACTGATGATGCCCATGTGGCATACTGGCATCGCTGACAGCATAGTCCTGGGCTGTGCCAGAATTCTTGTTACACTAAGGCAGAGCATGAAAATGTTCCTATTTGGCCTACAGCTCTCAGAATCCCAGTGGCATCACTGGTGTGTGTGTGTGTACGAGGGGTTCAGACTGTTCCAGGTGACACTCTAAAGGGGGGTGACACACTGCTCCTCAAACATATTTTGGCAGGAACAGGCTGTGGCATTCATCTGCTTCCCTTTAAAATGCTTTAAGAGATGGTGAGAGTGAGGGGGGAGCTAAGTGGGAGGAGAAAGGAGTGGCCCCAGAATTTTTTTAAATTAAAATTTAAAATTTCAAAATTTATTTTTTTAAAAAAAATGAAATTTGTGAAACATTTGATTTTTTCCTTTTTAATTTTTCTTTAACAACATCATATTTTAACCACATCTTTACCATGTATATGTAAATACATTTAGGTTGTATATATGATATTGTAATTTGAAGGTATAATTTTAATTTTGCTAGTAGTTTATGTCAGAATTATTAGCATTACATTCAGTGGTATATGGGAATTATGATTTATGAATAACATCAGTTTAAAAAAAGCATTAGTAAGAAGTCTACTATATATGGTGAGAAATAGGAGGCTGTCAATGGAGGGGGGTGACACCATGAGTTACCGCACCAGGTGACACCAACACTAGTGACACCACTGCAGAATCCCACAGTCTAATTAGGGGATTCAGGAGTTGTAGTTTTTTTTTCTCCCATCCTTGGATGATGGACAGATGTATCAGACAGACAGATAGACAATCTGTTTGTATGTTGCTCTCCATTATGAACTAGTATTATCTCTAGACTGATGTAACAAAAAATATCAAATTGCTCCATTTGCTCTGAAGAATGAGCAATAGTAGGGAAGTCGATAGGCTCAAGTGGGATTTAAATCGTTTAATTACCTTTTGTTGGTCTTCTCCAGAGGGGTGAATTTAATCCATAACAAATTGGATGATATTGTAGTCTTCCTGAAGTGAGACTCATTGAATAAATTATTCACTATAAATTATTCTTGCCACTCTAATTTTTAATAGGAAATTGCTGGAACCATTACAGTACTTAATTCTTTTGCTTGAGATTGTGAACTTCCATTGCACAGCCACATCTGGAGTTTCTCTGAAGGCTTATTCCATGGATGTTACCAATCCATGCCAATTTTATGTGAGGATCTGAAAGTACATTGTTAAAGCCCTTTCCCCGTGAGCAAACAGCCCTCAAAGACTAGTGGGGAAAAATCTTCACCTTCTTATAGAGGATGAATAAGCAGGATGCTTATCTAGATTCTTTATGAAGGGAGGCTCAGGTGGTGGTGCTGCCTAGGAGTACACCTTTGATGAGCTCTGACTGATTTACCAGCTGCAGCTCCATCTGGACAAGGCAGGCCTTGCTTTAGTTAGTTGTAGACTGGTTAGATCCAGGGTGGGCAGCTGCCAAATTTTCTGTTGTAGCATCAGTGCATCCACTCTGGATTTTAGTGCCATTCCTCTTACATATTCTCCAATTTGAACAGGAGCGCTGCTGATGCAGGCCACCCAACTGTCCCAATTTGGCAAAGCAGTACAGATTAATCCTCTGTCATCCTGCTTTCTCAGCTGCTTTTCCCAGTGTTTTTTTATCTTCTCTCCCCCTCTCCTATGTCCTCAGCTTATTTGAGGGTGCATGCAGACTGATTAAAAAGACCCTGTTCTTTCTTATTTTACTTTGGAGATTCATACACATTTTGACTGTCACAAAATATTTTCTGTCAGCTCCCAGTACATCCAGAGACTTTTAATACCAGCTCCCCAGGCTGGTTTATTTTAATGGAGTATAAAATCAGAAGAAACAGGAACAAAATTTGGGACTTTTCAGTCAACCAGGATGCACCTTCAGTTGCTGCAAATGAACTTCAAGATGCAAAAGTACTTTGCACTCAATTCAGTTTGAGAGGGAGAGAATAGGGGCAAAACACAGTAGGTCAGGGAAGAACAAACAAAACTGCTGCAGCCTCTCCTAGTTATTGTAATCTTCCTTATTAATAACATTTGCCCTCTTGACCACCATCTCATGTTGCTTAGTCAGATGTGTCCTGCTTCTGATCTGTGGAAGGATGCTTGTTGCTTAATCCTAATTCAAAAATACACCTACATCAGGAACAGCAGTAAAATCCTGAGTAAATTAATTCCCCAGTGGTAATGGATTCAGCTACTGCCCTGGGGTTCAGATTGGATTGCTAGAGTCCATTCCTCAATCTAGTACCTCTGTAAGTTTTGGAAGTACATATATATGCTTTTCTCAGACTAAGTTGTCTAGCCACGTTTTATACGTGCCCTTTCTGTGTGTCTTAAGGACACCTTGGACACCTTGGCAGCGAACATACAATTTAGCTGAAGACTATCTGACCAGATCATCTCTGCAGATGTATTTCCATATCTTCTGGGCGATCCTCCTGTCTCTTCTACCACAATCACAGGCACATTTGGTGGGAACACAGTAGATGACCTTCTTAGTAGCTGCTTCTAAGCTTTGGAATTCCCTTCCTAGAAAATTAGACTGATACTTCTGTAGACAAGTCTTTTAGCAAGCCTTTGAGGATTGACTGTTCAGGAACACTATACTTTTGGGCCTTTTTTTTCTTTTCGCTTTTCAAAATGGGCATGCTTTTGCTTTTAATTCTATTGATAGTTTAATTATATTTTAGCTTTTGTATGTTGTGTACTTTTAGTTGTATCTGTTTTAATTTTTGTAAGCTGCCTTCAGACCCAGGGAATGGGAAAAGGTAAGCTATAAACAGATGCAAGCTTTCTTATTCCTCCTCCTCCTCCTCCATCATCAGGCACATGTTTCCACCATCATACTTCTGGGAAGTATAGCCATCTAGTTGCCCATATGCAACAACAGCTGGAAGGTGCTGGGCACAGCTATATCTCTTTGGCCAGTGATCTGCTGCAGAGATGTACTTCGCTAATTCTAGCTGGTAGTGCTTAAAATCATAGGTGCACTGCAAGCATAAAAAGGTAAAGGTGTCCCCTTTGACAAGTTTGTCTAGATGTGTCCAACTGTAGGAGGCAGTGCTCATCTCCATTACTAAGCCGGGGGAGCCAGTATTATCAAAGGTGACTCTATGGTCACCACACCCCATCCCTGCCATGCAGCAATTTACTTGGGAGCACCCTCCCTTCTCTGCGCTGGTTTACTTAAGAGTAAAGTGGTGTGTGACAGCAAGATGAAGGGCATGCCCTTTTGACTCTGTGCCCCACAAGCCCTACCCTTCTCTCATTGGGTGATACCTGGTGCAGGAATGCTACTGACCTGTACTTTTACATGCTTTCGAACTACTAGGTTGGCAGAAGTTGGAGCTAGTGATGGGACTAATGATGACAGCTCACTCTGTCATGTGGCTCTTGAGTCTTGAAGTGCCAACCTGTTGACCTTGCAAGCATCAGAGTTAGCATCTTAACTGCTAAGCCACCATCTCCCTTTACCGTAAGCATACCTTCATATATTTGACAGCATTGTTTTAAAGAAAGCATCCATTCCTTTTTATTCAAATATCCTTACATTACCTTCTGAAGCAAATGCATCAGAAAATAGTTTTGAAAGAACTTGCAGTTTATCACCCAGGATCAGCAATAAAACTGAATTGCTTCATAACACTCTTCATGTGGTTGGTTGTAGATTTTGTCTTGGAAAGAACGTTCCGTTTGTACAGTGGAGCATGCCAAACATTGAGGGGGGGGGGGGGACAGATTCAAAAGATTAAAGATGAATCAGCATGGATGATTAATCGGCTTTAGTTTAATATTGGTAAGGATTTGGACTGAGCCTTTTTGTCCACTGTATTGCAACTGTTTGCGATTTTCCAGTGAATACGTCTAAGTCTGTATGCATGCAGTTTATTATTTTATTTGGGATTTCTAGTGAATTAAGAAGGAAATGCCACATTCTTACATACAAGTCTGCTTAGAAAAATACTGAATAAAGACCCTTCTCTTAGTCCCACCACTATCAGAGTCATGGATTGGTGAGTTATGAGAGGAGGCCTTCTTGGTGGCAGCTCCAGGCTTCAAAACTATCTGCTAAGCAAGACTAGGCTGGCCTCTCAGTGTTGTTCTTCTATCACTAGACACACCTTTGGCATGGTGGCTGGTCATTTACTAAAGCATATTTTAATCAGCCCACTGTTGTCTATTTCTTATATTGTTGTGTTCTAAATTTTCCTGTAGTGTTTTATTTCCATGTTTTATTGTCCGTATTGTTGCTAACTAATTTAAACATAATTTCTGGGTAGGAAAGCTGAAAATAAATACATTCAAAGAAACTATCACCACCAGATTATAAGTTTATCAGTCTGGGGCTAAATCCAGTGTTTGACTTACCTACAGCAGACTCACTGACATATAAGATTTGTGAGTCACAAGTAAAGTCACATTCACAGATTGACTCTAGACAGGACTAATGTTGGATTTAACCCTTTCCCATTTTACACAAATGCACCCACATATTTTAATCAGCCCACTGTTGTCTATTTCTTATATTGTTGTGTTTTAAATTTTCCTGTAGTGTTTTATTTCCATGTTTTATTGTCCGTATTGTTGCTAACTA
>NC_056522.1:47207383-47238249 GCF_019175285.1 Sceloporus undulatus | reverse complement strand
GTTTGGACCCTGAAGGCAGCTGTTCCCCCAGAAAGGACTTCAGGGTCCAGTGCAGCTACAGCCATGCTGGACCTTGAAGGCACCACCCCAGCAGCTGCCACTACTGAGAAGGGCAGCACTGCAGCCTCTGGAGGGCCTGTTTAGGATCTGGGGCGGTTGCTGGACAAGCAGGAAAGTGCCCTTTCTTGCTCACCCAGAAATCGTGCCCATTGCCCACTAGAGGGGTGCAGACTACACCAGGTGAAACTCTAAGTGGGAGTGACACCACTGCTCCTCAAACTTCTGCATTTGGGCAGAAACAGACTACGTCCCTTTAAAATGCTGAAGAGGTGAGGTGAGTGGAGTGAGACACAGACACAGTGGAAGGAGAAAGGAGAAGCCCCAGGTTTTTTTAAAAGTAAAAATTAAAAATATATTTAAAAAAATATTGTTCTTTTTAAATTTTATTTTAAAACATTGCCTTTTACCAAATGTTTACTTCAACTCCATGAAACTGTGTATATGTAAATGCATTTAGGCTATGTGTATGATATTATAATTTGAAGGTATAATTTTAATTTGGCTAGTTGTTTATATCACAGCTATCACCATTATATCCAGTGATACACAAGAATTACAATTAATGAGTAAAATTAGTACAAAAAAACCTTATTTAGGCGCATTACAGACGGGTCCATAGAGGCACCGTCGTTACGTGCAAGAGGCGTGCTTCCTGACACGCCTTGCCCCTCGTGCGTAACGAGTGCATCAAAATGGCAGCGCCCTATACAGATGGGCGCCGCAATTTTGATGTCGTGGACACATAGCTGCGCAGCGAAAGTGACGCCACAAGTGCACGCCTTGCGCCTTGCGGTGCCACTTCCAAAATGGCGCTTCTTTCTTGCTGCGCCCGGGAACCGCACGGTTTGGCTGCTGTGGTTCCCGGACACAGCAACTGGCAGCAGCGCGAGGCTGCCCGTTTTGGGTGGTCTGTAACGCGCCTAAGGATTCTTTATGGTATAGTTTGAGAGGAGGTCATGGGGGGGTGACACTATGAGTTACTGCCCTGGATGTCGCAAACCCTAGTGATGCCACTGGCTGCACTAGTCCTTCCAAATGTACTGCCCTACTTGATGCCACCCCCTCTGAGATGTTCCCCAGTTCGGTATGCCCCCTGCTCCCACTAGTGACACCACTGGTCCTACCCCAACCTCTAAGGAATTTTAATAACCTAAAACAATTAATTCATGAAATTATAGGATTAATTTTAACATTAATCAGGAAATCTATGGAGTTCAGCTATGTTGGAAGGGAAAGATATCATGTGTATGAATAATTTAATTAATCAATTATCACTTTTATCACATTCAAGACAAGATTTAAAAAAAAAAAACACTTTGCACATTCTCAGCAATAGTGTCTTCTTTGCTACCTCACAAACCTGACCTCTGAAATGGAAAATATATTGGTGATTTAGTTTTTGTTGAAATCTTGTTCTGAAATTATCACTAAACATCTGTATCTATCACATTCTATCTATTCTGCATATGTATCTATCACATTGTATGGCTAATGAAAAGGAAAATAAAGGGCTATTTATTAGCAAACACAAAGCAAATCCCCACTCCCATTCTTTGTGACACAAATAGTTCTCTGTGATTTTTCATGATTTCACAGACCAAGGCAGACCATAGAAGACACACTTTCAGGATTTTTATCTTTGGCCAAACACAGTTGATGCCTGGTAAGGTTACTGACAGAAGCAGGTAACATGCTGACTTGGCTAATTATTGTTTCTAAAGTCCAATGTCATATGGAAAAAATGACTAGAAGTACATTTTGCATGCTACTGGTGAAAAAGATTACTGGAACATCTGAGTCATCATCATTTGGAACAATCTTGATTATATATTGTATAAAAACAACTTATTTTGAAAGCGTATCACTATATGGAGAAGTTCAATCTCTGTTGTTTCATTATAGGCACTTAACTTGGCATGTGACTTTGGAATGAAGGAGAAGACTTAAAGGGGTTGATTGTTCAGTGGGAATGCGTGCTTGAATGCACAAACTGATTTAAAGGTGGACATGACAAATGGATTTGTTTGTTACTGACAGGTGGTTTCCTCAGAAAAGCAAAGTACAACAGAGTAGATGTTGGGATGTCTATAACAAGATCAAAGATAAATGATTTTTTATTCACCTTTACACATTTCTTTAATTTTTGAGGGGATTAGTGCTGTAAATTAATATCAAAAGGTGCACATACATAGCAAGTAGTAAAAATGCAAAGATTTCGGTCTCCAAATAGACAATCCCTTAACAAATATGTAGTATTGTAGGGGTGGATGTTTTCAATTTCAGTTCCTACAAGCTCAGCTGGAATGGTAAGGTATTATGGAAGTTGTGTTCCTAAATATCCCTAATATAGTCATAATAGTTCAGTGATATAATAACCCCATAAAATTATTGGCTCAGGAAGAAAAAAAAGAGGAAGATGCATTTGCCAATAGATTTCTTCAATTGCTATGATGACTGTCACTTTAAATAACATATAAGCTCCAGGCAGTTGTAAAAGGACCACTTTCGCAAGTGAATCAACCCAACAGACAAAATAGACCTGCTTGCAGCCAGGCACCAACCTGACATCAGGGATGGGATGCCTTTCTCCTCTCTGTCATTTCCCTCCCTGAGAGACCTTCCCCTCTGTTCTGATCCCCCTCTGTTCTGATGGTGGACCTAGTGCTCATAATGATGTCAGCGTCCCAGACCAAGTTGAAAGCTAGCTACTTTAGTTGCCCTGGTCCACCAACTGTTGGTGGCAAGTAGGCCAGAGCCTTTCTTTTCCATAGCAGCCCAATCTACTCCTGAGGGACCCAGTAGCACCACTGGGGGGGTGCAGGGTGTGTGTGTTGCAGACTTTAGTGAAACTGAGGGAGAAGGCTGCCCCCCACCTTGCTGCTGCCATATTGTCCTACTCATGAGTAGGATGACACAGTGGCACAGAGGGTCAGGTGCACCATCCCCGAAGCCCCCCCCCCCGGGAGCCCTGCTCCCCACACTGGGTGACACCCAGGGCAGGGATGCCACTGGAGGGACCATTGGTCTGGTGGCACCAAGCCTGGGATGACAGCATAAGTTAACATACTGGAGGGACACCAACCCTAGTGATGCCACTGCGGATGGAATTGAGTTTGGTTCCTTTGGAGATTTTGCTTAGCCTACTTTAACCTGGTATCTCTCTCTTCCTGCTCATCAGAGCTCCGAACCTGATTACCCCGTTCAGCCTCAAAGAATGGCAATGACAAACCCCTCTGAAAAATCTTGCCAAGAAAACTCTGTGGCAGGTTCATCTTAGGGTTGTCATAAATCAGAAATGAGTTGAAGGTTCACAACAACAACAACTAGGGGATAGGGCTTGGCAACCTCCTTTCAAGTTGGGACTGAAACTGTGTGGTTTCTCTTTTGTGTGTCTGCAATAGTCTAACCGCTACATATTGCCCTACCTTAAAACCTCTGGGTCATCTTCAGTGTAGAATACCTAATTCTACCTATGTAGAATACCTAATTTTACTAAACATATCATGAAATAAGTGCAGGTATGTCCAATGAATATAATTGGGTTATCTCTGATTATTTGTGCATTAAGCTGTTTTACCCTTGCTCCCATATCTTTAACTGCTCCCTGCCATGATTTAATTACACCAATGTGTCCCCACATTCACTTTAACAGGAAGTCATTCCAATGCCATTGTCAAGAAGCCCTTAAATGTAACTAAGCACCATGTTCTCCCATCAAGACTGTAGCCCCCCCTCTCTCTCTCTGTGTGTGTGTGTGTGTGTGTGTGATGGAAATGAGGGCATTGCTCCCCAATTACAATTATACCCCCATGGAATTTTGCCTCAGTCCCCAAATTTCTAGCATTACAAAGAATGAGATACTGAAAATTGTTTACATTAATAATGTTTGCAGTGTTTGCATTCCCTTGGTAATTTTGCCTACACCCTTCTTTGGAAGTCTAAACTGTTTCTAAATGTTCTACTGAAGTTTTGTTACTTCAAAGCTGGAAAATTTGAGGGGTGAAGAAAAAATTCATTGAAGGGCAGAATTTTTATGGATGAGAAATGCTGTCATTTTGCTCCCACACATAGCTACCACCCCTGCCTCATGCCTTGGCTATTGGTGCAGCAGGATATATATGATTTCTATAGTCCCTGGTCCACCCTCCCCTCAAATAGATTGCCTTGCAAATTATTGTAAGCTGTTGCCATGCTTTAGAGCAGATGCTGCTTTTTAGTTTCCTATGCCCTTAAATAGCATCACAGTAATTTAAGATTTCATTCACCATTTAGAAATACAGCTTTAGGCAGCCAACGGAAAGGGGCAGGCAAAATTACCAAGGGATGCAAACACAGCAAATGTAAGAGTTTATTTATTAATTACTTTCATGATCTCACTTTCTGCAATATTAGAAATTTAGGGACCCTCCTCTCTCTCTCTTTCTCTCTCTCACATACACATACATGCACACATATGGTAGTGACACCCTTGCCACTCATCAAAATCAATGGAAGTTAGCAAATGTTTAACTTTAACTTGATGGAACATTGGGCATCTTGCTATTTTCTACTTCTTTTCCTTATTTTCTCTTTGTCAGAGATGGACATTAATTGAAGGTGGTGTGAATTCTGTTCTCCTCCTGGCAAAGGTCTGGGAATGGAAATTTATTTTGCCCCACAGCCGGCTCCTTCATGGGTGGTCAAGCTTTTAAATAAAGCAGAAATTGTTTTATATATAGAGAGCAAACCCATTCAGCTATGGCTGGAACATTACAGACAAAAACAGGGAAAAGCTTAAGATAAAGTATGGCAGCTCATTTTCACTCTCACACAGACAATTTTTGAAAACAATTTCATCATCTTTAATGCGAAGCTGTGGGCATGCTTTAAAAAAAAAACCCCAGAATGTGATTAAATGCTGGTATGGATTCCTGGAGACATATTAAATTGGTTTCTGAGCCAAATCTGGTTTCCTAGGCCAACATTTGACCAACTTTGTTCATTACTCATGATGTACCCTGTTGTTCCCACAGGAGTTCTTCATGTGAGTGATGGTATGAGATGTGTATGCTCACCACACAGGTAGAACTTGGAAAAGGTTTTTTTTTGGTTCTTAAATCTCAGAAATTCAGAGACATATTAATTAACATAAAACTATCATAAAACCAAGGCTTGCTGGCTGGGATTTTCTGGACATTAAGCCCTAAGAAGGGATTTTTTTCAAGCTTTAGATGTGGGTAAAATATAATAATAATAATAATAATAATAATAATAATAATAATTTATTTCTATACCGCCCTTCTAAAAACCAGGGTGGTGTACAACAAGAAAATCCATACAATTAAACATATTAAAATACATTAAAACATTGCAATAAAAACAAGCAAACTCATGCCAGCTCAACCAGCTGACGACGGAGGGGTGAGAAAAAATATGTTTTCAACCCCTTCTTAAATTGAGCCAGGGAGGTGGCCGAGCGGAGCTCAACGGGCAGCGAGTTCCAGAGGTTGGGGGCCAATGTGGTAAAGGCCCTCCTGGTGGTAGTAACTAGTCTAGCCTTTGGAACTCTTAATAATTGCTGCCCAGTTGATCTGAGTGTGCGGGGCGGATTGTACGGAGAGAGGCGGTCCTCCAGGTACCCTGGGCCCAAGCCATTTGCACTACAGTAGGGGACAAGCATAAAGATTGCTAGGTAAAAGCAAAGCTGAGGTTGATGTGACAATGGCGGTGGTAATGGCAGTGGTAACAGAAGGTTAACTTTGATACTTGTACATTTTTATTAATTTTATTTATTTATTTTACTAACATTTCAGAGAAGGGAAAACTGAAAATTGTTCACCTCTCAAATTCTTGTATTTGCTGTGTTTGCATGCCCTTTGTCAGCTTGCCTGCCATTTTACTTTGGATATCTAAACTGTGTTTCCAAATGCTTAACTGAAATTTTAATTTTCTGCAATAGTAGAAATTTAAAGTCTGAAGGAAAATTTAATAGGTGGACAGATTTCTTAATGGGAGCAATGCCTTTAACCTGCACCACCATGTAGTTACATCCCTAAAGCAAAAGAGTTGCATCCAAGGCCATACGTACTGACTTATCAGTCACATCTCAAATCAAAGCTTTTAATTAAAAGGAATAGGAGCACACAATACAAAGATAAGATGGACAGAATTATGGGACTGGCTACAAGTAATGCCAATACAACTCCTTACCCAGTCATAACATGTAGGGTTGAATTAACCATGATTTTATTTATAGAATTATGGACTCATAGAGCTAGAAGTGACCAAAAGGGCCATCCAAGTCTAGCCCCCTGCCATGCAGGAACACAGAATCAAAGCACCCCTGACAGATGGCCATAAAGCCTCTGTTTAAAAACCTCTAAAGAAAAAGACTCTGCCACACTCCAAGGGAGTGTGTTCCATTGTCAAACTGCTCTCACTATCAGGAAGTTCCTCTTAATGTTTAGGTGGAATCTCTTTTCCTGTAGCTTGTATCCATTATCCTATTCGAACAGCACTCCAGCCCTGAAGCCAGAAGCCAGAGCCAGCATCCAGCTTCCCCACACCATTGGGACTTTAAGCAGAGGCAACAGCAGCTGAGGAAAGGGGGCGTGGCTTGGGTGAGACATTTATACCCTCCCCAAACACTCCTTCAGGAACACCACTCCAGCCCTGAAGCCAGAAGCCAGAGCCAACAGCTAGCTTCCCCATACCATTGGGACTCCTCAAGCAGAGCTCGACGGCGGTGGTTGTGGCAGAGGGAGAGTTGCGGATGCAGTGGGTTCCCTTGAGGGCCCAGGGAACACCACCACCCTCCCAATTCAGTGGGCTTTGACCTCTCACCATCTCACCTGAGGCTGGGAATGTGGCGGGGGCGGCCATTGGAGTTGTGCTGGGGAATGGGAGGTATGGTTGGGATAGAGGGAACAGATGTTACAAAAGAAGACGGGATCGCTGTCTGAAAGCTATCCCGTCTTCAGTTCCCTCTGTTTCTCAGAATGGCTTGGAGAGCAGACCAACCATTCCACAGAACCTCACTCTGCTCCTTTGCAATGCCAGGTCGGTAAAAAACAAGACCCGTCTCATCCAGGACCTCCTCCTGGATGAAGATGCCGACCTGGCTTGCTTCACAGAGACCTGGCTGGGAGAGGATAGCACTGCCATATGGGTGCAGGCCCTCCCAGCTGGGTACTCCGTCAGTGAGCAGGTGAGGGGAAGTGGGCGGGGGGGTGGAGTGGCTCTAGTCTATAAGAACCATCTGACCTTGGCCAGGATACCTGTCCGGAACACAGTCCATTTTGAGTGTATGTACCTTAGCCTGAAGACCAGGGATAGTTTGGGGATTTTGCTAGTCTACCGGCCACCCCGTTGTCTAGCAGACTCCCTGACTGAGCTGACACAGCTGGTATCTGAGCTGTTGTTGGAGACCCCCAGACTCTTAGTTTTGGGGGACTTCAACATCCCGCTCGAGACCAGTTTAACAGGTGCGGCTCGGGAGTTCATGGAGACCATGACAAACATGGGCCTATCCCAATTGGTCAAAGGGCCCACACATTGTGCAGGTCATACACTCGATGCGGTCTTCAGTACGGAACAGGAATATCCGTGGGCGGAGGTGGTAAGTACCTCCGCATTGTCATGGACGGTTCATTTCCTGGTCAAGACGAAACTTAGAGCCAATATCTGCCCCACCGGGGGTGGCGGACCCATTAGAATGGT
This sequence comes from Sceloporus undulatus, assembly GCF_019175285.1. Lineage (NCBI taxonomy): Eukaryota > Metazoa > Chordata > Lepidosauria > Squamata > Phrynosomatidae > Sceloporus > Sceloporus undulatus. Next base: position 47,230,491 of record NC_056522.1, on the reverse strand, counting down.
CCGCCCTTGAAGGCTGATGGAGCCCATTGGATTCCAGACAGCCTTAGAGGTTTTAATGGTTGGGAATGCCGGTGATCCTGTCGATGCTCTGGTCAATACCTGGAACACCGATCTTACCAGGGCTATCAACACGATCGCTCCCAAGCGCCCTTGCCATCCCGCCCCAAATCGGAGGCCCTGGTTCACGCCAGAGCTGAGGAAGATGAAGCGATTTGGACGACGGCTAGAGCGCAGGTGGTGGAAGACTCGACTCTTATCCGACAGAACTCGCCATAGGAACTTTCTTCGTTCCTATCGGGAGGCAATACGTGCAGCGAAGAGAGCTTTCTCCTCTGCACGTATTGCGTCTGCAGAGTCCCATCCAGCAGAGCTGTTTAAGGTGGTGAGAGAAATGACGCAGGTGCCCCCTGTGCCAAATCCCTTACTTAACCCGACGATGGCCTACTGTGACGCGTTTAACAACTTCTTTGCAGACAAAATCTCTCAGATAAGAGCCGACTTAGATGCCACCGTTGAAACAGAGTCGACAGGCGAGGCGTCCAGTGACTCCGCCGATGTAGTCATACCGGATCAGCTCCAATCTGTGAGTACACTGCTCCCTCGGGTTACGAAATTAATTCGTTCCGCGGCCGCTTTCGTAACCCGAAAAGCCTTCGTAAGCCGAATTGCCATAGGCACTAATGGGGGAAAGCCGCGTTTTGTGCGAAAAAGCGCCGAAAAGCACCAAAAATTTTTTTCGTAACCCGAAAAAAATTCGTAACCCGGAACAATTATTTCCAATGGGATTTTTTCGTATCCCGGAAATTTCGTAACCTGGGTATTTCGTATCCCGAGGTACCACTGTACTGATGACGTGGACAAGCTGCTTGGTAAGGTGAGGAAGACAACTTGCCCTCTCAACCCTTGCCCATCATGGCTGGCTGTCCAGGGGGGGATGCATTGATGAGATTCCTCACCGATATCATCGGTGCATCCTTCAGGGAAGGACATGTTCCATCTTGTTTAAAGGAAGCGGCGGTTAGGCCACTCCTGAAAAAACCTTCCCTAGACCCCCTGGATATGAGGAATTATAGGCCGGTGTCATTGCTGCCATTTTTGAGCAAGGTGATCGAGAGGGCGGTTGCCCTTCAGCTCCAAGCTGTCTTGGATGAAGCTGATTATCTAGACCCATTTCAAACCGGCTTTAGGACAGGCTTTGGTGTTGAGACTGCCATGGTTGCCTTGACCGACGATCTGCGTCTGAGCATCGACAGGGGTAGTGTGACCCTGTTGGTGCTCTTAGACATCTCAGCGGCTTTTGATACTATAGATCACGGCATCCTCTTGGACCGCCTGAGGGGGTTAGGTATCGGGGGCACTGCTTTGCAGTGGTTCCGGTCCTTCCTCTCGGACAGGTCTCAGAGGGTGCTACTCAGGGACTGTAGCTCCAGTAAGAGGTACCTCACTTGTGGGGTTCCTCAGGGGGCTATTTTGTCCCCGATGTTATTTAACATCTATATGAAACTGCTGGGTGAGATAATACGGAGTTATGGTGCTGGGTGTTATCAGTACGCTGATGACACCCAAATCTATTTCTCCGTATCTCGTTCATCGGCCTCGAATTCCGATGGCATCTCTTCTCTCAATGAATGTCTTCAGGCGGTAATGGGCTGGATGAGGAAAAACAGATTGAAACTGAATCCAGACAAGAAGGAGGTGCTCATGGTAGCGGCCCCGAAACCAAGAATTGGGTTGCAACCTCCAGTCCTGGATGGGGTCACACTCTCCTCCAGCGAATGTGTTCGCAGTCTGGGGGTGCTCCTTGACTCGTCGCTCCTGATGACAAATCAGGTAAATGCGACGGTCAGGAGTGCCTGTTATCAGCTTCGGCTGATATGCCAGCTGCGCCCTTTTCTGGAAGTAAGGGATCTCGAGACGGTTGTGCACGTGCTGGTAACCTCACGCCTTGACTTCTGTAATGCACTCTACATGGGGCTACCTCTGTGCTTGACTCGGAAATTACAGCTGGTTCAAAACATGGCAGCCAGGCTTGTCTCAGGAACATCTAGGAGGGACCACATTACTCCGGTTTTGAGGTCCCTCCACTGGCTGCCTATCAGCTTCCGGGCCCAGTACAAGGTGTTGGTTATCACCTTTAAAGCCCTAAATGGCTTGGGTCCAAGCTATCTTAGGGACCGCCTCCTCCCGTACAATCCTCCCCGCACTCTCCGGTCCTCTGGGAGGAACTTACTACAGCCTCTAAAATCTAGGCTTGCGGCGACCTTCCAGAGGGCGTTCTCTGCTGTTGCCCCCAAACTCTGGAACGACCTGCCGGATGAGATCCGTCAGATAACATCATTAGACAGCTTTAAAAAAGTGGTCAAGACAGATCTCTTGCGGCAGGCCTTTCCAGATTAACCATTCCGGCCCAGGTTCCCTGATTCCCTCATTCCTCCCGTGGCTCCATCTTAGTGATGGTTGAGGATCAACAGAGGGATATCAGGGTTTTTAGTTTTTAATTGTTGTTTTTATGCATTGATATTGTGTTTTAATATGTTATACTGTTTAATACTGTCTTAAGGGGGGGAGGGATAAAGTGTTTTTCATTGTCATATTTTATATTTTACTGTTGTTAACTGCCCGGATTGGTTTGCCAGAGGGCGGTATACAAATAAATATTATTATTATTATTATTATTATTATTATTATTATTATTATTATTATTCTCTGGAGCAGTAGAAAACAAGCTTGCTCCATCCTCAATGAGATACACATTCAAATACTTAAACAGGGCTATGATATCACCTCTTAACTGTCTTTTCTCCAGGCCAATCATAACCAGCTCCCTAAGTCTTTCATCATAAGGCATAGATTCTAAACCTTTCACCATTTTGGTCACCCTCCTGTGGACACACTCCATCTTGTCAACATCATTTTTGAATTGTGGTGCCCAGAACTGGACACAGTATTGCAGGTGAGGCCTGACCAAAGCTGAATAGAGTGGCACTATTACTTCCCTTGATCTAGACACTGTACTTACTTGTATGTTTGACTGATATGCTGGTTTTTTTTGTCTGGGCTTAGAGTAGTATAATAATACAAAACCACTTTGTTCCCTCGGTATACCCAGAAAAAATGCATGGCATTCCTATTCTTGTGGGTGTTGTATTTTAGAGCTAGATGGGTGAGTGAGAGTTTCATGTGAGCTTGACTGACCAAAATGTCTTCATATCTGTGATGGCAAGAACATGAAGACTTCATGATAAAACTGAGAGATTCATACATCCAGGTCCAGTGCACTGTGCTTAATTCAGGGATAGGCATATTGCTGTAGTGGTTTGAATATTGGACTGCAACTCTGGAGACCACTGTTTGATTCATAGCTTGGTCATGAAACCCTCTGGATAATCTTGGGCAAGTCACATGCTGTAAGCCTAGGGGAAGGCAATGATAAACCTCATCTGAACAAACTTTGCCAAGAAAATCCCATGATAGCTTCACCTTAGGGCCATCATAAGTCAGAAATGACTGGAAGGCACACAACAGCAACATATTCCAGAGGCTGTAGGACTGTATACTGGAGACATTTTGGTTCCTCTAAGTTCTGGAGGAGCACATACTGCAATTTTGCAGGTCCTCTTAAGTTCTGGGAGGCTGCAGATAGGGTTCTCAGATCTCAGGGCCTAGACCTGCTTCTCAGGGCAAGGGGTGAGGAATCTCAGGGTGTGAAGCATGTGTCTGGATATAAACTTATTTGTTAGACTGGGGTGGTTGTTGCTGTTGTTTTAGAATGTTGTACTCTCTGTAACTGTGTCAGCTGCTTCATGTATCATGCTTAATGCACTTTATAACATCATCCTCATAATATCACCAGTGCCTGCCCCCTTGACATCTACAAGGTATCATTCTTTGGTATCAGGTTTTGGCTCCTTGTTCAGGTATGAAACAGTCCTGAGACCATCCCCTCCCCCAATAAGATTTTCTCCCCATTAAGTTTTCCTCCAGTCCTTAAATCTCTAGCATTGCAGAGTTCAAACCATTGAAAACTCTAGAGTATTCTAGAATCTTTGTTGTGTTCACATTCCCTTGGTAAGTTTGCTTGCCCTTTTTTCTTTGGACACCTAAACTGTATTTCCAAATGCTCGGGTGAAGTGATGGCAATGGTAAAATTTTGGGGACTAAAGGAAATTTTTAGGGGGGGGGGGCAAAATTCTTATTTGGCAGATAATGATCTCATTTGTCCTCCACCCATATATCCGTGCCGCATGGCCTGGATAGTGGTGTTTATACGACTGCTATAACTCCACTTGCAAGATTGCCCTGCAAATTATTGTAAGCTACTGCCATATGGATGCTGTTTATAATTTCCTTTGCTATTATTCCACATAACATGCATGATTTTTTTCCAAGGTCACCTACATGATGGCACCCCACCCCTTTTTTTAAAAAAAGAGAAACAGCCACCCATTTCAGATTTCTGTTGCTAAAAGGGCTCTATTGTAAAGCAGGGGAGGGGAGGAGCACCTGGTTCTTTGAGAGGACAGATTGCCTAATATAGCTGGGTGAGACAGAAAGTGATGGAAAAGTATGGCAAAGAAAGGGTTACAGGCGGCGCCATTTCATAATTCTTTTAATGGCTTGTTTTGTCACAGATCTTTCATAAACAGGCAGGTGCAGTAGGGAGGGAGGAGGAAGGTGGATGGAAGATTCTTTAGAGTCACTCCAGGCCTAGAGCTGTAATTTGCAACTGGATGACTAACTTAATTACCAGCTTTGCACGTTCCATTTGCTTGCTGCTGCCTCAAGGAGATTATATTTATTTCCATTTAGGCTCCTTATTCTTTTTTGTCTATTTGTTTGAACTTCCTGATTGTATACATACCCTCTATCGTAGGACACTGTAATTTTCTTTAGTGTTTTTTTTTTCCTGGCTGTGCACCTGCCCTTTTCACTTAAAGCTAAGCTAAAACTTCTCCTAAAGGTCTCCTAAAGACTTTTTCAGCTTCAAGATGGTATGTGCATATGTGAAAGATTTTGTGTTATCACTTTTGTCTTCCTTCTCTTTGTGTGTGTGTGTGAGAGAGAGAGTCTCATTTTTCTCCAGGCGACAGACAAGCAGTCAATGCAGGCTTTCTTTCTTTCTTTCTTTCTTTCTTTCTTTCTTTGCACTTATATCCTGCCTTTCTCCCAAAGTAGTGTAATTTGGATGCTTTAAGGGCTGTGCATGATATCCATCATGGTTACGAGGATTGTACTGTACACATATTCTATGCAGAGCATGCCTTATCGGAGAGCCCTGCTTCTCTCTATACTTCTTTACACTCATCTTAATTATAATAACAGGAGAATTTGAAGATGGATCTTTATATTACAGTATATGCATTGTTCCATCCAAACACCTGCCTTCAGGTGTGTCTCTCAACCCATTGGTGATATGGATAGACATCTGTCTATGGAGTCATAATTTATTTTTTATTCTATTGTTGGTTTTGTAAAGTTGCTCTGATAATTGTATGTTGATAAGCAGGTAAAAATTGAACTGATGAATGGATGGTGAGAGAGAGAGAGACTTAGATAGATATGATGTTGGCTAGTAAAGTCGAAATCAGTGGGAATGGTAAATTTGCTCTGGGTTTTTGCCTATACTTCAAAGGAGCTATCCAAAATAAGTTCAGTCCCTTGAATACCACCTTAAATGTTTGGACTAAAATCTAGGGCAGTTTCACCACCTTGCTGACATGGGAGATACCATCTGCCGCTGGATGGACCGATGGATGGGCAGACTGGCAGATGGACGAGGAAGCAGGCAAAAAGATACAAAAAACTGCCACAGGCTGAGGTTGTTTTGACTATGCTGACAGGTACAGCACTAAAGCAAACAATTTTACTGTCTAATACAGTACAAAAAAAAAAAGATGGTACTTCCTCCATTCCATATACAGAAACTAACCGAACTGGCACTGTACCTAGGAGGTACTCAGGGGGGTAAACGGCATGGTGTGTTGCTCTAATCCCTTGCTGGCACCCCTGTTCCTCACCCTCATGCCGGCCTCTTCTACCTCACTTTGACACCATGCCAAAAGCCAACCTGTGTCAACCTGTGACATGTGCCACAGCATTTACTATCTCACTTTGGTCTGTAGCAATGTGAGTAGAAAGTCACCATGGACTGACTTAAACCTGCAGCTGCAGTCTCATCCTGAAAAGCCCCAGAGATTAGACACCCAATGTTAGTGCTTCAGAAATTTCCATTGTCTGGTCTGGAAACTACAGTTCCCACAGGGTGTTTAGCAGTAACCCAAAGATGAATTAATGGAAGATGGAAAAGGATGATTAAATATTAGTTGGCATGACAATTGTACTTTTTTTTATTATACATTCTCTAGCTTCTTCCAAGATGGAGATGCAAATTTTTCTGGTCTGCTTTATCATCATGTTGGTTTCTCTTACATAACCCAGCTCTCTCAATGATGACAGTTATATTTCAGTCCTCAAGGCATATCAGCATTTGTTTGCTTACTTTCAATGAGGTACATATGAGGACAAGGATGCTTCCAGACACCTATAAAAAATAATAATAATAATAATAAAAACCAGACATCGGTTAAAAGATTCATTGTTGATATGTGCCTTCAAGTTGACAGTCAAGACAAGATCGTCCACACCACTGTATATCCAATTTCTCTGTATGGCTGTGTAAGTTGCTCAGTGAAGAAAACTGATAGGAAGAAAATCAACTCATTTGAAATGTGGTGTGCTACAGTAGAGTTCTACAAATACCACAGACTACCAAGAAGACAAATAAGTGAGTTTGAGGGCAAAGTCAAAGTTGAACTGCTTCCGCCCAAAAGCCAAAATAACTGACACTGTCACACTTTGGACATACAGTGCGCCCTTGCCTTATGTGCGGGATCCATTCTGGACCTCCCCCCCCGGTTAAACAATGGGGTGGTGCATGCAGCGTGGTGCACATGCCATTGCCTGATCCATTGCTTTCAGCATAAGCCCACGTATGACACAAGCGCAAGAAATGTCTCATTAGAAAAGAAAATAATGTTCAGCAAAGTCAGAAGCAGATGGAGAAGAGGATGACTGCATTACAGGTGGATAGGCTCAGTCAATGAAGCCATGGCCCTGAGTCTGCAAGAGCCTAACAGAACTACATGTCTTAGAAGTCTCTCATTCATAGGGTCTCCATATGTTGAAGCCAACTTAACAGCAATGAAGCACAACAGGCCCCAGGGGAAGGGGGCTTTATACAATCAAGGCACAACAGCAGAGAAGACCTTCTCCCATGTTTGCCCACAATATATTGTTCCTACTAGTGGAAGAAAGAAGATGACTCTCCCCACCCCTTAATCCTTAAACAGGTCTATATAGGGGACACACTCCCTCAAGTATTAATCTCCCCAGCCACATAGGGATTCATCACAAACACTTTGAATTCAGACTAGAAGCATATTAGCATCCAGTGCAGTTCCTTCAAAACAATGATATAGTAGCCAATGGTGGTCCTAAATGTCATGAATTTTCCTTTTTCCTTTAACAGCCATATATATTGGCAAAAATAGCTACAATTTGTGCAGTGAATTCCACAGTTTAAATATTTGCTGTGTGAAGGAAAAGGAGCAGAGTGGTAATCCTTGTGAATGAGTAGTTAGCTCCCTGCTTAACTTTGGGCCTTGGCTTGACTATGATGCCAGCCTCTGTAGTGCCAGCCCTGGCAGCTTACATGAGATTTGGTTATGGTTATGAGCATACTGGAACTTTACATTCCTTCCAAGTGAGCACTGAGACTTGGGGCATATTTGTATGCATGGAGTACATTTAATAGTTGCCCTTGAAACAATAAATACTAATTAATGCTTTAATATCACAGGGTGAAACTTTCCAAACCAATGAAGGAGGAAAATCTGGCATAACAATATGACATTTATGAGTTCAGCCTTGTAGTAACCTGCTTTTTCCCCCCTTTTGGCTGGAATGTGTGTGTGTGTGTCATTCCTGATAAAATGATATGCAGAAGAACTGAGCATTATATGCTTTTGAGGTTTGTTTAGAGCTTGGAACATTTAAGTTTGGGTCCATAATTCCCCAAATTCTGTAGCCATTATGATGAATCCTAGGAGTGGTAATTTCCAAAATTAATGTTTCCATACTCCTTGTTTGAAGGTGTTTGCACAGGCCAAGATACTCCAGCAGCACCCCAGAGTATCCTGGCTGAGGAGCTTCCCTGACCTCCCTATTACCCAGGGGCTTCTGTTCTGATAGCTGTTCACATACACATCCTGCTGTTCCATCTGCCATCATCACAGAATATTGCTTTGCTCTTAGATGAGAACAAAGTGCCCAGTCTTGATCACACGGCTGGACACCTCATTCTGAGCTCACGTAGCAGCAATGGCCACATCAGGCACTACAGCGGGATATGTTTTAAACAGCTACCCAGTGTTACAATAGATCTGGAGCAAACAGAGAGTTTTAAACATATTTAAACCTCTTAAATGGGTAAGTGGGTTTGACACAGAACCAGCTGGATGTCATCTGGACTGTTTGCACCAGACTTGGGGACTGGGCCCTGCTCTGTTTGGATGCCCTCCCAAGAGAATGGATGGAGGCTGGTTTATTTGGCCTGTGCAGACAGTGCCTCAATCTCACATTTGTGGGGAGTTGAGCAACTTTGCTCCAAGTTGGAACATGGGCCACATTGTTGTAACTGCTTGACATTAGGCTGTGATTTGAACAAAGAGCACAGAGAGGACATCTGTGTCATAAGTGGGAAGCATTGACTTTGAATAAGTTGAGGCCACTGGGATGTGAGTGAGAATGTAGAGAGTGATTCCTTTGAAGAACTGAAAGAAACAAGGAGGCTGGTGAGCAAAGAGATGTTGAGGATTCTGTGTTCACGAACGCAATCAGGAATAATCCTGCACGCAAGTGTAGAGTGAGCAATCCTCATGACTAATACCATCTGCGTGTGAGGTTTTTGTGCTTGGAATCTTAACAGCTCTCTTAGCTATGTCCAGGTCAGGAAAAGAGAAAGGAATGAGCTGTTCTTCTCCATTCTTGTTCTCTCTCTCTAGTAAATATAGCATCTTGTAAAAATGACCAAACTGTTTTCTTTTCCTTTTCCGCCTTTCCTTAAGATGCATGGGTTTCTGTTCAAAAATATGATTTTTTAATGTTAGCAGCACCTTTAAAAATAAGATAATTTTAAACATAGGAAACATGGGATCTGGGAACCTTTGACAATTTGCATTCCATATGTCATCTGGGGAAATCCAGTTTGCCAACAAAGCATCATGCTGCCACCCACTTTCATGCATGACTGTTCAGAAACAGGTTGCTCTATTTCTCTTGGACTTACTCCTTGCACTATTTCAGTGGGAATTACTCCCAGATCAAGGGGTAAAGCAAAGGTGCCTTCCACAACCTGTAACCTTCCATGCATTGGAGCTCAACTCCCATCATCCTCACCAGCAGATCTACTATGCATGCTAGCTGGGTGATGAGAATTATAATTTAAACACATCTGATACTTGGTTAGGAAAGGATGCTATGGAGCAGGGATGGACAAAGTGTGGCCTTGAGATTACAGGCCTCCCAAGGGGATTTTTGTGGCCTTCAACACCTCTAGAATCCACAATCCACTTTTTTCCTCCAGTCAAAAAAAAGGAGTGAATTACTGCACTTGGAAGCCTCCAGGTGCAACAGTCTAACCTTTTACTAGGTTGCAAGGGATCCCTGCCCTGCTTAACATTAAAACAAAACATTGGACTTTGTTTTATTTTTTCTTAATCTCTGCTGTAGATGATCTAAACTACAAATTTAGCTGTCTATCTGTAGAAATTGTGGTTTTCCCCACCCTATTTCTGATACATAATACATTTTATTTAGCTATTTCAGGGAAGTCATCCATATACATGTGTCTGTATATGTTTGTGCTTTGAATGAAAGCCATTCTTACCTGCTGTCATCTGGAGTGGGAATATGTTCTTGTTTCTAAGGCAACCAGCTCATGCGCCCATACACAATGGGATGTGCATCCAAATCTGAGTCTGATGAAAAGTAATGCCATGCTGAGGAGTACAACTTGTGTTTGGTTTCACATAAAAACACAATCCCAATGCAAGGAAGAACAGGGTGTTTGGCTTTGGCAACAGAGAAGCATTACTATTCCACATCACACCCCCAACCATGCAGAACAGCAGACCAATGGAAGAAAGATATTATTGTCCTTTACTGCATTATTTTCAAAGGGATACATGGAGTATAAAAGTATCTGCATTACAATCATAGACATTTGATACTACTTTAACTATCATGCCCCCCATTCTGTGGCATACTGGGATCTGTAGTTTAGTGAGGTACTTTGAAGTTTCTGTTAGGGAACTGTAATTCACTTCCTAGTAGGGATTCCTGAGTAACCCATCAACCAACAAATCCCAGAATCCCACAGGATGGAGCTCTGACATTTAAAGTCGTATCAAACTGCTATAACTCCATTCTGTGTCAAGGAGAATTTCTTGGCATCTGGCCCTTTGTGAACCATTCTGTGTCTTTTCACAAAGGGATGCAAATACACACGAGTCATTTACATATGTGGAACACTGTTCACAAAATGTGCCCCTGTTAAAATGCTATATAAAAAAGTTCCCATTTTAAAGACATTGCACAAGGTAACTGTTCTGTTCTAAAGCAAATCCTGCTTATGTTTATGTTTTACACACTTGGCCACAGTCACATTTAATCACTGAAATTTGCAACAAAAAGGAATAAACCAGCATATAGTGGCATAGGCCTCTGTGAGGGATCCCATGGGATCACTGCTGGTCAGTGTAAATGCCACTAGGACTGACCGGCAAAATATGCTTTGATGTAGGGTAATTCCTTATGCAAATCTAAACCAGGGCCAGCCCGAGCCATTTTGCTACCTGTACTGGACCAGTAGGTGCCAAAGCCTGTTATCTACACAAGACAGGGGTGAAAATTCTGTTGAAGTATTGCATCAACATTACATCAGGAGGTATCCAATACTTAGGCGAGTGGTTCTGTATTTGCCTGCAATACAATGATACATGTGTGTGTGTGTCTGTTGTGTGCCTTCAAGCCATTTCCAATTTATGACAACCCTAAGGAGAACCTATCATGGGGTTTTATTGGCAAGATTTGTTCATAGGAGGCTTGCCATTGCCTTTCCCTGAGGCTGTTAGAGTGTGGCTTGTCCAAGGTCACCCAGTGGGTTTCATGGCTGAGGGGGGGATTGAACCCCGGACACCAGAGTCATAGTCCAGTACTCAAACATGGGGACACCCTAACCAGATCAGTCAATCAACCCATCAAGCCTGGAGAAGGTCAATGGGGAGACGGATGCAACAACCAGCTCACTCTACCTTTATTCTCCCTACTTTATGAATTGTGAATGGACACCAGTATGTCAGTGCAAACATCCTGCAACTACCTGCCACACACACACACCTCATGCCAGTGTTAAGCAGGATCCTGACCAGAGCATATGCCATATATACTCGACTATAAATAGACGTCATGTATAAGTCGAGGGCAGGTTTTGGGGCCAAAATTATGGATTTTACCATGACCTAGGGATAAGTTGTGGGTAAAACTTGCTGGCTCCTTCAGGTGTGTATGTGTGCGTGTGGCAAGAGGGACTTTAATTGAGGCTTTTTGCTTCAGCATTTCAACATTGGTTTTAGCCTTCACTCCTCAGATGGAAGCAGTCAATGCAGGCAGAGGGGAATTCTGTTTGTTTAACAGCAATTAATCACCCAGGACTCTTTTCTGCTTGGCTCAAGAGAAAAAGAAACTCTCTTCCCACGGCATAGGGAAATCTGAAAGAGCTGCTATCACATTACCATACTGATGCGTAAATAAATCGACCTAGGATTTTGGGGTCAATTTTTGAGCATAATTTTTTAGACTTCTAGATGGGTATATACGGTAGTCTCCAAAGCTTGCAAGGTATTATGGCACACATGAGGCAGAAAATCCCTCAAACGCTTCTTCTCATTCATAGCAATAGCTATACAACATAATACTTTTTCAAAAGAAAACAATTATCAAGTTACTAATTGCCCCTTCACCATACCTCAGGTTTTACTCTCTGAAATTTTTGCTTCACTTTGCCTAGCCACGCTCATTAACTAAAACCACATGGAAGACAGACACATCCTTGTGGCTTTGGTGAACATCAGATGGTGACGTTCAGCACAACCCCCCTCTATAAATGTTGACATGTAGGATCTTCTAGTATAGCTATCACACATTTACCTTGGGGGGGGGGGGATAGGTAAAACATTCCTATCCTAACTAGCTTCTTCCTTGCAGTGCAAGGGAAAACAACCCTGATAGTTGAATTGATGATGGATGCCAGCGCCTAAAACTGTCCATTTCACAGTGCCCTCACTTTTCCCTTTCTTTTCCTTTCCTGTTCTGTGCAGTTTAGCTCTTGCAGCTTTCTCTTCTCAGTAAATGGACCCTCTGGCTCCTTTGTCTCAAACAGAACCTGTAATTTTCCAAACATTTTTTAAAAAAAATTTCCACGTATAAAAAATTACAGATTCTTATTGAAATGGATGAGTCAGATGACCCACTTCACTTGCCAAGAGAAGGAATCTGCTACCAGAAACTGCTTATGGAGAACAAAATACCCACAGTGGGGTGGGTGAATGGTTCCCCTCTCCCAAATGACTTGTATCTGAACTGATTCATGTGAAACTGTGGCTGCGTCCACACTGGGGAAATAATCCGGTTTGGCACCACTTTAACTTGTTGTCTGGCTCAAGGCTATGGAATTCTGGGAGTTGGAGTATGTTGTGGGGCCTTCTTTACTTAAGCTCTGCTCCGCTCTGGACCCACAACAAACTCCAGCTCCCAGAATTCCATAGCCTTGAGCCAGAAAAGAGCCTAAACCGGGTTATTTCTCCAGTGTGGATGCAGCCTGTGAGGCAGAGCATGCCTCTCGATTACACCCCCAACACTGCCCTGAGTTGGGAAAGTTACTTTTTGGAATGAAGTTCCCAGAATCCACAGTCCATGTTGGCTAGAGGATTCTGGGAGTTGTAACCCAGAACAGTTCCATTTTCCAACCCCTGAGCTTTCCAAATCTTGTCTGTCATTTTGAATAATTTGCAAGAACTAAGACTAAACTCATATAGAAAGGAATTCATGAATACTATTCCTTCTCTGCCAGTTTCTTTCCTAATTGCCCTGCCATGGACATCTATTTATTTTTATTTGATTTTGATCCAATACACTGGACCTCTAGGGCTCTTGTTTTCATATAATGCCACAGGATTGGTCTCATGCCAGGCCTTTCAGTAGACCATATCAGGATGCCATCTCTGTGCTTAGCAGGACACCATCACTCAAAGGAAGATGCTTTACTCTAAGATGCTCATGATGTAAATATACACACATTAGGAAGAAAATGCAGGGGAAGGACTACCACCAGTCCTGGCCCTGACCTGTGTGAGTTTCACAGAAGGTGTAAAAGAGCATAGGTATAAATTTTCTACAAAGCAAATCTCTGAACAACCAGAAACCCTGATTTCGTATATGTAGCAGGGATAGGCAATACATAGTGGCCCTATTTGGCACCACTCATTTTTGCATGGCCTGGACCAGTCTCTCTCAAAACACCCCAAATGGCTACAAAAGTACTTTCATTCCTGTGAGATTCCCCTTGTGATTCACCACTAAAGCAAGTTACAAGGGGAAAGCAAAACTAGCCTCAAGCATGCCCACTCCAGGTGTATATGTATGTGAGTATGGATATGTATTGGGGTAGGGGTGGGAAGAATGAATGAATACAAACCTATATGTACAAAGACTCAGTGTAGTGGAGCTGAACTTGCAGGGATGCAATGCCAGGACTTTTTGATTAACAAGGACAATGACATGATTTGCCATCTGTCCCAAGTGACTTTGGCCCCTCTTGACTTTAGCTGTAAACTTCATGATAGCTTGAAGGATAGGCCAGAGTTGATTTTCTCAGTAAAAATGTGTCATTGTGAGCATCCCTGTTGCCATACAAAGTATTTGGGGGTGGCCTGGCTTTAACTGGGGTTACTGCCACACTGCAGAAGCCAAGCTGCTTGACACTGCTTTAAGTGTCATAACTCCATCCTATGGAATCCTGGGATTTGCAGTATGTTGTAGCACCAGAGTTCTCTGACGGAGAAGGCTAAATATCTTATAAAACTAGAAACCCCCAAATTCCATAGCATTGAGCCATGGAGGTAAAGTGGTGTCAAAGCGCATTAATTCTGCAGTATAACTGCAGGAAGCTGTTAACTGTAGAACAAAACCTGGTAGAATTTGAAAGCTACTGTGTTTCCTTGATATGGATCAATACAACTGCTTGTATTTTGGAAATCTTTTGGAATATGTGATTAGGAATGTCAAAACAAGATCCTTCCAATCAAAATTTACCACTACATCATTGGAAGGACTCTTTGTAGTCCTTCTGCTGAATGCAGAAAGATTAGAGTGGCGATAGTGAAGACAGTTTTTTAAACCATTTTTACATGTTCATGAGGAGCAAAAATGATATAAGATATGGGCCTGGATCCTTTTGTTAGATTCAAGTAGACCAGACCACTGAATCAATGAAATTTACCTTTGTGTTGAATTATAAATCACCAACTTATTCCATAAGTCTGCTCTAGTTGGGAATAACCAATAGGCTGTGCATTGTTGGTGACAAGAGATCACTGTGAGATCACTTCCATTGGGAACTAGTCTGAGGAATGGCTGTGAAACATCATGTTGAGCTGAATTGAAAGAGGAACAAGCAGAGACATACACACATGGAAGTTTTCCTTCCACCTGCGTATGTCCTTTTCTGAAGCACTGTGGAGGTTGATGTTCCCTCCTTGTTGAGCACACAAAGTGCCACCTGGACTAACTGTACAGCTTCTGTGATACCTTTCCACACTATTTCATACATCTGAAGGAGCAGGCAGGATCAGAAAAAGTCTTAAGTCTCTGTGACCAGATTTGAAATGAATGCTGCAGTGCTGTGACATCTGGAAGACTCTGGCAGATCTCAGCACTGATGTAATCATTTCACATCTGCCTACAGAGGTGTTTATCAGACGAGCTCTTAAAGAGGTACTATTCCAGTGTGACTCCTCTAGCTGCCTCCTGTTGCATGCTGGGATTGGCAGTTTTAAGGAGGGGTATTTAGAATTCTCAGGCAGAGAAGTTCAGCTCCTTAAAACTGCCAATCCCAGCATGCAACAGGAGGCTGCTAGAGGAGTCACACTGGAATAGTACCTCTTTAAGAGCATAGTGTGATAAACATCAGAGACATGGCAAGATGTCCAATCCTACCCATTGTCCATGAGCTATGAAATGGATGGCTTCAGAGGCTGTGAAGTCAGTCAAAGGGAGGTGGTATGTGGCTTGGCATAGTGTAGGGCCACATGCAGAACTATGCCATTGTAGTATGGCTCATACAGGACTGCAGCCAAAATATGGGAAAGCTAGACTGCTTAAATATCCTGAAGACACCATATCTTGCCTCATCTGTGAAGCTAAGTAGAATCAGGCCTGGTTAGTACTGGAAGGGAGACTGCCAGGAAATACCAGGTGCTGTAGGCTATATTCAGTGGAAGGCAATGGCAAACCATCTTTGAGTACTTCTTGCTTTAGAGAAACCTATGAAATTCATGGGGTCATCATAAATCAACAAGTGATTTGAAGGTGCATACATTAAGGCTCCCACAGACTGGAGTCTACCATCCTGAGCTGGCCTTTTCCTATATTCATTTCTAATCCTGAAATGTGTGTTTTAGCCTCTCTGCCACTACATCAGGGACAGGGAACATTTGAGGGTAGGAGGGATGTGTTGCTGCTGCCTGTACTCCACCACCAAATTTGCCTCCATGCCATTGAAATATGGCACGATGGTGACAGAGGGGGGAAAAACAAGCAGTTTCATCTTCAAAATATGGCACACTTGGAATCCCTGCCTTGTTCTAAAGCCAAGGTTGGCTTCCAACAGGCTTCCCCAAACATGATGCAGGATTTCCCCATGAATGATTTGTTGCTGGGCATTCCTGGTTCTTCCCAGGATAAGTCCTCTCTAAGCACGACAGCATGGGAAAATCTTTGTCACGATTGCACAACTGTCCTGGGAAAATGCCTTGTTAGACCCCTGATTTTTCCTGTGTGATAAAGTCCTTAGTTACAACTTAACTACTGTATTGATTTTGAAGGGAATTAAGTACAACTAGTTAAGCCTGGGTCCAAACCTATGACTAAAGGTCAGACTGGTTATCTAACATCTGACCATCTTGTTTCTTACAAGACTATTGGAAACAATTAGCTTGTTAAAGAAAAATCAAAGTTTAGTCAAGCCTGGAAAGCCATCTTTTAAAACTGTAACTCCCAGAATACCCCAGGCAGTACCAGTGCTGGCTGGAGGATTCTGGCAGTCATAGTCCTCAAAAACTAAGTGCTCCAACCTTTGAGGGGAGAATTTGTCCAAACCACCAGTGTGGCATACATGTTGCAGTGCCTAAAACCTGCCAGACTGATATAGACAGGCCCTGTAGTTGCCATGAAAGTTGTTGCTGTGTTTTATGCTTGCTTATGGAAAAGAATGATGTTCTCAAGGGGTTACCAATTGGCTATGGAAGCAGAAAAGACAATTAGTGACTGCATTGCTGCTTAACCTCCATGAACTTGCTGGGCTAGGCTACATTCCCAGGGTGCTCACAAGGCAGACACCTTGGGTTTGGCTTTCTCCCAAGGTATTTTTTTAAAAAAAGATCATTCATATTTTCCATCATACAGTTAGGGCAGGGCATGATTGCTGGCTGTGCTTTTTCCACTACCAGCATAATTGCACAGAGAGAGACAGACAGGGAGAGGAGCAGAAAGTCTTGAATACTCTCAGTGACATGCATAGGCATAACTCCTGATTAAACCTGCAATATGTATTTTATGGACGTTTCCACACGGGGAAAATTGGAAGGTTATCCCAGGGTGAATGCAGAGTCAGTCATGGGGTTTCATGTTCTTTTGCATGAGATCATCAAATGCACATCAAATGCAGTCCAGAGTCAATCATTGGGTTTCATGTTCTTTCTCATGAGGTTATCATATGGCATCGAATGGAATCCAGGCCTTATCTGAACGCAATGCTGAGTAATCCCAGAAATGGGTAAATTCGCTAAACTACCGAATTTAAAAAGCCTGTTGCAATGTGAATTCACCGAGAATTCACATTTGGTTTGGTGTGGAATGTGTTTGTGGATTGCCCCTGGATTCCCTTCAATTCCCATAATCCTCCTCCTCCTCTTCCCTGCAGCTGAAACTGTTGTGACTTTTGTGGGGAAGAGGTTTTTTTTTTTTTTTACTTTTTGTGAGGAAGACTGTGGACTTTTGTGGGGGAAAGGGCCTCCAAGAGGGCGCTGATGATCAGGAGGGTCTGGATCACCCACATGGGCTCCTCCAAGGGTGGTGGCGGTGGCACTGACACCGGCACCATCATCAGCTTTCCTCCCCAGCCATCGGCATTGGTACCCTCCCCTGCCATTGCCAGCGTTGCTCCCCAGGGCCAGCAAGAGCCTCCCAGCCATCGATAATGCTGCCTCCTCTTCTGCCGCCGCAGCATCAGCAGCTCCAGCTCCACTGGCCGAGTGGCCACGGTGCCACCAAATCCCCCCCCCCCCCCAGAAGAAGATGCTGCACCATGGGACCCTGCAGGAGGCCCTCACCCAGTGCCACTGGTCCTCCAAAGCAGCCTTGGCTGAGCAGGGCACCGAGCCACCACCGCCCACGTCACCTGGTGCCCCTTCTCAGCCCAGCCACAGTCATGCTCCATCAGGCGGAGGGATGAAGAGGAGCAAGACGAGGCAGTGGAGGGCCAAGGAGAGCTCTGACCAGGCTCCCCGCTGCTTTGGACCATGGGGTTTTCTTGCCGAGCCCTAGGACAGCCACCCTTCCCTCCTGTGGAAATGACAGCTGGGGCATGTGCAGAAAAGGTATTTGGGGGTGACAATGGGGATTTGTCCACCCCCATTTTATGATACAATGTGAATTGGGCCCACTTTAATGTGGATTTACATTCTTGCTGCACGTGTATATGATAACCATTCACAGTCTTGCTTCTCTGCAATGCCAGCACTTTAGCCACTTTTAGGATGGGGGCGCATAGGCCCCCATGTGAAAAAGTCCTATGAGATGTAGTGAAAGGAGACACCCTGTCCTACCTAGCACAGTGCTCCTTGCTGGACAGTATTCCCTAATTTTATGCTGCGGTATGTATATTAGTATCCTGAGCCATCTTGACAATTGGCTGGGAATGATGGCCATTGTACTTTAATGAATCCATACTCTTAAACATTTCAGAGATGAAAACTGGGACACATGTGGCCATGCAACATCGGAGGACAGTTGACAACTATTTGCATTCAGTTTATTAGGATTTGAGCCTCCTTTCCTCTCCTCTGCTCCACTGAATTAACTGATTGCAAACTACTTTTGTACTTTGGACTCAGTTTGCAGCAATGGAGGTAAGCTGAGAAAAGCTGGGAAGAGAGAGAGACATTTTAAAATCATCAGAATTGGAATAACAGAGGATTAAGTCCAAATTAGGACAATCCCTGACAAATCAGGATAGTTGAAAGGTATGTACATTTGAAAGTTGCCAGGGTAAGGTAGATTACAAAGTCGTCAGCATGAGAATAGATGGCATATGAGGTAGAGAAAGAAACAATTTTAAAAATGTAAATGTTGCATATATCCTTCTCTCATATTACATCTTTTAAGACCAAGTAAAAGACAGTGTGGTGCAGTGGTTTATTTGTTGGACTATGACACTGGAGCCATGGAAATCCACAGGGTGATCTTGAGCATGTCACACTCCCTCAGCCCCCCCCCCCCCCGCGAACAAATATTGCCAACAAAATCCCATGATAATTGCCATATATGCCCTATAGTTGCCATAAATCAGAAGCAACTTGAAGGCACACAGCAACAAAAATCCAGTACCACCTTGTCCTCAGGTATTTTTTCTTCTGTTCCTCATAGATTCTTAAAAGTCATGGCCAGTTACTCAGATCTTCAGTAGAGGCACTTTCTGAGGACACAGCTACTTGTAGTTTTCTTCCTGATGGATTAATAGGGAAGAGATTTCCCCAGACTTTGGGAAATGTACTTTTGGGACTACAACTCCCAGAATCACCATGCTTGCTGGGGGAGATCCTGGCAGTGATAGTCCAAAAAATAACTTCCCCAAGCTCTAGATTTCTCTTGTGTTGCTCTACAATGTGGAATGATTTCTGCAACACTATGAAGAGTAGTGGCCTCCTTTCTCTCTGCTTTGAAAAAACATGTTTCTTTAACCTCAATTTTTACATATTTTATCATAGCAAAAGCATATTTTTTAAAATAACATCTTCAGAACAGTGCTGTAATGTGGATTGCAATTGTATTTTCCCACATGAACTGATCCAGGAAAGTATGCCAAACTGGTTACTGCCAAACACTGACTAGCCTGAACTGGAAGCAAGCTGGAACAATTTCACTTACAGTTGCCCCCCCCCCCACCAGCCACAATTGGATTTTAAAAGGCAACTTAAATTGTGGCTATGTAGGGAACAGGTGATCTGCACATAACCAGGGGCACTTTTTTTGTTTTTAATCTACATGTTCCAGTGTCTCCATCCTTGGAAAATTCATGGGCATACAAGAAAAAAAGTGAAGAAGCCAACCACACTTATATCATTGTTAAAAGAAAATTGTTTATGAACAACTTCTCCAAATAACTTCATGTGGCGTCTATATCAATTGGGCAGTGAATCTGCTGCAGACAGAAACCTCGCAACTATCCCCTGCTTTCACTGGCAACAAGGAAGCTGTGACAGGGATGGGTAACATGAGAAAGGTGTGTTTACAGGTAGAGGAGAGAACAGACATAGAACAGTTCCACTTGTAGAACTTTTACATTATGTCTCTGTGATGTAGGATGTCAGCCAATATCTCACAACACTTAGAGAGAAGAAATAGACCTTTTTAAAAAAGTTCTGAAACCTGTGACTTTGACACACACAGATTCAATCCACAGTCCAGCTTTCATGTAGTAAGTAACTCCATGTTTAAAACTATTGAGCTAGCCAGAGATACGGATATTCCTGAGGATTCATAGGGTTGCCAGGTGTCCTTATTATAAGAAATGCCCCTTATTTGAGTTGGAAAGCTTTTCCTTTTATATAGACTGAATGAGATGCCAAAAAATTATTGTGTTTTTGGATGTGGGCACTTCATAAAGATGAGAATGGGTGCATCATTTAAGGGCTCATCAAGAAAGGGGGAAAGTACTTAGTAACAAATTTGTTAGTTACAAATAGCTAAGTAATGTTACAAATATGCAACTAAGTAATTTTTCCTGGCTTGAGCCCCACCTCCAGGCCTACTTTACAGAGAGACATTGCCCTAGTACAGACCACTGCGAAACGGTGGTCTGCAGGCTCCTGTTTTTACTCCGGAGGGACAGCGCAGCCCCCAAACCATGCGTCATCACTCCAGAGTAAAAAAAGGTTCTTTTTGTGCCGCCATAGTTATGTTGCGAGTGCACCAATGGTACACTCATGACGTAACTGGCACGGCATGATGTCTATTACGTCATAATGGTGGTGCCCTGGTGGCACAGTGGTTAACTGTCTGTACTTCAGCCACTCACTCAAGACCAATAGATTGTGAGTTCAATAGCAGCAAAAGGGCTCAAGCTCGACTCAGGCTTGCATCCTTCCGAGGTCGCTAAAATGAGTACCCAGATTGTTGGGGGCAATTAGTTTACAGTTGTAAACCACTTAGACACTGTTAGTTCAGTATGAAGCAGTGTATAAATGAAGCTGTTTGTTTGTTTGTTTGTTTGTTATTACTGTGCCAACGGCACATACAGTGGACCCTTGTTATACGCTGGGGTTTGGTTCCAAGATCCCCCGTGTATAACAAAATCCATGTATGCTCAAGTCCCATTAAATATAATGACATAGCAAAATGATGTCCCTTATAAAAAATGGAAAATCAAGGTTTGATATTTTAAATTTATACTTTTTTTGAACATTTTCAAACCGTGTATGCTTGAATCCATGTATAAAAATTCGTGTATAAGAAGGGCCGACTGTATTAGGATTAGGGACCATGTGGTTGCCGCGCAGTCCCTAACCCTAAAATTGGTGTGAACATGGCACATTTGGGCTATCTGTTTTGGCCCAGAGTTATGTTCAGCTGGTGATAGGACTGTGGATTGTGACATTTCCCTCTCCCCACCAGAAATGAGCCAGGCTGCCACAATCACTTGCCATTTGATTGTTGCAGGATCACCCACTGGTGGAAGGTTGTGGAAATATTAACCTCCTTTTCTCCAATTGCCAGTTGAAAAGACTCTATTTCTCAATGCAGCTGCTGCCTGGTAAAGTAGGTTTGGGATTTATTTATTTATTTAGGTATTTATATGCCGCCCTTCATCCCTAATGGCTCTCAGGGCGGCTTACAATTATTATTTTTAATCAGACAGTTCCCTGCCCTCAGGCTTACAATCTAAAAGACACGAAACAAAAGGAGATGGGAATGATGGAGGGAAAGGGGATGAGGTCCAGTGGTTCTTCTCTCCCTCTGAGGCCTGGACCAAGGCAGATGGATTGGAGGGAGGGCTCTTCCTTCTTTCAAGCTAGTCCTGATGGAGCTGGACCTGCCTGGTGAACTCCCTCTCAGGCCGGCAGATGGCAGTTATGGAGGGCGGAGTATTGTGACAGTATTGGGGCAATACTGTCACAATTGTGACCACATAGTGTTACTGTGTTACACATATAAAAGTGATGAAAGACAGAACAGCACATGGAATAAATAAAGAATCATATGAGAATGAACCCCAAATTTTAGAAATTGGGAATAATAAGTCACCAGGAACAGATGGTATTCCAACTGAACTGCTACAATTCACAAAGACAGAATCAGTGCTAGTGCTAACTAAACTATGGCAGCAAATATGGAAAACAAAATAATGATTGGAAACTATTAATATACATTGCCATTCACAAAAAGCAGACATAAAAGGCTGCAGCAACTATAAGACCATAGTATTAATTTCCCATACAAGGAAAATTATGCTAAAAATTCTGCAGCACAGGCTCAAATCACACATGGGCAGAGAAACTCTAAAGGTTCAAAGAAAGGAAGAAACACTAGGGCAGGGCCGGCTCTAGATATTTGGCTACCCTAGGTGAGAAATATTTTGGCACCCCACCCGTAACCCCTCAAAATGTAGGAAAAATGTAGGACATGATGTACTACAAAATGTAGGAAAAATTGTAGGACATTCAAAAAATGGAGAACACAACCAACTAAAAGCCAAAAACATTAATAAAAAATAATATAAATTCATGTTTCTCAGTCATGCTCAAAATGGAGAACATTTTGACATTCTTCCTGGATAGGAGGTTGGGATATAGCTTTGTGTGTTTTGTGTGTTGGACTAGGAGGAACTTCCTAGTAAGGGCTGTTCAACAGTGGAACACACTCCTTCCTCAGAGAATGGTGGAGTCTCCCTCCTTGGAGGTCTTTAAGCAGAGGCTGGATGGCCATCTTGTTCAGTATGCTTTGATTGAGATTTCCTGCATGGCAGAATGGGGTTGGACTGGATGGCCCTTTGGTCTCTTCCAACTCTATGATTCTATGATTCTATGACTCTGGAGACCAGGATTCGATGAAAATCTGATTCTCTACAACAGAGAAGGCTAATTATCTTACAGTACTATCTGCATCACTTTAATTAAGGCTGCTATCACACTGGAGAATCAATGTTGTTTTATACCACTTTAATGCATTAATGCTAGAGTTACGGAATTCGTAGTTTGCAATTGCATCAGAGGGGCTACAGACAAGGCTAAATAAATATCTCTCAACAACATTATTTGCACCAATTTAATTCAGGCTGCTATCCCACTGGAAAATCAATATTGTTTTATAGGACTTTAACACATTAATGCTAGAGCTATGGAATTCGTAGTTTGCAATTGCAGCAGAGGAGCTGCAGACAAGGCTAAATATCTCTCAACAACATTATTTGCACCAATTTAATTCAGGCTGCTATC
>NC_056522.1:47174465-47207373 GCF_019175285.1 Sceloporus undulatus | reverse complement strand
CCACTGGAAAATCAATATTGTTTTATATGACTTTAACACTTTAATAATGCTAGAGCTGACTGATATCATCATCATCATCACCACTATTATTGTTAAAACAAAGCAGGCCTGTACAAATGGAATGGAAATCCTCCTCCTCCTCCTCCTGCTACACTTCATCTTCCTCCTCTTCCGCCTCCTCCTCTTCCTCCTCCTGTTACTCTTCCTCCCTCTTCCTCTTCCTCCTCCTGCTACTCTTCTTCTTCTTCCTCCTCCTCTTCCTCCTCCTCCTGCTACTCGTCTTCTTCCTCCTTCCTCCTCCTCCTCCTCCTCCCTCCTCCTCCTTCCTTCCTCCCTCCTCCTTCCCTCCTTCCCTCCTCCTCCTCCCTTCCTCCTCCTCCCTCCTCCTTCCTTCCTCCCTCCTCCCTCTCCTCCTTCCTCCCTCCTTCATCCTCCTCCTCCTCCTTCCTCCCTCCTCCTCCTTCCTTCCTCCCTCCTCCCTCTCCTCCTTCCTCCTTCCTCCCTCCTTCCTTCCTTCTTCCTTCCTTCCTTCCTCCTCCTCCTTGGGCCTGGGCCGGCCCACGTGGGGACCAGAGGAGGAGCTCCTCCTCTTGAGGCTGGCTGGCCAATGGGGGCAGAGTGGAGTTCCAACAGCCCACCCCCTGCCAGCAGCCATTGACCAGCCAGCCCCAGGAGGAGAAACTCCTCCTATTTAGCCCTGCACGCGGCCCTGAAAGCGCGCACAGGGCAACAGGAAGCTGCTGCCCTGGCTGCGCCAAAGGCCGCAGGGCCCGCGGTGGCCACCACCTTGGTGGCAGCGCGCTGTGCACTGTGTGCTGTGCGTGCTTCATACAGTGCAGCACAGTGCAAAGGCTGCAGGAGCGGCCGCGCGCAAAGGGCAATGACCAGCACAGCAGCGGGACCCGGCAGCCTGGGCTGGGCTGGGGCTGCGCGTGGATGCACGCACGCAGAGGGGCGCAAATTGCGCCTCTGGCCTTTTTGTGCCCCAGGCAACCACCTAGGTCACCTATATGGTAGGGCCGGCCCTGCACTAGGGACCACAAGGAAAGGTTCAGGAAAAGAAGAAACACTAGGGACCACACTGCATACATACAACAGATAATGAAATACACCATGGAATTCCAGAAGACAAGAAGAATGTGCTTTATAGATGATAGCAAAGTCTTTGATTGTACAGATCACAAAAAGCTATGGAATGCTCTTGAAGAAATGGGAGTGACATTACATTTGACACTACTGATGAGAAATCTGTACGTAGGACAGGAGGCTACTGTAAGAATAGAATACAGAGAAACAGACTGGTTCCCAACTGGCAATGGGTCAAGAAAGGCTGCATTTTATCACTTTGTCTGTTCTACTTGTACACAGAAAATATCATAAAAAGAGCAGGCTTAGATCTGGAGGAAGGAGGAGTGAAGATAGACATGCGGATGATGCTATGCTACTAGCAGAAAACATTGCAGACTTGGAACAATTACTAAGGAAGATCAAAGAAGAAAGCGCAAATGCAGGCTTAATACTGAACATAAAGAAAAGAAAAATAATGAACACAGAAGAACAACATAAATTCAACCCAGACAACAAGGAAATTGAAAAAGTTAAAGAGTTGCTGTACCTTGGATCATATGTTGACCAGAATTGGGACTGCAGTAAATAAATGAGGAAAAAAAATGAGAAATGGGAAGGGCAGCAATGAAAGAGCTGGAGAAGATCCTAATGAATAAAGATATGCAACTGAGCTCCAAAGTTAGAATCGGCCAAGCCATGATATTTCCCATCACCATGTACGGGATGTGAGAGCTAGATAGTGAAGGATACTGACAAGAAGAAAAAGACAAATAAAAATGGGTCCTTGATCAGATCCAGTCTTGAAATCTCCCTGGAAGCCAAGATGATCAAATTGAAGCTGTCATACTTTGGTCACACCATGAGAAGGCATGACTCATTTGAAAAGATAATAATATTAGGAAAGGTAGAAGGTAGCAGAAAGAGAGGAAGACTGCACTCCAGATGGATAGACACTGGACCTTACCACACAGGGGCTCCAGGCACGGGATGAGAACGGAACAAAAGGGGCCGGGAACAAGTGAAGAACGAGTGGGGGACGCATTTTACTGCACACAGAAGTCCCCATTCTGTTCCCTTCCTTTCTGTTCCCAATCCATTCTAGAGGATGCGATTTTTGAGAACTGTTCAGAACAGTTCTCAAAAATTGCCTCCTCTGGGACTGATTGGGAATGGAAGGGAAGGGAACAGAATGAGTGAGGGACTTCCTGTGTGCAATAAAATGCTTCCCCCACTTGTTCTGTTCCCTTCCCGGCCCCTTTTGGACCGTTCTCATCCCGTTCCTGGAGCCTGTGCACTTGCAGTAAGGCCCTCAGTCAGAGAGGTCATGGGCCTGAATATACAGGACCTAAGCAAAGCAGTGGAAGACAGTGGGTCTTGGAGTTGTCTCATCCACAGGGTCACCATGAGTTGGGATCGACTTGAGGGTAGTTAACAACAACATGTATGTATGCGTGTATGTGTAACCAAAAAGTTCCATCTTTTGTATCTCTGTGTCTGATTAGAGCATAAAAGCATAAAGCCCCAGAGTTTTTGAACTACAAATCTCAGAATTTCCAACCAGGATGGCCACTGGCCCTGGTGGCTAGCAAATTCTGGGAATTATAGTCAAAAACTGCAGACCAGCTGAAGCCAGAAAACAGCAACAACAACAAAAAAGGACCAAATGCTTTAATTTTTTTGATTGAGTTTACCTAGCTGTTGAGAAAGGGAGTGAGAAAATCCCTCCAGAGCTCTTCTGTCAGTAACTTTATTTTGAGTAATAGATGCCCAATGGGCTATTTCCATTTCTTACTCATGTCCTAAACTACATGACTCAGGATGCAAGGAGGCAGAAAGAAAATGGAATGAAAAAGGAAATGGGAGATTATTGAGATTCTTTCCGACTGAAAAAAAATGTCTCCACTTCTCAGTCAGCAACAACAACAGCCACCTGCATTTAAACAGTGAAGAGTGAGACTTAGACCAAGAGGTAATTTAAGGTCTCTTCTTACACCTAGACAGGTTTCTCTTGTGGCTTATGCAAAACAAACAGGAAACCTGCCTTTAATGTACAGGGCTGGTCTGAAAGGAAATACAATATACAAATACCTTTCATACATTACAGCATTCATGTTTGGTAACTCAGTAGCTCTGGTTTAATCGGTGTGATCAAACATACAGCAAGCAGCATCAGAAAACATATACATACAGCTGAAGATCGATCTGTCTGACTGTCTTTGCTATTGATACTGTAGCCCTTGATAGGCATCCAGATCCCATAGATAATAAATGTGGGGAGAACGGGGTAAGAGATGACACTTTTATATTTCATTCAACAAGTGACACTTTTATATTTCGTCATTGCTATTTGTTTCTCTGTCGGGCATCTTGACATCACCAATTGTGAATGTCCCCTTTTGGTCCAAGGCTGCTCACCATTTCTGGTTGAAACTGGTTATCTTTTTAAAGGGAAGGACTTTTAAGAGGGTGCTTTACCATTGCTCAATTGTACTTTTTAAAAATAATGACCACTGAGGACATACATAAATTTGAATTAGACAATGAGAAAATTGAAATAGTCAAAGATTTCTTGTACCTGAGATCAAACATCACCCAGAATTGAGACTGCAATGAGGAGATAAGAAGACTAGGAATGGGAAGGGCAGCCATGAAAGAGCTAGAAAAGATCCTAAAGAGTAAAGATATACAACTCTGTATCAAAGTTAGAATCATCCAAGCCATAGTATTCCCAGTCACTATTTATGGATGGAGCTGGAGTGTGAAAAAAGCAGATAGAAAGACAATCAACTCACTTGAGAAGTGGAGTTGGAGCAGAGTGCTGAGGATACTGTGGACAACAAACCAACCGAAGTCCCTACAACCAAAAACCCCCAAGATATATAGCTAAAACAAAACAAACTGAAGGGTTCTAACAAAAAATGTGATTAGCCAGGATAAATTGTATCCCACTTCCAATTACAAAAAGGCAATTGTATAAAGAAATAAGAGAATAACTAAACCCTGGAGCAGAATTGATTGCTATTTTTGAATTGAGCGCAGTCACATTGTGTGAGCTGAGGAGTATGTCTATCTATCTATCTATCTATCTATCTATCTATCTATCTATCTATCTATATTGAATGTTGGCAGGCCACTGAGGAAGACTGTATTCAAAACGCGTCTGACCTTGAGTTTTATCATTATTATATCATTTTATTTTCTGCATTTGCATAATTTTCAGTGGGGTATTTTTACCCGTTTAGATATTTTACTGGCTTTTTTCTTCCAGGGTTCAGTTACTCTGGCCTTGAATTTTGAAATTTTTATTATCATTATATATTTACTTTTTGCATTTGCAGACTTTTCAGTGGGGGTATTTATACCCTTTTAGAAATGATACTGTGGCCAGCCACAAAGACAAACAAATGGGCCCTTGAGTGAATCAGGCTGGAGATACCCTTGGGGCCTAAGATGATTAAAATGAGGCTGTTGTAGGAAATAGTAACACAAAAAGAAAGAAATACAGTCATCCCTCCATATTTGTGGCTTTGATATTTGTGGATGTGATTATTCACAAATTTCATTAATATATTCTCTCTAGGACTTTCTAGGTCCTCCAGTGCAACTCTGTGGTCAACTTTAACTAAAAGTTGCACTGAAAGACCATTTGTAGCTACTCCAGTGCCATTCTGTGGTCAGTGTATGTTGGACATTGACCACAGAGTTGCATTGGAGGACCTAGAGATTACTAGAGAGGTGTCCTCTCAGGTAAAAACAGTGTTTTTGTTATTTGCAGTTTTCCCATATTCACGGGGGTCTTGTTCCCCTAACCCTAGCAAATATGGAGGGACAACTGTAGTAACAGAATTTTCATACTTGGGATCAAATATTGATCAGAGTGGGGACTGCAGTCAAGAAATCAGAAGAAGACTAAGAATGGGGAGGGCACCTATGAGAGAACTAGAAAATATCCTAAAATGTAAAGACATACAACTGAGCACGAAAGTTAGAATTATATAAGCCATTGTTTTCCCTATTACCATGTATGGATGCAAGAGCTGGACAGATAAGAAAGTGGATAGGAAGAGAATTCATTTATTTGAGATGTGGTGCTGGAGAAGAGTGCTGAGGTTACCATGGACCATTGACAAACCAGAAATCTCTCTGGAAGCCAAGATAACAACTCAGGCTGTTGTACTTTGGCCCCATCATAAGCAGGCACAACTCACTGGAAAAAAAACAGTGATGCTAGGAAAGGTGGAGGGAAGCAGAAGAAAAGGAATGCCACATGCTAGATGGATGGATTCTATTAAGGAGGTCATGGGTATGAGTTGCAGGACCTGAACATAGGGAGTCTTGGAGATGTCCCATGTGGGTCGAGATAGACTCAAAGGTGAATAACAATAACAAGTCATATTTTGACCACATAATGAGTAGTCATGACTCATTGGAAAAGACAATAATGCTGGGAAAGGTTGAGGGCAGAAGAAGGAGAGATAAACTGCACACCAAATGGCTAGATTCAGGGAGGTCATGGGTTTGAATTTACAGGAAGTAAGCAGAGCAGTGGAAGACAGGGAGAATTGGAGAAGTCTCATCCACAGGGTTGCCATAAATCGAAGTCAATTTGAGGGCAGCTGATAATAACAACAACTTTTTAAAACAACTTTTTATCAAATTTAAGTGAATGCTTTAAACTGTTTTAAATGTCATTAGTAGTGGAGCTTTTAACTATATTGTACTCATTTTAATTTGTAAGTTGTCTTGACTCCTAGTGAAACAGAGAGTGAAATGTTGAACATCGTTCACACCTAGAACTCTTAGATTTGCTGTGTTGGCATTCTCTTGGTAACTTTGAATGCCCATTTTCTTTGGATGCCTAAACAGTATTTTTAAAGGCTTGGCTGAAAGTTTTGGGATTGCAAGGGGAAAAATATTTGGCAATACAGAATCTGTGGTGGCAATGTTCCTCATTTTGCAGACACACATCCAGCTGCACCCCTGGTCCCAGTTTTGTGGGAAAGGGAGGGCATAAACAAAAATAACATCACAATCATCTCTAGACACATTTTGCTTCAGATGTGGTTTGGAGACAGGTCTGATTTGCACTACAGAAATAATGCAGTCTTACAACACTTTAACTGCCATGGCTCCATGCTATGGAATTCTGGGATTTGTAGTTTTGTAATTATTATTATTATTATTATTATTATTAAGCTTTATTTATATAGCGCTGTACATTTACACATCACTGTACATGCAATCTTTTAATTAGATGGTTCCCTGCCTTCAAGCTTACAATCTAAGAAGACACGACACAAAAAGAGAAGGGAATGGTTGTGGGGAAGGGGATCAGGTCCTGGAGTTTATCTCTCCCTCTGAGGCCTGGACCAAGGCAGATGGACAGATGGAGGGTTCTGTTTCTTAAGGATAGGCCCGATGGCATTGGGGAGGCCTGATGGCATTGGCTCACCCCCTCTTCCCCTCAGAGGCCAGGATGGAGTCAGATGCCTTCTGTGTCAAAGAGCCCTGGTGCCACAACAAATGGCAAACCAGGATTCCATAGCTTTGAGTCATGACAATTAAAGCAGTGTCACACTGTATTATTTCCACAATGCATATTAGACTTGAAACACTTTTGGGCATTCCCAGCTAATGATACAGACCACAGGGAAATGTGTGTGTTAAGGCAGAGACCCTGCAGTTTTCCTGGAACACTTTTCCTGGAAGAGTGGGAATCCTCCTCACCCTGGGTAGTTTTGCTGATTTTTCTGGCTGACATGTTCCTTGATTTGTGTTTGAACATTGCATTTTGTGGTCCCTATGGTGGTCCCTACATAGGGACCACCAAACGCAGTGTTCAAATATGAATCAAGGAACATGAGAGATACTGCAGACTGGGTCAGCCAGAAAAATCAGCAGTAGCAGAACATGTTATAAACTATCCTGGGCATAAAATGTTGTTTAAAATTCTGGACCATGCTATCTGGTCAGAATGTGCAGGGAAGCCATTGAAATCCATAAACACCTGGACAATTTCAACAGGAAAGAAGAAACCCTTAAAATAAACAAAGTTGGACTACCAGTTCTGAAAAACACCAAAATCAAGACCCAGCAAATGCAATTGAAAAGTCCCAGAGTGAGGAGGATGCCTAGCAGACAATGGATCCTTAAGTAAATGGGCACCCTGTAGGCCTTGTCATTAAACAACAGAAAAACACACAGATTAACATGCAAATCACTTCCTCTCAACCAACAGTATATATATTCCACTCTCTTCTATGCCAGCATTCTCTGAAGATGCCAGCCACAACTGCTGGCAAAACATCAGGAATAAACTCTTCTAGAATATGGCCTCATAACCCAAAAAACCACCAAAAACTATAGTATCCATTAACACTGGACAAGCAGGGAAGTAGCTAACATCCAATGAACCTGTACCAACTCTGGTGCCAATGCTGAAGTGAATCCAAGTGATTTTATCTTTTTTAAAAAACTGATATACAAATAATAACAAACATCTCAACATATATAATGCAAAAACAAAATACACCCCCCCCCGCAGAACAAATTCCACACTAAACATATGCCACAGCCACATTAATGAACATTAAACATATACTTAGTTTTCTATTTTCCCAGCACTGGTGTCAAATGTAGTACTTAGATGTCTTTCCATTTAACTACTCAAATGTCATATGCTCTTCTACCCTTAATTTGGAAAATAACCATCAACATTGAAATCCCCAAACCAACAAGTGTCATCTTTTCTCTTCACGCATAAAGAGTTCCCACTCTTTTACAAATTTGTCCACTGGTTTCTCCCTTAATAGGGAGTTGTGGTCAATTTTTCATCTTGAGGACCTTCTGTATCCAAGTGATTTTATCTGCAATGTGGTGGGCAATCTGCAATGTGGTGTTCACAGTAGGCTGTTGAGTGGCTTACATGCTCTTTTGGGCCAGATTGTAACAGATCCCTGACCACTCAAAATGGCTCTACTGAAAGATTTTATGTGGATGCAATAACGTCAGCCAGAGATACATTTTTTTTTGCTTCATTTAGTGCTCTATCATAGGCCTTCAGATAAATGTTAGCCTGCTTTCAGCTGGATTCACTTTTTTAGTGGAAAAATTAAAAAGCAAAAATATGGGTGGGCATGATAGGAAGTGACCCTCACAGGTCCCATGAGAACCCATTATGGCTTCCCAGCCATTGCCTATATGCTATTTGCTATTTGATGTTCTTTTCACTTGCTATTTGATGTTCTTTTGTTGTCTGTTTTATTGAATCATTTCCTGTATTGCTATGTATTTTATATGTATTATCTTACTAGACAGGCCCCTTCCCCACCACCACTCCCTTCTCCTTC
This sequence comes from Sceloporus undulatus, assembly GCF_019175285.1. NCBI lineage: Eukaryota > Metazoa > Chordata > Lepidosauria > Squamata > Phrynosomatidae > Sceloporus > Sceloporus undulatus. The sequence continues at coordinate 47,198,956 of NC_056522.1, read as the reverse complement.
TGTGTCGTGTCTTTTTAGATTGTAAGCCTGAGGGCAGGGAACCATCCAATTAAAAAGATTGTATGTACAGTGCTGTGTAAATTTACAGCGCTTTATAAATAAAGGTTAATAATAATAATAATAATAATAATAATAATAATAATAATATGCTGCTCAAAATTAACAAATGTATTAGAGTATGAGATTTCATGACTAACATGACTACCCTTTGGGGAAGTGATAGTTAGTGTCTGCTATTTGTGATGCTTGTTGTTTTGGATTATTTATTTATTTATTTGCTTGAATATAGGATTCCTCTGGATGGGCCAAATGTGTTAAGATGTTGTAGTATTTCTTGCTGTAGTTCTCTGGGGAACAAAAATATCCCAGTGATGTTTCTGCTGTCCCAGACTTTTTTGGGGGGGAGGCAATTCCTGCCACCAGCTTTATCATTTCATATACAGTGGTACCTCGGGATACGAAATACCCAGGTTACGAAATTTCCGGGATACGAAAAAATCCCATAGGAAATAATTGTTCCGGGTTACGAATGTTTTTTCGGGTTACGAAAAAAATTTTGGTGCTTTTTTCGGCTTTTTCGCACGAAATCGCGGCTTTTCCCCATTAGCGCCTATGGCATTTCGGCTTGCGAATGCTTTTCGGGTTACGAAAGCGGCGGCGGAACGAATTAATTTCATAACCCGAGGCACCACTGTAATGAAATTACTACAAACAGCCCCACCAAATGTGTAGAGCTAAGAGCAACAGCACATGGGGAAACCTGGCAAAATCTAAGGTATTATAATGTGAGAATTCACACCTCTTTAGACCAGACTGGAAGTGCCAACAGTTTCTTCCCCCCCCCCCCCCCCCCCCCCTCTCTCTCTCTCTCTCTCTCTCTCTCTCTCTCTCTCTTTCTCTCGTTGGAAGAAACATTCCCTGAGCAAAACTCTGCTCAGAATTCTCCAACAAATGGGAAGTTATCTGTTTTATTTCATGGAGAGTTAATGTTTGATTCTCTTCCCCCTTGGCAGCCCCTATTCTACCTCACTGTTCCATTCTCTCTGGAGGAATTTGATGGGTGGGAATAAGTGGCTGCATTGAGAGAAGAAACTGATGGACATGGCCTTCCTCTCCATTCCAACAGTGGAAATGAACCACTGCATAATGAACCACTGCATCAGAGGCTTTCTGCAAACAGAAGGACCCAGTCCATCTATAGGAGATGGTGACCCATATCAGTGTGTTCTATGTAATAAGACTTATTCATAATAAGACTTATCAATTAAGAAATGAAATATTAGCAAAAGGAAACAGAGGAGCCCCAGCCACAAAAACCATGGTATTATATGACAATATAAAGGGTCAGATCCTATTATTAGAAGATCCACTGAGGGGAAGGTGAGATGTCACAGGCATGAATAATATACCAGAACTAGACTAGGAGCAATTTTTGTAAAAGTTAGAGGGTGCGAGTACACATGGGCTAAGCTGGTTGGGGAATTCTGGGATTCCTCACCCCAAATGTAACTTTTCCAAGCTCTCAAAATAGATACTGGGGTGTCTTGAAAAGCAGATGGGCTTTTTATTGAGCACAAGGCAGTAAAATAAAACAAAAAGATCACAGACTCTTGCCCAGACACTCCATTTATGAAATACCTGCAGTTGTGTCCTCTAGGGCCTAAGCCCTGTGATAACACATGCACAAATTAATTTTTTCCCAAATGTTAATTTGGAACATTTGCAATGGTGTGTGAGACTGACAGGTTCACACTAGGCTCAAAGCACTGTTTGTGTTTCCATCTTTATCTCTTCTTGCCCAGTCACACAGACTTCGTAAAAGTGGAAACCTATATATTAAACTTTTCCATTCTCATTCTTGAGCAGCTGCCACCTTTCCATTGTTTAAAAGTCTTCCTGATTTCCTTTCTTTTTTCAAAAAAAGAATTAATTAGCTACCTCAGCCAATCCACTAGACACTCCTGTTAAATGCCAGTACGTAATTCAGCTTCATTTGCTTCCTGTAATGTTTACAATTATTCTTCAAGCCTCATTTGCCTCAAGATTGCTTTAAAAAGCTATAAAGCCCACAAGAATCATTTGCTTGGTCTTTGAGAATGTTTGTCAGAGGAAAGGAAAAGGAAAAGGATTCAAAAGTAAATGAAAGCCTACTACAATTATCTGTGCATTGCTTTTGAGCACGTGCACACATGTGTGTGAACACACACATACACACACTGTTCCTGTGTGTTCTATTTAGAGATGCAAAGGCCTTTTCATTTTTTTCCCTTGAAGTGTTAATTGAAAAGAAAACTGGATTATGAAATATTTTCTTTTAGAATGATGAATAAAAGTGTTTAAGACTAGGGTGCACATTCATGCAAAATGCACAGTTTGCAACCATGCACAACTATTTAATCAATGCACAATGAGCAACAAGGCACAACACACATTATGCAACAACATGTGATGGCAGTACATGCTTAACTGCATTTTTGTATACTTTCAGTTATCTCAATTAACCAAGGGTAGTCTTAGTTAATCCTTTGTTGTCACACTTTTTCAGATGTATATCCCAGTTTCTCTTTCTTCCTCCCACTTTCCCCCTTTGTTCACAGCTTACTTCAACTGGTGCTAATAGATTTCAAAGTGCAAAAGTAGTTCATACTCAGCTCAGTGGAGGGGGAGGAAAAGAGTGGACAGAATCCTGCCCTTCCCAGTAGATTACAGCAAAAGCACACTGCTGCAGCCTCGCCTGGCAAGTATGTTCCTGCTCATTAATAACATTTACCATCTTAAACATATCCTGAAATTGTTTCGTAACACACATCCTGTTCGTCATCTATGAAATGTTGTAGGGTACACTTTCATATCATTCAGATGAATACAGATGTTGCACACATTCACATGCCAAAAGTACACCAGCATGTATAAGACACCAACAGGATGCCAGTCAAGGGGTTCATATATTTATTTTCCCTACTTCATTTTGGAAAACTACTGTATATACTCATGTATAAGTCTAGACATTTTTAGTGAAAAAATTGACCCAAAAAACCTGAGAACTTATGCACAGGTCAATGTAAGTGCCATATTCTAACTCTTACCAAAAAGAAGAAGAACAAGAAGAAAGAAAGAAAGAAAGAAAGAAACCAGTCTCTGATGAAAGGCAAGAACTTAATCTGTCCTGGCAGCACTGTTTCCCCTCTATTCTTTCATCCATCCAGTCTTTAGTGTGAGCACAGTGTGGTCTGTTTGAATTTTGTACATTGTTTGGCATTGATTCCCTTTGCTTCATTCTGTACATCTTTTGTTACATGCCCCTAAATTTTATCCTGTTTATCCATGGGTCATATCAAAAGCCATAATTTTGGCTCCAAAATCTGTCCTCACCTTATACATGAGGCTGACTTATAGTCGGGTATAAATGGGTATGTAGCAGGTAGACAATTATGTAAAACTTTATATTGTGGTGCAAATGTGTAGAGGGGAAACAAACTGGAACTTAATCTCTCTTAATGTTAATCTACAATGGATGCAAGCTACAGGAAAAGTACTGTCAGGAACTTCCTGACAGTAAGAGCTGTTTGACAATGGAACTCACTTCCTTAGAGAGTGGTAGATTCTCCTTCTTTGGAGATCTGGATGGTAGAGGCTGGACAGCAATCTTTTGGGGGTGCTTTGATTGTGGGTTCCTGCATGGCAGGGGGTTGTACTGGATGACCCTTGTGGTCTCTATGATGGTAACCGAAAGTCCAAGACAAAAAGTTCGGGAAAAGGAGCAAAATGTAAATGAATCATTTATGTAAATATTTGTAAAATATTCAATAAAATTATTATTATTATTATTATTATTATTATTATTATTATTATTATTATTATTATTATTATTATTAAAAGTCCAATACAGTGGTAGTCCTGATCAGTCAAAAGGCAAATTGGGAAATAGGGATTCAGCCTGTATTAGAAAGGGCTACAGTCCTTCTGAAGACTTGGGTTACGGATGCTCCTGGACTCAGATTTGAATGTGGAGACCCAGATTTCGTCAGCGGCCAGGAGTGCTTTTGCACTTTGAAAGTGTGGTTCAACTGCACCTGTTCCTTGAGACACCAGATCTGGCCTGGTGGTACATGCCTTAGGATTTTATCACACGGGGGAGATTGGGGGATTCAAAAGGTATTATCCAGGGAAGGCTGTATGATCACAGTTAAGGTTATCACATGACATCGTGATTAGAGAGGACATATCCTGGGAATAACCAGGAATTAACCTGCAACAAATCATTCACAGGGAAATCCTGTGTTCGTGTGTGATAATCTTAGATGTGATTGTGCGACTTGCCTTGGATAATGCCATAAAATCCCCCAATTTCCCCCCATCTGATAAAGTCCTTAGTTACATGCCATTTGGATGACTGTAGTGTGCTCTCTGCCTTTGAAAAGTGTTTGGAAACTTCAGCTGGTCCAAAGAACTGCAGCCAGAATGGTAATCGGGGAAGGTTACAGGAACTTCTGTCACTCTACTGGCAGCTCCACTGGTTGCCAGCTTGTTTCCAGGCACAAGTTAAAGTTCTGGTTCTGATCTATAAAGTTTGATATGGTTCAGGTCTAATTTATTTGGCAGACTCTGTCTCTGTATTTGAACCTGCCCACATCCTGAGATCATCAGGACAGGCCCTTCTCTCAGTTCCACCACTGTTGCAAGCATACAAGAGAATGCCTTCTCAGTGGCTGCCCCTTGACTCTGGAACTCTCTTTTAAATTGAACTATTTTATGGATATCTTTTAACTGTATTTTATTTTTTAACTGTAGTTTTAAATTATTTTAATATTGTCAATAGTTTAGTCCAATTTTAATGCTCACTTTTTTCATGTGGAGAATTCAGAGAATTCCCAGCCGGCATCACACTACATCCCAACACTTATCAACATTCATATGGTTATCTACTTATCTTGGCTTTAGGCAACATCCTTCCTCTTGCCTTTGTCCCCTGAACTGAACTCATCACCCCATCACCATACCCATTAGTTTTGCATTTCTATTGCTGTTCATATAGCTTGCTTGTCTATTCCTAGACACTTCACTCCATGCATCTGAGGAAGTAGTCTACAAAAGCTTATGGTGTCAACTTCTTCCTTTCTCTCAGTTACTATACTCCCTTTGCTACAATATTCTTATTTTGCTTGTGTTTAGAGGTATTGGATTTTTTATTATTATTTGTAAGCTGTCTTGAGTCCCAATTCTGAGGGAAAGGTGGGGTAACAACATCAACAATTCAAAATTGTGGTATATAGGCTGGTGCCAATGTGTCACTTAAAAGTTGTCAGTCTGCTTGAGTTTTTAGGAAAGAAACAGCTGTAGTCAATGGGCACAAGTATGGTACCTGTTTCTGGCACAGTTCAAAGGTTCTTTATAGTTTGAGAACTTCTAGCTCTATTTTTCAGGAAAAAAACTAATTATTTTCCAGTAAAAAAAGAAAACCCTGTACATTTCATATACCAAACCTGATAATATAATGCCAAGCTAAGTTATACCCAGCATATTTTATGTTTCTTGGGCCTGGAATGGACGGGTCTTTGCGGTGCCCTCGTCGCATGTGAGGGTTGCCTGGTACGCAGAGTGCCCACATGCCTGGCAGCCCTTGCATGTGACGAGTGCGCCACAGTTGTGGTGCACCCAGCAGATGCAGCACATAATGATGTCATCGCAGCTGTGCCACTTCCAGATGGAGTGGCACAGCTGTGACATCATTGTGACATCTTTTGTGCTTGGCAGTGTCGCAGTGACACCACAAAGAGGAGCCGCTTCCGGGTGCTCCTTTTTTTTTCTCCGCAGGAGTGCCACGCAATTTGGTTGCTGCAGCGTTCCTGCTGAGCAAAGAGAATCAAAAGGAAGAAGTAGGAAGAAAACTGAATTAGCCTTTTTTAAAGGAAAGCCTTCCAGAGTATTGGGGCTGAGAAGGTTTTGCTACTTGGAGAGGCTAACCTAGCCTTCACTTAAACTGGATCAAGATATCTTAAAATATTTTCAGTGCAGGTGAGATGGTTATATGGAAGGAGTGGTGGTTCTGAAACAGATGAAAATTGTTTTATACCTCTTAAGGTATAGATTGTTCCATACCTCTTATGAAACAGATCACAGTATTCTGAACTAGGCTGAATTTCTCAGCTTTTTAAAAAAGTTCCATGTGAAGTAATTACAGCAGTGCAATAGAGTTATCTAGAAGTCACAAACAGAGATGTAGAAAACTGAGTGGGAGAACTGAAGGAGAGCAGAGAGGTGAAATTACTCTGCTACCTTTCCCCAACCATATCTACTAGTGTTCATCTTCCCACTTTTCAAGATCCCAGATGGAACCAACCCAGTCCTATTCCAAATCAAAACAGCTTCTGGAACTAGCAGGGAAGCTTATTTCCACAGATTATTTTGTTGATGTATGAACGTCCTTGCCCACAGTGCAGAGTCTGGAGAAGTTCCTGTTATGTGTTACCTGAAGGAGTCCTCCTCAGAAAAGGACAGCCATGATAACAAGATCCAGGCAGTGCCCAGACCATCACATGCAGATCCTGAAGATCATCAGGAAGATACAGAGAAACTTTATTCTGTGTAGCTTCATAGATTAAAATGCCAGTTGCAAAAGTATAGTTGGAAAGATATATACCCCAATCCACTTTAAAAGGAAATCGCTGAATTAGTAAGACCAGCTGTGTTGATTTATAGCTGCCCATCCATTTTCTCACCCAAGGCCATTCTGTTTTTCCAAACAGCTCCAACACTTTCTTTGTGTTCTTGTCTGATGTGTCTGGTTTTGTGGCTCTCTAAATGTCAGGCATATACCTTGAACTATTATTTCTGATGACTCTTTTATCAGCTTTGGATCCCACTAACCACTGCTTTTCATGTTAGTACCTTAGACTGTGTGGATGATGCTTCTGCTTCCACTGGGATGGGGCTGGTTTCTCCACTGTCGGTGGGCTATCCATGCAGTTACCTGAACATTTCTCAAATTGCTGGCTGTGGGATTTGGAGAGCTTTGATCCAAAAGGAATGCTTCGAAACACTTACCGTAACATAGTGCCACAGCTCTTCCAGTGCCTTACTCTAGCTCTGCTATACTGACACAGTACAATTTATTTCCTCAAAGCATGTAAGGAGTTAAAGTCCAATGAGATAAAGAGTTAAAACACAGAGACAATCCTTCTTTGTTTTTCTTCTGGCTAGAAGAAAGGGATATCTAGTCTATTAGCATTTTAACCTTCTGTTGGGTAGCTTCAGGGGGGAAAAGAAAAGGGAAAGAAGTATTATTATTTTGGTGTGGCATTGGTTGTCACATCATTTCTTTGCTATAGTTCCATTCAAAAGCCAAGAAGAAAAAGAGATGAAAAGAGAGCCAGGTGTCCCTGTGGACTCTACTGCCTCAGGCTCTAGGCCAAGGAAGGAGGGCTGCAGGGAGACAAATACTGACAGAGCTATTGTTCCTTTCTTTCTGCCCAACTCCCCAGGTCTTATGGATAGATAAGGATCTTAGCAAATGCTCCAAGGAGTTGATTGTTTAAAAGTAAGCTTTGCCCTCAAGCAAGTACAAAGCAGATCCTCCATGGGACCCTGTGTAACATAAAGAGAGGAAGAGGCAAGTGGGTGAGGGGAATTAAATCTTCCCTTCTCCCAACTACCTCCCAGCAGACTCTTCCCATGGACACTTGAAATACTTGAAAATATCAATAGAGTTAACTGCACATGCAGAAATCAAAATGATTTGAGTGGATCAGCTAATAGTCATCATAGTTCCTTTTCATATCACAAGTTTGTTGTTGTGTACCTTCAAGTTGTTTCTGACTTATAATGACCCTAAAGCAACTCTATCATGGGTTTTTCATGGCAAGATTTGTTCAGCAGGGATTTGCCATTGCCTTCCTCTGAGCCTGAGTTAGTGTGACTCCCCAAGGTCACCTAGTGGGTTTCATGAGTGAGCTGGGAATCCAACCCTGGACACCAGCGTCATAGTCCAATACTTAAACTGCTACACCATGCTGGCTCTATCCAGCTATTTCCCCCTTAGGCTGCATGCACATATTCCACTCATTATTTTCCTTCTTTCCTTTTCACATTTTCTTCTGTATCATAGAGGACAAAAGAGTGATCAGGTAATGCCACTCTTGATGATGTCAACCTCAGGGTGGCATTAGTGCAAACATTTGGATAGCTGTTTAAATGGAATATGCATTTCTGTGCAAGGTGATCATTCAACTCATTCTGCCATCATCCAAAACTTGGGAAAATATTTGGGGTAGACTACAACTCGCAGAATCCCCAGCTAAAAAAAGTCACTTTGCTAAACTCTGCTCCAATCTTTCAGGTTTGGATTGCAATGTTTAAATAGAAATTGACCTTGCATTGAAAAGTTCACTTCCAGAACTAAGGCTGTCATTGGTTACCCACACACTACATAAGACTCAAAACACTTTTAGTTATACAGTGGACCCAAACAGACAGGCCAAAATAAAGCTGCTTCGGGTCACTTGGGAGGTATGCTGTTTAAATTATGTATGCGCCCTAAGAGGCCAGAATCCATGCCCAAGCCATGCTCCAGTCCTAAGGACTGGAGCTCAGCTTTGGTGCAACTTCTGGCCTCTTAAGAGGCACATGTCATTCAAACAACATACCTCCAAAGTGACCCGAAGCAGCTTTATTTTGGCCTGTCTGTTCAGGCCCAATGTTGACCAGTGATGAGTTAGCTCATCAATCCGTATTGTTAGTTCTGACTAGCAACCACTCTTCAGGATTTATGAGTTCCTGACCATGTGCTTGCATGGATGAAGGATTTTTTTAAAGCTAGGTTACCTAATTGTTGTATAAATTTAGGATACTATAATTTGCCATAGATGTTTGGGACTAAATCACATGACCACTCATGTGGTTGGCACAATTCTTCATGCTACTCCAAAATTTCCTAATGTTGGTTCACCACATAAATGTAAAATTGTACTGCCTGCTGCTGATGGAAAAATCCAGACAGCACATTCATTATGTACATAATGCAATCCAGGCTAGAGGGAAATGTCTGGTCAGGCATATAGTGATTGTGTGATTTGTCCCTCTCTTTCTCACCTACTTTACTGAACCAGATTTTGCAGTGGAGTAAAGAGCAATTACCTAATGCCTAGGACTCTACGTGTTACTTCTCAAGGTCATGGTCTACCTAGCGGTATATGTACTGTGTGTCCACTCAGTGATAGAAAGCTATATATTTAGGTAGTCAAGAGAAATGAAGGAATCTATTTGACATGTGTTGGCTTTAGTTTGAAAACAGACCTTAAGATAAAGGGTGTGGATACAAACATTGTGTAATGCAACAATTTATTAAACGCAGTGGCAGCTGGGAGCTATAGTGCTTGGGGGACTGGATTAATAGGCTACATAAAGTCCTTTATCTCTCTGTCAACAGTGTATTTCCAGCTTCACTTGGAACATGTACTGAATGGGCCGCTACTGACTGACTTCGAAGAGCAGGTAACATCAGAGCCAATCAGAGTCAATTTGTTCATGTCCTTCCCAAAAGCATCAGTAGAATAGGCAGTTTATGCTAGGATAAATCTATTTAATGAAGGTGATGATTCCCAATGGGAATGGCTAAGGGAATCCACCAGTGAGGAGCCAACTCTATCTTTCCTTTCCATCTAAATCCAGTAAACGGTCCTGGTCAGCCACAAGTCAAATCATAGAATAGGGATGCATTGCATCTCTTCTTCCCATGAAGACAAGTATATTGGCAAAATATATTCTGCTCAACCACTCATGGAAATGGATACAGTAAAGATATGAAAACAACATAAGAAAATATATTTCAACAAAGTTTTAATCAGTTGTACAGAATGCATTAATTTTTTTAAGTGATAACAATAATGAAAAAAGATAAATTAGAAAAATACATCAAGTGGACAAATATGATCTCATGATGAGTTATAATAGAAAATTCACTCCTTGCTATTTAGGTTTCAGATTCTAAGGTGGCCAAATTTCCACTTTACCCACCACTGTTAGACTGTGGATAGGTAAAGTCTATACCAAGGGTGGAATGCTGCCCTCTATATGTTCTTGAACTGCAAATCCAAACAGTCCTATCAAGCACAGCAAGAAAAGCTGGGAGTTACAGTTCAACATCTGCAGGGCTTTACACCAAAGATCCTCCTCTTTGGCACCTCTAATAGTCCCAAAGAACAACACTTTCAAACATGACATTAAAGCAACCAGTTAAGAACTGTAAAACAAAACTATACTGATGAAAATTATTCACATGAACCATTTATATAACAAGCAAATGCTCTTTGATACTGGAATTCTCACAGTATAGTTTTGTTATATTTGATGGGTGTTGCAAGATATGCACACCTTCCCTGTGCTCTTTTCTGCTATTTTTTTTTGGGGGGGGGGCAACAAAAATGTTTTTTGCTGAACGTAACTATTATTGGATCCTCACCAGAAGGTTGGGCTGTGTTCCTATGGTTTTCATTATTATTATTAGTAGTAGTAGTAGTTCATTTATTTACATTAGCAAATCAGGCTTTTGCATACAACCATTATTGTTATTATTATTATTATTTGCATATACTGTAACCATTATTATTAGTAGTAGTAGTTATTTTTGATAGAAGATCAAATCAGTGAAATAGTTAAACAGGTTTTCAATGCAAATATGCTATTTCACTATTTCACAACTCTTTCACTATTTCAACTATTTCACAGAGAAGAAAAAAAAAAGGGGGGGGGGGAGAGAGGATAAAAGAATTGCCATTACTGTTTCCACCATCCATCTGGAAAGTGTCCAGCATGTGAATACTGTGGCTTATGTCACAATACACATTATTCAGGGAGTGGCCAAAAAACCTTGCATGAACCACAGCAAGAGATTCATGGGTGCCCCTGCGCACACCCATTTTGGAACGCAACAGGCCTGTTTTAGGGCCTGTGCGATAAACTTCATTTTCCCCTTTTGTTCCCATACCTCCCCTTCTATATTAATATTGCCAGACTCTTTTCACAGAGTCATCATACTGAGGATGGAGCAAGTTTGTTTTCTGCAGCTCCAGAGAATAGGGACTGGAGCAATGTATTCAAGCTACAGGAAAAGGGATTCCACCTCACCATTAGGAAGAACTTCCTGGCTATTTGACAGTGGAATATGCTGCCTGGTGGATTCTCCTTCCTTGGAGGTTTTAAACAGAGGTTGGATGGTAATCTATTGGTGGTACTTTGTGTATTCCTGCTTGGCATGGCATTGAACTTGAGGGCCCTTGTGGTCTCTTCCAACTCTATGATTCTATGAAACGACCTTGAACAGGCTCGCCTCCCTCCCTCCTGTTGTTATCTCAGCACCTTTATCTGAGATTATCATGTCTCAGCAATAGCCATTTCTACTGTATAGCCCATCACACTGATTTTTCAACATTTTATGGCAGGCAAGGTGCATATGCAACTCCTCACAAAAGGTAGACATCCTGGTATCATTTAAAAGCTTGTTTCCACAAGCCCCAAAGGTAAAGTTCAGCAAGTATCACGAAAACCTAGAACCAACTGTAAAAAAACAAACAAAAAGAAAACAAAACAACCAAAATCAGAAGAACAGCCAATCAACTTGATGGATCGCTAATAAAATATGTAAATATACCATTAACATATGGAGTTTATAATTACCTTAACCTATTACTGTCCAATCCACCTCTGCTTTGTGACCATTCATGATCTAATCTTAAAAATAAGGGTCCAGTAAAGGACTTGCTGGATTAGTCTTCTACACACTGGTTGTCCATGCTGCCTCACTTGCTCTGTGTTGCAGAATATCAGATCTTTTACAGTATATCTTTGATCTAATTTTTTTGGACAATTGGCAGTTGTTTTCTATTATTTTTTCTGCAGCTCCAGCATTCACAAATTCTTTATCACCAGTCACAACCTCACATCTCTTTCCTGCTCCACCTACCACTTCTCTTTCATTGAAACATATTTCATGGCTGGACAAATATAGCAAGCAATAGCAATAGCAAGTACATTTCTATACCACTTATCAGTAAACTAATATTCTCTAAGTGGTTTACAATGTGTAAACCAATTGCCCCCAACAAGCTGGGTACTCATTTTACCAACCTACGAAAGGATGGAAGGTTGAGCGGACCCTGGAGCCCTGCCTGGGATCAAACTTGTGGCTGCAGTACTGGCATTTAACTACTGTGCCACCAAGACTCCTTTTTATAGCATTGTATAGCACTGGTATAGCACTGGTACCAGCAGCTCTATTCTGCTTTGGTCAGGCCCCACCTGGAATATTGTGTCCATTTCTGGGCGCCACAATTCAAAAAGGATGTTGAAAAACTGGAACGTGTCCAAAGGAGGGCAAGTAAAATGGTGAAAGGTCTAGAAACCATGTCCTATGAGGAATGACTTAAGGAGCTGGGGATGTTTAGCCTGGAGAAGAGAAGGTTAAGAGGTGATATTATAGCCCTGTTTAAATACTTGAAGGGATGCCATACACTCGTCCCCCGGGTTACGAAATTAATTCGTTCCGGCGCCATTTTCGTAACCCGGAAGTCTTTCGTTAGCCGAATCCCCATAGGCGCTAATGGGGAAAAGCCGCGGCTCTGCCGCGGCTCCATTTAAAATAGCGCCGGCTTTTTTTCGCAACCCGGGGAAACCTTCGTAACCCGGAAATAATTAATTAAATGTTTTTTTTTCGTAACCCGAAAAATTCGTAACGCGGCGCGTTCGTATCCCGGGGTACCAGTGTACTGACGAGGGAGCTGACTTGTTTTCACTTGCTCCAGAGACTAGGACCCGGAGCAATGGATGCAAGCTACAAGAAAAGAGATTCCACCTCAACATTAGGAAGAACATCCTGACAGTAAGGGCTGTCCGACAGTGGAACAAACTCCCTCGGAGTGTAGTGGAGTCTCCTTCCTTGGAGGTCTTTAAACAGAGGCTAGATGGCCATCTGTCGGAGACTATTTGATTTGGATTACTGCATGGCAGGGGGGTTGAATTGGATGGCCCATGCGGTCTCTTTCAACTCTATTATTCTATAATTCTATGATCCTATGATTTTTTCCCTTTCATTTTGTCCTTCTCCATCCCTTCCAAAATTTCTCACATTTCAGTATTCCAGGGACATGTCAGTGTAGGAAATACAGTTCTTCAGGGTCCATATGATGGACTATGGCTGCATCCACACTGCATAATAATTCATTTTGACACTACTTTAACTGCTATGGCTCAATGCTATGGGATTCTGGGGACCACAGTCTGTTGTAGCACAAGTGCTCTCTGACAGAGAAAGCATTTGTCTCACAAAACTACAGTTACCAGAATTCCATAGCACTGAGCCATGGCAGTGAAAGCAGTGTCAAACTGGATAATTCATCAGTGTGGATGAAGCCTATATGCCCCAGGACTCCTTACTTCTGTGACATTGCTGTTATAGGATTATAGATATTACAAAGAGTGTGGCAAGGTCCATAAAAGGCTGGGTTAATGAGGGGGAGAAATATGATAGTTATTCTTGTGCACAGAGAGCCAGCATGGTACAGTGGTTTCAGTGTTGAACCACAAATCCCCGCTCAATTATGGAAATCCACTGGATGACTTTAGGCAAGTCACACTCTCTGAGCCTCAGAGAAGGGCAAAGGCAAATCCCCTCTGAACAAACCTTGCCAAGAAAACCCTGTGGTAGGGTCATCCTATGGTTGCCATAAGTTGGAAATAACTTGAAGACATAGAACAATTTCTACAAATACCTATACATTTCTTATAAATCAGTTTTTAATTTGATTCTTTTATTTTGTTACCTGAAAACTTGAAGGCACACAACAACAAGCAATAGCTGCATCTGCACTGCAGAAATAATGCAGTCTGTTACTAATTTAACTGCCATGACTCAGTGCTACATATTTGTGGGATTTGTAGTTCTGTGAGATATTTAGCCTCCTCTCCCAGAGAACTCTGATACCATAACAAGCTACAAATCCATAGCATTGTTAAACTGCATTATCTCTGCAGTACATATGCAGCACGTTTTGGAGAAAGAGGTGGCCACTGAAGAAAGAAGTCTACGAGTGGATGTAGGGTGGGACAGGGAATGCCTAACCCACTTGCTTTTTGCAATTCTTTACAAGCACTGGGCTCAATTTTTACAGGAAATTTTGAAAAATTAAAGGGAAATCAAGGTGGGCCAATGGAATGTCACTGGTAGATAGCTATAGGGAATTTCCCCTGGGAAATTTTCTAATCAAAAAGATCAGGTTTCCCTAAACATTTTTTTAAATTTATGTGTTGCTTTAACAAGACAGAAATGCTTCATTGTTGTTCCATGCTAGGAAGAATTCAATAGCAACTCTCAACAGGAGAAACCATTTATTCTAGGAGTGGCATGGGAGGTCGTCTTGTCTTCATTATGGAACCACAAGAATTGTCATGAATTTGCCCACTGGGGATCACAAAGCAAGCCACAGGATTGGCATCAGACCTTGGTAGGGTTGCCAGTTCAGGAATGCCTCAAATCCTGAGGTTTCTGGGCCAAAACCTAAGATCTAGGGACAGCCCTTGTGATGCCATTCAATCTTATGCATTAAGTACTAACCACAGTTGTTCACAGCTTGTCAAACACAAAGTAGGGAGATGATGATGACATATTTTTCTATTTGGAAACTAAGGCAGAAATCTTAGCTAAAGGGGCTGTTCCTAAATTGAAATGAAGTTAGGGGATTATTCCATCATGCTTACTTATGGAGAAGGGATAAGGAACATTTTCTCTAGCTTTCTTGTTTCTAGCCAGAAGATGGATGCAGAGGAGAGCAGAAGAATGCAGGAGAAGGAGGAACTAACTATTCAGTTATATACCCCCCCCCACACACACACACAATTCTTTGCAAGTTGTAGGAACCACTCAATCAAGCCTTGGAAACTGTGACAAGCTACTTCTAGAAAATCAGTTCATTTCAGATGTGGTTCTAGAGAAGAGTGCTGAGGATAATGTGAATGGCCAAGAAGAAAAACATAAGGGTCTAGAACAGATCAAGCCTGAACTATCCTTGGAAGTGAGGATGACGAAATTGAGGCTGTTGTACTTTGGCCACAACAAGCGGAAAAGTTAATCATTAGAAAAGGCACTGAAGCTAAAAAAAAGGTGAAAAGCAGTAGAAAGAGAGGGAGACCACATGCCAGATGGTTAGACTGTAGAGTTTAACAGACAAGGGGAATTGGAAGTATAATCCAATGGCAATCTGAGCAAATTCGAGCAATGGGAAGTCAGTCCAAATGCAATCATGTGGTTTCACGTTATTGTGTGATAGACTGCCACACACAAATTCGGGCAATGGCATGCTATTTTCGGGCAATGGGGAGTCAGTTTGAATGCAATGCATATTCACGTAATTGCGTGAAACTAGCGACTTTAAGTGAATGAGTTTTGGCCCCACTTTCTTTTCATTTGAATTTAAGAGAAATTTCTCCCGTTTGATAAACTTGTCAGTTAGGGAGCACATGGGCCTTGGTATCAAATGGTCATATATGATGTATTAAAAGTAGTTTATTTTTGAAAATAATAATAGAAACATGAAGTTGGAAGAGACCACATGGGCAATCCAGTCCAAGCCCCCACCATGCAGGAAGACACAATCAAATAATGATAAATGTAATTTACTTTCGTAATTTATTTTTCCCTCACAAGCGGCACTACAAGTTTCAGAACTTGAACGAACACTTGCTTTATAAGAAACCTTTTCGTTTGCTCAGTTTATGAAAATCAAGCAAAACCACAGTGAGAACAAAAGAAACCAACAACATTAGTAAACAATGGAAATTGTTTTGTCTCTTCTGGTCCCTCATAGTGTCAAGCAAACAAATTATCATCCCCATAAAAAGATCTGAGCCCAACCAGAGGGCAAATGGCAATAACAAATAACCATTCGGAGACAGAAATAGCCCTTAAAAGCCAAAGATCTTTTTTAAAAACCCTCCAAAACCATGCAAAGGGGTCAGTGGAGTAGGGTGGGATTTGGGGTGAAAATTCCAGAGAATAAAGAATGTCACTGACATTGTCCTTCTGTGTTTTGGAAAAAAACATTCCCTGGGAACAAAAGACAGCTATTTGATTCTTAGGCTGTCCATTAGCTCTGACCTTTCCTGGCCCCAGGAGTTGGGAAAGAACACAGAGCCATCATCTGGGCAAGTTTCTGTTACACAGTGAAGCCAGTAGGGAAAAACTGAAACAGAAGCTGCCTACCAGATCCCTTTCTGCTCTTTGTAAATAAGCCCCAGTAATGACACTTCTGAGGCCCTTAATCTAGGGGATCTCAAAGCAGTGGGAAACACTAATTGATTGCACCATCCAAAGCACGTACTAAGTGGCACGCTCAAGGTCACACAGCAGGTCTTTCAGCATCAGACCCACAAAGCAAACCTACTAGGCGTTTTGCTCATCATTTGTCTTTTCCTTTCACCATCTGTCTTCTCCACACAGACACCACCTGGCTTCCTGTTTCAGGAGAGACCAGATACATCCTTAGGATAAGTGGATTTTTGCATCAGCCCTACTACTGGAGTTGGCCTTGCTAGTTTTTAAATGTCCAGGCCTTCTTTGGTTCTCTCTTTGTTGTTATTGTGTGCCTTCAAGTTGTTTCTGACTCATGGTGACCCCAAGGTGGGTCATGGGATTTTCTTGGCAAGATTTGTTCAGAGGAGGCTTGTCATTACCTGTCCCTGAGGCTGAGAGCATGTGACTTGCCCAAGGTCACCCAGTGGTTTTATGACCAAGCTGGGAATTGAACTCTGGTCTCTAGTGTCCTAGTCTAACACTCAAACCACTACACCATGCTCTCTAACAGGTGCTGAAATGTTTGGCATCCACCTGCTATAGATCCAGACTGGAGCCATTTTACCACAATAGACTGTTTCATAGTTTCTGCAAGCTGGAACCAAGAGACTTTGGTGTGTCTGCTAGAAAGAAGTCCTTGCTTTTTCTATCTTTCAGATAGGGAGAGAAGAGCACAATGGGAAGCAGCAATTGATAAGAGAGATGTACAAGGCACAGGAGCTGGAAGAAATTGAGGAAGGGGAGATGGAGTGTAGCTTTGTCTTTGTGTGTTTGTGTCTTTTGAGGTGGTGGTGGTGAAGGCATTGTCCCTATAGGAATTGTGTCCCACAGATGAAATTTTCTTTGAGTCTCCAAATCTCTAGCATTGTAATAATTTAAAACTTTAGTTCAGTATTTAAAATACATCTTAGGCATCCAAAAGAAAGGGCCCAACAAAGTTGCCAAAGGAATACAACATTGCAAATATGAGAGGTCTAGGTGTAAAGGATTTTCAGAGTTTCCCTCTGTGCAATGCTAGAAATTTGGTGATGAAAGGAAAAAATAATGGGGAAGCTAGAATTCTTATTTGAAGAGGCAATGCCTGCATTCCCCCCTCCCCAATAACTACAGTATGCACCTTCACAGCAAACATCTGTTTCTGAACAGCAAGTATCTGGTGAATACAGGTAAAAGGAAACTGGCTGGTCCCAGTCTCAGGGGTGGTCAGTGGTTTTGCAAATGATACCTTTTCATTTGGCTTCTAACTATTTGTACCATTTCCCTCAAACAGATTATCCCCCAAATTCCACTGTTCCCTCTACATAAGAGGTGGAAATGGAGCAGCCCATTAACTACATGTGGCTTATGGGGTGTGTGTGTGTGTGTGTGTGTGCCCACTGACTCCCCTCAAACCCCTGCACTCTTCCCATTTATTTTTACTGCTAGAGTAAAATATACTTCCAACTGTCCCTATTTTGCAGGAACAGTCTTGATCAGTCCTCTGATTTCACAACAAATTTTCAGCTGCTTTAAAAAAAGTCCCAGTTTTTCTCTCTTCCCATTTTCCCTTTTCTCCTCTCTTACTTTAGTTGCTTCAGAGTTCAGATTTCAAAAGTAGTATGCACTCAACTGAGCAGGAGGGAGAGTTTAGAAAGGGCAGAATCTTGCTCTTCCCAGTAGGCCCAGGCAAAAAGAAGCTGCTATAGACAAGACTTAACAACAACAATAATGATGCCAGTATGTGGCACAGTGGGGTGGGGGACTGGTGGCCCACCATATGATATGGCTGCACTTTGTCCAACACTGCTGTAAAACAATATACAAAATAATGCACTGATCTCCTGGAACAGAATAACCTTGAGGCCTGGAAACAAGGAACTGAGGGTTCATTATATCTACTAGAAGCCTGAAGTTTTGTAAGTTTTTCCTTGCATACATTTAATTAAAAATAAATAGAAAGAACCTCGGGGCAAGCATGTAAAATTAGACAAAACAAAATTGTCAGAATTAGGCTGCAATAAACATATGCAGTTCAATGGCACTTTATGTATATAAACACACTGCTAGATAATGGAACATCTTGCCTGATGAAGTGATCTGAAGATCTTTTTGGTTAAGCAAATATATGTGAAATCCTACAATGATAAAATAGAAATAGTAAAAGAATTCTCATTTCTGGAATCACATATTGATAGGAATGGGGAGTGCAGCCAGGAAATCAGAAGATTAAGAATGGGAAAAGTAGCTATGAAAGAATGAGAAAAGATCCTAAAATGCAAAGATATACAACTCAGCACAAGTTAGAATCATGCAAGACATGCATTATCACACATGGATGTGAGAGTGGGACAGTTAAGAAAGAAGCTATGAAGAAAATCAATTCATTCAAGATGTGGTGCTGGAGAAGAGTGCTGAGGATTCTGCAGACAGCCAGAAAGACAAATAAATGAGTCCTAGAGCAGATCAACCACAAATCTCCCTGGAAGATGACAAAACTGAGGCTGTCGTACTTTGACCACATAATGAGAAAGCATGATTCACTGGAAAAAACCAATAATGCTAGGAAAGATGGAGGGAAGTAGGAAGAGAGGAAGGCCACATGCTAAATGGATGGGCTCTATTAAAGAGATCACAAGTATTCATAGGAGCTTGGCAGCACAGTGGAGAACAGCGGGTCTTGGAGATGTCTCATCCACAAGGTTGCCATGGGTCAAGATCGACTGGGGGTAGTTAATAACAACAACAAAGGTATAATCCATATATTATGAAATTATTGGCATACCAAAAAAATTAATACTGACTGTGACAAATCACAATCTAGGACAGGGGTAGGCAACCTGCGGCCCGCGGGCCGGATGCGGCCCGGCAAGGCCTTGGGACTGGCCCCCGCCAGGTCTTGCCACCGATTGCCGCCAGGGCCTTTGGCATCTTGCGCGAGGGGCACGGTGGGGCAATTTCTATAGAAGCCTCAGAAACATGCATTTATCTTAACATTTTTTAAAAATCAGCAAATTTTTTCGTGTGTCCTCCATCTTTTATTTAAAAAGTGCCCTCCATTTGAAAATTTTGTCCTACATTTGTCCCAGTTTATTTATTTATTTAATTTTTTTAAAAATTATTTAATTATTTATTTTTTGGCTTCGGCCCCCCCAGTTGTCCGAGGGACACCAACCTGGCCCCCAGCTCAAAAGGGTTGCCTACCACGGATAGGATGATATAAAGAAAGGATTCTACTTTACACTCCCATATTGTAGCTACCATAAATTATGAAAGGCTTCTTTAACTACTTCAATCTAAAACCAGATCTTCAACCTAACAGCTATGAGCTAGTTTAATGCAGTGGTTTTAAAATGTTGGATGTTCCCTTTCCTTATCGAGTGATCACACAACCTAAGTGGAATGGGTGACAAAAGAAGCAGTGCACATAATTTGATAGACACGCGCATCATTTGATAGCTCAAAAAAGTAAAACCCAAATTGCTCTGGATGAGTGATCAACAATAATTTGGAGACAAGACGAGAATGTGAGCCAACGTGGCTTGCAGTGGCTCTGGTGTGGGCAAAAGTATTTGTATGGATGTGGTTATATGAGACAGGGCACAGAAAAGTGGAGACAAAAAAATCATTGATATAAAACTGAAAAATTGCAAGAATGAGCTAAAAAGAGAATAATATAGACTAGCCTTAAGACTCTGGGAGACCAGGATTTGAATCCCTGCTCAGCCATGGAAACACACAGGGTGACATTTGGCAAGTCACACTCTATCAGCATAAGAGAAAGGCGATGGCAAAACTTCTCTGCATAAATCTTGTCATAAAAACCCCATGATAGGGTCACCTTGAGTTGATGTTGACTTGATGGTGCATAACAATAACAACAATAGCTACCCTGTGATATTATCTTAAGCATAGCTCAAGTACTCATCACAAACTGACATACAGTGGATTAGAAAATAGCTCCTGCAGTGAGAAAGTATGTATATTTAGAAAGAATGCATAGTTAGATTAGCAGGAATGTGGACTTTCCTGTCAGTGGAAGACTCCAGGTACAGTTCCATAAGACATGCACAGCCTTGTGAATAAGAACACTAAAACAGAACATGTGTAGGGATTGCCAACTACTCAGGAAATAATCTATCCACCAGGTAGTATAGCATATGCTGAAAGCAACGCCACTTCTTCCGGCACCATATGCCAGAAGAAACAATGGTGCACGCACCCGTGGTACACATGCATCACCGCAACTGCACTCCACCGCGAGCATGAGCCCCATTACTTATTAATGGGGCTCAACCATACACATTTTTTGTTTTACCCGGGGGGGTGGTGGTTCCGGAATGGATCCCCCACGTAAAACAAGGGTGTATTGTATTCTGGGTCTGGAAGTGTATTTTCCCATACAAACTGACTTACATACGTATGGTTAACATCTATGCATTACCTTTAAAATGGAGGTAATTATTGGGAAGTAGTAAATTCAACATTCAGTATAGAACTGACTAGAATTGAGGCATTAGAATGTCCCATAAATGGAAAACTTCCAGAGCCTTGATATGTACTGAGGAAAATCCAATTGCTAAACCCAAGTAGAGTAGACTCATTGAATTGTTGTTGTTGTTGTTGTTGTTATGTGTCAAGTTAACTTCAACTTATATTGCCGCTCTCCTGGAATTTTCTTGGCTAGATTGAATCAACTGGTGAATAGTAAGACAACACTTAGTGTATGTAGGTTTTATTGATTCACTGATCTACTCTAGTCAGGACTGGCAGCTGGATTTAGTTCACTGTTTCTTTAGATTTAAAATTAATTTTTTTTCAGAAAAATAAATTAACCAAAAGAAATTGGACTGAAAGCTACGATCCAGAAACCCCTCGGGGGTGGAGGACCCATTATAATGGTCCGCCCTTGAAGATTGATGGAACCCAAAAGGTTCCAAGAAGCTTTAGAGGGTATTATGTTTAGGAACGATGGCGATTCCGTTGATACCCTGGTTAATAATTGGAATACGAACTTCACTGGGGTAATAAACAGTATCACTCCTGAGCATCCTTACCAGCCCGCTTCAGATAAAAGACCCTGGTACACTAAAGATCTTCGCCAGATGAAGCGAGCTGCGCAACAACTAGAGCGCCACTGGCAGAAACATCAGAACTTATCTGACAGGACACTCCATGAGAACATGTTACGTTCTTATGGAGTGGCAATCGATGCAGCAAGGAACTCGTTCTGTGCTGCACAGATTGCATCGGCGGAGTCTCATCCAGCAGAGCTGTTCAGGGTGGTTAGGGAATTAACCCAACCCCCAGCCACCCTGAACCCTCTATTGGAACCAACTATAGCCTGCTGTGACGCTTTTATTGACTTTTTTGCCGATAAAATCTCTCGGATAAGGGCTGATCTTAACGCTGGTCTTTCGACAGAACCTGTAGCAGAGGCGCCAGTGACTCTGGAAACAAGGTTATTCTGGATCGTTTTGAATTTGTGAGTACCGAGGACGTGGACAAGCTTCTTGCCTGAGTGAAGAGGACAACATGTCCCCTCGACCCTTGCCCTTCATGGCTGACCGTGCAGGGAGGAGATGTTGTAAAAATTGCACTACATCGCATAATAAATTAATCTCTTCGGGAGGGTATATTTCCACCTGCCTTAAAACAGGATATAGTAAAACCTTTACTGAAGAAATCCTCCTTTGATCCCCTGTTAAGGAGTAATTATAGGCTGGTCTCATTACCATTCCTGGGCAAGGTGATCGAGAGGGCAGTCACCTCTCAGCTCCAATCTGTCTTGGATGAAACCGATTATCTGGATCCATTTCAAACTGGCTTCAGAGTGGGACACGGGGTTGAGACTGCCATGGTCGCCTTAGTCGATGATCTCCGTCTGGGCATCGACAGGGGAAATGTAACCCTGTTGGTGCTCTTGGACATCTCTGCGGCTTTCAATACCATCGACCATGGTATCCTTCTGGAATGCCTGGGGGAATTGGGCATCGGAGGCACTGTGCTCCAGTGGTTCCGATCCTATCTCTCAGGAAGATTCCAGATGGTGAAGCTGGGGGACAGTTGCTCTCGTAGAAGAGAGCTGACATCTGGCGTCCCTCAAGGCGCCATCCTGTCCCCCATGCTATTGAACATTTACATGAAACTGCTGGGAGAGATCATCCGGAGGTATGGAGCACAGTGTTATCAGTACGCTGATGACACCCAGATCTATCTCTCCATGTCTCCGGCTGATACAGTGACTAAGGAGGGCATCTCTCCCCTGAATGCCTGTCTGGAGTCAGTAATGGGCTGGATGAGGGAAAACAAACTCAAGCTGAATCCAGAGAAAACAGAGGTACTCGTGATAGGTGCCCCTGACCTAGACGGAGAAATTTGCCACCCAGTCCTAGATGGGGTTACACTCCCCCTAAAGGATAAAGTTCGCAGTTTGGGAGTACTCCTGGACTCATCGTTACAG
The DNA here is from genome assembly GCF_019175285.1 of Sceloporus undulatus. NCBI lineage: Eukaryota > Metazoa > Chordata > Lepidosauria > Squamata > Phrynosomatidae > Sceloporus > Sceloporus undulatus. The sequence goes on along the minus strand of NC_056522.1, from coordinate 47,176,181 downwards.
TTATCATCTCAAGTTGATGCGATGGCCAGGAGTGCTTGGTACCAGCTTCGGCTGATATGCCAACTGCATCCCTGTCTAGACCGAAGGGACCTTGAAACAGTAGTACATGCACTGGTAACCTCTAGCTTGGACTTCTGTAATGCACTCTACATGGGGCTACCCTTGTACCAAGTTCGGAAGCGTCAACTGGTTCAAAATGCTGCAGCCAGATTGGTCGCGGGAACTTCTAGAACCGACCATATAACACCTGTACTAAAATCTTTACACTGGCTGCCAATTAGCTTCTGGGTGCAATACAAAGTGTTGGTCGTCACCTATAAAGCCCTACATGCTTAGGCCCAAGTTACGTGAGGGAGCGTCTTTCCCTACATAATCCGCCCCGCACCGTCAGAACAACAGGGAAATATGTCCTTGAATGGCCAAAAGTAAGATTGGCAGTGACACACCAAAGAGCTTATTCTACAATGGCTCCAACTCATTGGAACACGCTTCCGGAAGAGATTCGCCTGAGCTCGACACTGGAGACCTTCAAGAAGGCATTAAAAACTTATCTGTTCCGGAAAGCATACCCTCCCGATTTGTAGAATTTGGTCCCTAATGGATGAAGTTTCTTATCCAATGCCCGACTGTTGTTATATATGTTTTAAAAATTTTTTGATTGTATTTCCGGAATTGTATGGATTATTTGATAATTGTACTATGACTTGAATCATAGAATTTTAATGATGTAAACCGCTTTGATCAGAAGGAAAGGTGGTATATAAATAAAAGTTTTATTATATTATTATTATTAACATCAGATATCATTTTTGGGAGATGTGGAAGCTGCACTCAGAGCACTTGGAGAAATAAATAATCAGGAACCAATGGCACACCAATAGAGCTGCTTCAAATTACAGAGACAAAATCCACTCTAGTTCTAACTAAAACAAGTCGGTAAATATGGAAAACAAAATAGTGGCCCACAGATTAGCTATGCTCAATATAAATCCCAATCCCCCAGAAAGGAGACATCAGGATTTCAGTAACCACATGACTACTACATTCTCTCATGCAAGCAAAGTGGTGCTCAAAAGTCTTTAACAAAAACTTTTACTAAATATGGATCAAGAAATGCCAGATGTCCAAGCTGGGTTCAAGAAAGGAAGAGGCACTAGAGATCATATTGCAAACATACATTGGATAATGTAAGGCACCAAAGAATTTCACAAGAAAAGAAAAAAAAACTTTGATTGTGTATATTATGAAAAATTATGGATTGCTCATAAAGAAATAGGTGTGCCACAACATTTGATTGTCCTGATTTGTAACCTGTATTCAAGACAAGAAATCATCAGCAGAATAGAATACAGAGAAATAGAATATTATCCATTTTACAAGGGGGTCAGGCAAGGCTGCATTTTACCACCCTATCTGTTTAACTTATACACTGATCATATCATGACTAAATCAGGATTAAACTCAGAGAAAGGAGGTGGGAAATTTGGATGAAGGAACATCAAAATTTAAGGTATGTGGATAACAACACACTACTAGCAGAAAATTCCTCCCTCCTTAACTGTCATCTTCCGGCCTGAGAGGGAGTGATCAGGCAGACTCAGCTCCACCAGGGCTAGCCTGAAGGAAGAGACTCCTTCCTCCTTAACTGTCATCTTCCGGCCTGAGAGGGAGTGATCAGGCAGACTCAGCTCCACCAGGGCTAGCCTGAAGGAAGAG
>NC_056522.1:47153208-47174455 GCF_019175285.1 Sceloporus undulatus | reverse complement strand
GCTCCTCCCTCCTTAACTGTCATCTTCTGGCCTCCTATTCCCCTCCAGCTATGCTCTGACTGTGTGGGGGAGAGGCTTGCGTACCCTAATGAAGTTGTGAACTATGCTGGTGGTGGTATAATAGCCCCCGATAGAGCCTCCCATGCCAGATAGGTCAATACCGAAGGGTCTGACCAAGAGCACCAAAGGGCAGGATGGGCTCTCTAGCCTTATGGCAACCATCCTAGGAGAAGGAAAACTCTAACCCCAAACCCAGGCAGATGGTGCTCGTCTAACCCTGTAAGGTCAACCATCTAAGAGAAGGAAACTCTAATCAAACCTACAACCCGTAGACCTCGCTGCCACTGTCCATGCTTGTCAAGGCCTCAGCAGTCGGACCTCTGGTTTAAAGGATGAGGCCAGTTCTGTGCACATTTGCGCTCCACCAGAAAAATCCATTGCACAGGCTCGAAGGATACATCCAACGTCATCAATGCACTTGTAGAAAGCATGGATGAGTCCTTCCTGAATCTTCGTTCGCGAAGTAAAGCCAAGAAGAAGACTAGCAGAAAATAGCAAAGACTTGGAATGATTATTGATTGAAGTCAAAGAACAAAAGCCTCAAGGAGATGAGCAGCTTGGAGCAGCCTCAGGCTGCTCCAACCACAACTGCACCCTGAAGCAACCAGATGCCATGGTCCCAAGGCCAGCTGCTACTGCAACCCACAACAGACCACCAACAAGGAACACTTTTTGTGTGCTTCTTTTGCAGCCAGGTTTGGGCCACCTTAGGTGGCCACAGTGCAACTGCAGCCCAATCTGGGGGAAGACAATCAACTCATTTGAGATGTGAAAATTAAAAAAAAAAATGAGTCCTAGAGTAAATCAGTCTTGAACTAGAAGCCAAGATGACTAAACTGAGATTGTTGTGCTTTGGGCATATCGTGAGAAAACATGACTCACTAGAAAAGACAACAATGCTTGGTAAGCTAAAATGCAGTAGGAAAAGAAGAAGACCACATTGTTGATGGAGAAAATCAATCAAGAAAGCCATGGCTCTGAATTTGGAAGACCTGAGCAAGACTGTTTATGATGGGGTGACAGAGATGTCTCACCTGTAGACTTGCTGTAACTCAGTCAGTTTAACAGCAGTTAACAACAGCAATCATTTATGGGAGAAAACTGTCTAGTTCAGATAGACTGGGATGGGAATTATGTGGACTTTCAAATACTTTTGGACTGCAAGTTCCATCAGCCCTACCCAGGAACGGGCAGGGATAGGGGATTGAGAGTTGCAGTCTAACACCATTTGGAGGATCACGCAACTCCCACTCCTGTCTCATATCTTGGTGAGATAATGCAAACATGTTACCTTGGGGCACATGGTGTAGCTGTGCCTAGTAATGATTTATGTTGACTTGGAAGTCATGAATTAACTTCATTTTGAAAAAGTCATCAATATTAACTTCTAAACTATACTCTTAGACTTCTAAACTATATTCCTCTGATAGGGAAACTAAGAGGTGAACAGTTTATGCAGACTCTGTGTGCCCTTACTGTAGCCAAGAGATTTATGTTTCAAGGTTGGAAAGATAAACTTGCACTATCTATCATTTAGTGGCATGAAGACCTCATTGCTCTATCTCATGTTTGAACGTGCATCCTAAAGTTAATGTTTTCACTGGGATATCTTTCCTAGTATATGTTAAGCTATATGTTTAATTCATGATTGCTGGAGTTAGCTCTCTTATTCTTGATCTGAATTGGTTTTATGTTTATTTTATCTTCCTTCTATCTACCAGAGAGGCAGGCTAGCTCCAACAGGCCTCCCTGGAAGATGATTAACCATCCATTAAGAACCCAAGCCCTCCCTCCAGTCCATCTCCCCTGATCCAGGCCTCAGAGGTAGCGAAGAACTGCTGGCCCTCATCCCCTTCCCCACCACCACTCCCTTTTCCTTCTGTGTCGTGTCTTTCTAGATTGTAAGCCCAAGGGCAGGGAACCGTCCAATTAAAAAGATTGTATGTACAGCACTGTGTAAATTTACAGCGCTTTATAAATAAAGGTTAATAATAATAATAATAATATCCTTTTGCTTTTTTTTCTAAATAAAATTTTTATTGAGTTTTTACAAAAAAACACATAAAGTCTGTAGAATAATGACAAAAACAACAACAATTAACTACAAGGGCCAAGGGTATGTATCTGATTAATAGTTATTCTGTAGCAGAACCAAAAAATTAGTTCTCAGCAATAGCCAGAGAGTCTGGCTTGTCAAGTTGTAAAGTGTCCGCCCAAAGATCCATCTGTGAAGTAGGAGATTGGATCCTGTGGGAGTGATCGTTAACATAGTCAATAAGAATCATCCAGTCTTCTTGAAATGTGTCAGTCCTTTTGTGGCCAATGCAAAACCTCATCATAGCAAACAGTTTCTCCATCAACTACATACTGCCAAATTCTACACTACCAATTCTCAATGGAGAGGTCACCTGATTTCCAACATTTGGCTACTTCTAATCTGTTTATATATATATATCAGGAGAAAGAAAAGAAAAGAAAAGAAAAGAGTGTGTAAATAAATATTTTGGTATGTCTGTTTCTTTAGGTATTATATTATTCTATTATATTCTAGAAACACACTTACTTTTCTCTATCAACCCCATCCCCAATTCTTCTGTGGACAATTTGAACTAAAGCCTGGGAAAAGTTGCTCATGGGAATTATTGAGAGTATTTAAAGCAATATTCCCAAGGGCTGTGTTCTTTAAAGCTCTATGTTGACATTTCTTCACTATCAACCTTCTGAACTTGCTACAAGTGCACTGCAGAGGCTGGCATGCAAGTTTCCATTCTTTTTATCTGCTGTTATCAGTAGTGAGGAAAGGATGTGGGCTTGTTGTGGCTTCTCCCTCAAGGACAAGTGTGATACTCCCTAGCTGAAAGTCAATATTCCTGAGGCCACCTGGACCTTGGCTATGACCTTCACTGGGTTTCACTTATTTTCCTTGAGAACACTGCTATGAGCCAGTGTTGTGCAGTGGTTTCAGTGTTGGGTTAGGACCATGGGAATCCAATGTTCAAATCCCCACTCATCCATTGAAACCCACTGGGTGACCTTGGATAAGTCATACTCTTTCAACCTAAGAGAAAAGCAGTGGCAAATCTCCTATGAAGAAACCATGCCAAGAGAACTTTAGGATAAGGTCGCCATAAGTCATAGTTGGCTTGAAGACACTTAAAAGCAACAATGGATAGAATGTCTTAGAGTTTAGACGTAATGTGTTGGAAGTAATTTGATTACAAGTAACAAATTACTTTGTTTTAGTAAAAAGAGCATTATAAAGTTGCATTACAAATGTGATGTAATGAGTAGGAATGTTATTATGTTTTTGTGCATCAGATAAGTTCTCTGAGCTACTTTCAACTGTCATTTGGAGGAGAATTTTCATGCTCTATGCTATCTGTTATAAACCTTAGGCTCCCTTCCACTAAAACTATTGAGTAATATGGTGACTCAAAAAGTTACTTTTAAACACTGTAACATGTATTAATAATTAATTGCTTTCAAAATATCGTCACAATAGACTGCCTGTACTTTTTAAGGCCTCTTCTTGTTGCCTTCTTATCCATCATGTTTTTGGAGCTCGAGTTAGTGGGATTTTGGAATGGAGGGAGGAGGGAGGGAGGGAACTGGCAACAATGAAGCAATGTGGCCCGCTCATATGTGAGACCTGGGGCAACTGACTTCTGTGCCTCTCCCAATATAAAAGCCTGCCTCACATGACTGCCATATAGGATGCAGCATCCAAGCACCTTCAAGGTCCAGAATATCCGTGCTCACCATGTTGACCATTGCCTTCCAGACAGGAAGAAATATAAAAAGATGTCTTGGTGGTGCAGTTGAAATTTACTTGAAGAAGATCTTCATAAGCATGGCTGTGGTCTTGTAGCCTTGATTATTTTGGGGGGGTTCACTTGCTCCTCAGTCCTGCCACCTGGTTTGTCCATATTGACCTGCTCCTTGATACAAAAGGAGGTTGACATACTCTCCACAGTCCTTCCCTATATCTGAAGAATATATGGCAGGGGTTTCGGGGCTCACATGCAAGGATTAGAAGATAAACAGAGCTCTTTCCATATGTGACAGTGCAGACCTAATGTTGGATGTGTCACTGAAGGTTGGGTGTTGCTGATGCTTGTGGCGTGAAGGGGGGCACTGGTCTATTCAGTGTAGTATCATTAGCAATGGATCACCAGGACGTCTTTCCTGGATCTACTTGGAGATGCCAGAGACTGAACACAATCCCATCTGCTTGCAAAGCACACTCTACCAGTGAACCACAGCATGAAGTGGAGGAAAGAGCTTCCTCCAACACTGAATTTTTTTTTTTTGTCCAAACATATTCATGATCATTTTGGCTTAAATCCTTCCCAGTCTACACTGATTCACTGCAAGGAAAAAGGAGACTAGAATTTGCTTATTGGAGAGCCTCTAAAGAAGTCTGTAAGCCAAGCCTGGGCTAAAGAAAGAGCCTGAACATTGTGTTCCCAAGCCGTGGTAAGAGCTGAATGAAAATGATTTGGCCATAGTTTAGAAATTATTGGAGATTAGATATACTGAAATAAATGGGAGAAGATAATAGATATTTACACAAAGGAACAAGAAGTGTTTCTCTTTCCCAAAATAACCCCTTGCATTTTATTTATAGCTTTTCTCCCTTTTTGAGGTAGAGCTCAGTCATTTGCATAAGAAGGGGGGGGGGAGAGAAAAGAGATGATGATAAATAACCATTTCTGGTGCAGACTGAAATCGTCATTATACCTGCCATTGTGGATAGATGTCTCGGCCAAGGAGAGCACCAGAATCAGAAAGGATCATTTAAATGTCTGAAATGTTTAACCAGTGATGGGTGAACCTCATTTAAGTTCATTTCCAATCACCACAAAGGCAAGGAGATAGTAGCTTTCTGCAGTTTATATTTAGCCTTTGAAAAATGCCATGCAAGTGAAAGAACAGAGTGTTAAAGGTCAAGACAAGATGCCCTATTCTGGAGGTTAGAGAGAGTATTCAAGAGCACAGCATAAATGTAGAGCACTGTAAGAACTGCTTCTCACTAGGGCCCAAATCCAAGAGCAGACCCATGGAATCAATTGGAAGATAAATTAACACTTATGTAAGTCCCATTGATTTAATAGGTCTTCTCTGGGACTAACAATGGATTTAGGGAAGAAATGTTAGGAAGAAAATTTTCTAGAACATGGCCACATAGCCTGCAAAACCCACCAAAAATCCTTGGATGCCAGCAATGAAAGCCTTCGACTTCACAATGGATTTAGGGCATTGTGTTTATGTACATTAGGAATGACTCCCATTTCATGGATCCCAGAACAGGGTGCAGGGGCACTTGACCAGCCCCTAGGACAAGGGAGGAGCTGAACTTCATGTGAAATGATCAGGCAAAAGTGGACCCTTAAGACTACTCTGTTATTGTGCCTCATCAGCAATGGTTAGTTGCTGTAGGCACATACTAAATGACCAAGGCTGCCTCTGCACTGCAGAAATAATCCAGTTTGACACTGCTTTATCTGCCATGGCTCAATCCTATGGAATTCTGAATTTGTGGATGGTTGTGTCACCAGAGCTCTCTGACAGAGAAAGCTAATATCTCACTAAACTACAGATCCCAGAATTCCATAACACTGAGCCATGGCAGTTAAAGTGGGGCCAAACTGCATTATTTCTGCAGTGCATATGCAACCCAGGAAAACACATGCACAAATAAAACAAGTATTACAGATTAACCCTCCCAGGAATACCAAAGGCCACATATAATCTCTCCTATGCACTACCCTGAACATATAGAGCAGATTTCTAAGTGAATTTGGGTGATCTATTTTTTATAATGCTCTACGCATTATAATGATTTGTGCTCTTATAAATAGAATGCAGTGGCTTAGTGGTTAAGGGGCTGTTCAGAAAGGCTGGCTAGACGATGCGGCTCCCTTTTGTGCTACAGAAAGGCCAGATCGGGCTCACAGTGTGCGGTTGGTGTGGCCCCAATCTGGCAAAGACAGAGGCGGCTGCAGGACGCCCCTTCAGAGGCAGTCTGTCCAGCCCCTATGACACCAGTTCTGATGACTGTAAGGTTGGAAAGGTTGGCAGTTCAAGGCCCAAGTGAGCTCCTGTCACTAGTCCCAGCTTCTGACAGCCTAGCAGCTTGAAAGTATGCAAAAGAAAGTGGATAAATAGATACCACTTCAGTGGGAAGGTAACAGCATTCTGTGCAGTCATGCTGGCCACATGACCACTAGAGTAGTCTTTGGACAATGTTGGCTCTTCAGCCTAGTAACAGAGATGAGCACCACCTCCTACAATCAGTTATGACTAGACATTCATGTCAAGGAAAAACCTTTACTATTATCTTTATTTCTTATGAGCCAGAGTGATGTTTTGGTTGGTGGAGTAGGAGTCTGGAGTCTAGGATTAAAATCACCATATTTGGGCATATTTTAGGTGTCAAAAAACTTTTATCACGGTCTAAATTGGCCCAGGAGGCTGCAAAATGTGGTGGAAATGCACCTCATGCCTACAATAGACATTTTGGAGCATGGGGCATTGGGAAGGGAATTGCTTTTGAAGAATTTTGCAAAATTTGTTTTGACCCCTAGGTGCCCCAGAACAGCTCCAAATGTGATGGAAATGCCCTCTACACCCCCAGAACACATTTGAAGGCATTCTGAAGAAAAGAATGTTGCAGATCCCAGGTTGTCCATTACCCACTCATGCACTACATTTCACAGGTGAAAACTGGGACATATGTGGCCAAACAACATCAGAGTATGTCAAAACAGTAAAGGTGAGCAAGAACAGACAAATTAGGAGAGCCTGCAGCAGTTTGGTCTTTTCTGAGCCTACTGGGAGGGGCAAGATCCTACTCCCTCTACTTTTCTATTCTGCTGACTTAGGGGTTGTGCACACCCATGGGAAAGGCTGGGCTGGGGGTGGAGTTGGGGACATAGGGTCCATTTGATGCACGCCCCAGCTCTGCCCCCAGGGTGGCATGATGCCGCATGCCACACCACACAGCATGTGCCAAATGAGCACTGTAAATCCACAGCACCACTGCTATCACACCCTTTGCAGAGTGCAAAAAGGAGCCATTTTTTGTGACTTCTTTTTGTGCTCTGCAAAGGCCAGAACGGGACTGCAGCACGCGGTTGAACTCACTTCAAATGAAGAAAACCGGAGGGGGGGGGATGGAATGGGAAGAGAAGAGAAGAGGAAAACTGAGGCTTTTAAAAAGCAGTTGAGAAAGTGGGAGAACAGAGGATTAATTAAGACTGTCTCTGCCAAATCAGGACAGGTGGAAGGTATGGAAGTAGTCCTGAATTGCAAACATTCATGTTCAGGGGGAAAGTAACCCCATTTAGCACATTGTTCCTTGATCTGTCTTTTGACCGACCAAGAGCACCTCTGTACTTTCTGGATTGAGCTTCGATTTGTTTGGCTGAATCCAATCAATTACTGACAACAGAAACCACTATAACATGGAAACAGTCTCCTTGGAGATTGGATGAAAGGAGAAACAGAGCTGGGTATCATCAGCATACTGGTGATACTTAACACCAAGGCTCTGGACAACCTCCCTAGAGGTTTCATATAGATTTGTTAAATAGCATGGGGGACAAAAAAAAAACCCTGATGGTTTCTATCTGAAGATTATCACATGGGGATGGGACGGGGTCGGGAGCGAAGCAGATTGCTCTCCCTTCTTTATCCCCCGTCCTTATCACAATTGCGTGAAAACATTTCAGAGACGTCACACTTTCTCCCAACATTTAAGTGGAATTGTATTAATGCAGACTCCCGTTAGTACAAAATTCCACTTCAGTGATGGGAAAATGACAGGATATCATGATGTCATGTGAAAATCTTTCGCGCAATCACGGTTGATTGTGGGTCAATGATGAGACATTGACTGGATAAGTGCGATGTTGTCTGAAAATCTTTTTGCAACAGCATGATAATGACGGGAAAATTATTTATTTATTTGTTATCCTGCCTTTCTCCCAAAGTGGGAGCCAAGGCGGCTAACATACATAAAACACAACAATTAGAACTGTAAAATTGTAAAAAATATAAAAACTACAAATATAAAATTTAAAACCTACAAAGTTAAAATTAACAATCCAAGTCCAACCGTCTCATCTCCCAATAAAACCAAGCCTGCCACATCTCAAAAGTCCTGTTTAAATAAAAAAGTCTTTCCCTGCCTACAAAAGGCCAGCAGTAAGGGGGCCAGCATAGTATCCCATGGAAGGGAGTTCCACAGGGTGGGAGCAGCCACTGAAAAGGCTTTCTCTCATGTCCACACCAGGTGAACCTGGGATGGTGGTGGGACTGAGAGAAAGCCTACTCCTGAAGATCTTAGGGCTCTAGGTGGTTCGTATGGAGAGATACAGTCTCTCAAGTAGTCTGGACCTAAGCTTTATAGGTCATAACCAGCACTTTGAATTGTGCTTGGAAACGAACCGGTAGCCAGTGAAGCTGTTTCAATGCAGGAGTATTGGCAGACAATTTCCTATAAACTAGTGTCTATGGGGTTGAACAGGAATTCCACAGCACCACATTCTGGGTTCTCCTCTCTAGAAGAAATGGAGTGCTTTCAAGTCCCATCCCAGAGTCGGCCATCTCAGAAGAATGCTATGGTTGATGGGAATCATGCAGTCCCCCAGATGTTGTTGGACTATGAGTCCTAGATTCTGTCCAGCATCCTCATTGTAAACCGCCTTGCATACCATTGTGGAGAAAGGTGAAATATAAATCCTGGGAATAAATAAATAAATATATAAATAAAATAACTCACATTTTACTAGCTTGTTTGCAAGAATAACATGGGAGACCTTGTCAAAGGCCTTACTGAAATCAAGATACGCTATGTTCACAGCATTCCTGACTAAAGTAGCAGCTGGCTCTGTCTTACTTCAATACTGATGATGGGGTAGTACCTGCTACAACACCTGAAGGCAGCAGGTTACCTAAGACAATAGAGTTGCTTAGCACATTTTTAGATGAGATGCTCCCTCAGGTGGTGGAAGATATCTGTTTGTCATAGCACATAACTACTGTATATACTTAACTATAAGGTGACCTCATGTATAAGTCAAGGACAGGTTTGGGGGCCAGAATTATGGATTTTGATATGACCTATGGATAAGTCGAGGGTAAAAATTTAGGTAACAAAAAATCTAAATGACGAAGCAAAGGAAAACAATTCCAAAGAACTTACAAAATTCCAGCAGTCATAACAGTTTGCGCTCACACTAAAGGCTGGATAGATGAGAGAGTAGAAGGCATCAGTGCTTTCAGGACAGATTACACTCTTGCCTTTCACCTATGGATAGTTCCCCTTTTTTATAAGAATTAAAAGTACAATATTGACATTGACCCACAGAAAGGCTGATTCAGTTTTTTTTGGGTCAATGTTTTGACTGAAATTTTTAGACTTTTACATGAATATATACAATATCTATCGTGCATTTAGTGTGTTTTGGTTTGCAATTGGTCATAGGAAGGTAAAGACACACATAGGATGCATCCACACTGCAGAAATAATCTGGTTTCATGCCACATTAACTGCCATGGCTCAGTGCTTTGGAATTCTGGGAATTGTAGTTTGTTGCAGCCCCAGAGCAGAGCTGCTCTGGGACCCCAACAAACTACAATTCCCAGAATTCCATAACATTTAAAGTTGTGTCAAACCAGGTTATTTCTGCAGAGTGGATGTAGCCTTAGTTTGTAACTCTGTTTGTTAAGACATGTATCTCTGAGAAAATCCACTTGTTGGAAGGAAAACCAGGTTAACTGGAGAAAATGGTCAGCCCAGCTTACCTTTAAAATATACTTATGAAAAGCATTGCCTAGGGTTCATTATAGTGTTCAGTGCTATACTGGTGTAGTTTGTTTGAGATGTCTGGGAGCAATCCTGATGTTCTCAATTTTATTTTATGCACACCCATGTTTGCTAACTCAAGCTGTGGAATCACTATAAATCATAATGATACAAGTGAACATAGTATCACAACTACAGGAATTTGGTGTCAAAAACGATTAAAAGCAAAGGAGGATGATCCTAGTCCTTGATTTCCTTCGTGACTATAAAGCATTGCTGATGGGAAAGGAAATACAGGAGAAAGTACACAAGAAGTTAATGGGGCTTTAGGGGGAAAAATGTGTATTTTCTTAACATTTTGTGTCAGTATTTTTAGCTTTGCAAAACACACCACTAAACATTGGACAGAAATAGCAATTTGCTTACATAAGAGTTTGGCTTACAAAACTCCCAGTTTATAAACTCTCCAGGGTCTACACAGAGTCTCCATCAGATTCAGATGTCAGGTTGAGATGGAATGTATCAGTTTTAACAGAATATTTTGTAATGGGCAAAATCAGGATCAAGGGCCAAATAAGCAGCATCAGTAGAAAATGAGTTGTGGGGAAGGTCAAAATTGTAGTAACAGCTGGTGAAAGCCAGCCCTAATTCTCCTTTTCAACTAACTCTTGTCCTATGTTGTCTCAATATGGAAGACTGGATGCAAGAGAATGAAGGAGACCAGTGAAAGCACTTGGCTTCCATCAAACCTGAAACCAGAGAAGGGGAGATAGTCTATGTCTAGGTTTGGAGATCATGACTTCTGTGGTCCCTCTCCTACAATATCTTCCTTCTTCAGGGTTATCTGCCAGTTCTATTGAATAGCTATAAAAACTTCCTTTTCTACAAGCCAATACCACAATGCCTTCAAATGCCAAAGTAGTTCATGATATGTGTTTGTGCACCTTCAAGTCACCTGCCAACATATGGTGATCCCATGAATTTTCATAGTGTTTTCTTAGGCAAACTCAGAGATAGTTTGCCTTTTCATTCCTCTGAAATATAGCCTACAGCACCCGGTATTCATTGGCAGTCTCCCATCCAAGTATTAACCAGGGCTGACCCTGATTAGTTTCCAAGTTCAGACAGGATTTGGTACCTTTAGGGTATTTAGATCTTGTATTAAGTATCTTAAAAGCCTGATTGGCAACACTGATGCCATTCCAATGCCATGTAAAAACATTAACTGGTATCCTGTTAGTTAATGTACACAGTTGAAGTCAGCTGTTGTGTTGTTGTGGAGGACACAAAATACATAGCTTTCAATATCTCACAGATGAAAACTGGGACATGATTGACCAAACAGCACTGAAATGCGATTAAGGCCCAGTACACACGGACGCTTTGTGGTGTGACAGCAGTGATTTTAGGGTTTGGGAGCACGCAGCAACTGCATGCTCCAGAACACTAATACTTATGGATGTTGGCATCATGGCAGCCTCCCATTCATACGGAGACCACCATGATGCCACCGCCACTGTACAGCAACCAGACGTCGCTGGCAGGAAGGGGCAGCACCACTTCCTGCTTCCAGTGTCGCAAAAAAGAAGCTTCTCTAGGCAGCTCTTTTTTTGCGGCACGTTTGTGCTGCAGCATGGGGATGCTACAGCACAGAAACAGGGCAAAAATGGATGGCATGGAGCCATTTTTCTGTACTGCCCTAAGATAGCAAAAGTTATTGAAGAAGAGTGCACAAATTAAGAGAGACTACAGCAGTTTGCTTTTGCCTGAGCCTACTAGGAAGGGCAAGACTTTATCCCCTCCTCTCTATTCCCCCTACTGAGCTATCTGAGTGCAAACTACTTTTGTAATTTGAACTCAATTTACAACAATTGAAGTAAGCTGAAGACAAAGGAGGAAATGGAGACAAGGAACGAGAAGCTGGGACATTTTTAAAGCACCTGAAAAGAGAGGACTGAAAAGAAGTTGCCTAGGGTCTGATAAGGAATGGGAACTTGCATTTATCCAAGCATCCTTCCACTATAAGAATTTTTCGAAAAGGACAAATGTTCACATTAGTCTGAATCTCCATTCTTCTGTGTGAAAGCCCTTCCTTCCCTCTTCTCATTCCTGATATCTGGTAACTGAAGGAGTGGAGGTGTGCCCTGCATCTCCTCTGGGACATTTCCACTTACTTTCACTTCCTTTGTTTCAGAGTTGAACAAACTAGACAGCTGTGAGGCCCGGAGACTGACCTTTGGAGACTGGACACAAAATATGCACTTAGGTTCTTGCTGGATCAACACCTTGGAGCTTAAGGAATGAAGAACACTAGGCAATTAAACTAGATTTATCCCCACCCTTTAATCCACTTCATGGAAGCACACCATGGGGTCTATTTGACTACATCACCATTTCCTTCAATTCATCAGAGCACACTAGTCTCTGAAGAGTCACTCTGGCTCATCAGTGTATGGAGGGGGCTCAAAGAATATTTGAAGATGTGGAGATACCCAGTTACAGTAGTACAGAACTATGCAGATACATGGCTACACAGATACATAAACCCACTCCTTTTTTGCCCCCAGCTCCAGCCATCATTTTAAGCAGTGAATGAGCAGAAAGCACAGAAAAATTATGCAAAAGGACTAGGCCCCTGTCCCAGTCATTCACCCACTTCAATGTGAATTGGTTCAGGGTAGAAGGAATGTACTACATAAAATAAAGAAAGATTTACAAAAAGGACTTTCAAAGAATAGATAAGCTAAAAGATCTAATCCAAAGGGGTTAAAACAGAGCTATTGTATAGACAAACCTAGGCAGAACCAGTGTATTAGCTTAAGGTAACCTTGACATTGCTGTAATATAGGACAATCACAATGGACTAGATGTGAACACAGCAAAGCTTTCCCTGAAATCAAGTCATGTCTATGACTGTCTGCCATGAAAATATGACATATCCTGTTCAGCTTTCTTCCAAATACTGTACTCAGTACAGAAATCCAGAGTTCTGGTGTTGCTTGTGGACTTCTCATAGGGAAGTCACAGATGGCAACTGTGTGACCAAAATGCTGAACTAAATAAAATATTTGTTTGTTTGAGCAGTGCTCTTCCTATTGTGGTGGAAATTCCTTGTTGAAATAAAAAACTATAGAAAGATGGAGTCACCTTTGTCAGCCAGAGAGATGGTTTTTGAAATAAAGGCTTGGAGTTTAGAAAAACTAGAGCAAAGGAATAATGAGTGCGTCTTGACCTGAATGGAAGCTGGCACCAGTAAAAAGACATAACATAAACTACTGAGATATGGACATTCAGAAGCAAGGTTAGGAGGAAAGCTACTAAATTCCTACAGGAGGGGGTAAGGAGTGATGATGCAGTTATAATGTATGCATGTATTTCTGTTCTGATTGTAAGAATTCTGTATGTTTAAATTGTAATTAGCCAATCAGGTGTATTGAAGAAGCTTCTTTGTCTTGAATAATATAAAAAGAGCCATTTTGTCTTGTTCGGGGTCTCAGCTTTTTGGAACTTGAATTCCACTGAGTTCAATGTTTTCCTTTGTCGACAATTGGAAATAAACTTATGGATCTTCAATTACTAGGTCCTCTTGCGAATTCCTTGCTCTGCCAATCCTAGAAATTTAAGTTTTCTGAAATTTCTGTTACACTATCTACCTGTCCATCTGACTGTCTGTCTATCTATCGGTTTAAGTATTTTATTTTATTTGTTTATTGTCTTATTTTATTTGTGCATTTCCTCATTTTATTTGTTCATTGCCTCAAGTGCCCCTGAGCAATGAACAATTAAAAACCAATTAAAACAATACAGAGATAAAAACATTCTAAAAATACATTAAAATACAGTTACCTCTCCTAACTCATGGATCTGAGATCCGCATCCTTAAATATGCACGAAGGGGTGACCTCCGAACAGGGCATGCCCCTGTTCAAGACTATTGGATTTGAATAAGTGCGAGCATTCCTTTTCGGGGGGACGGGAGGGACGGATGGACCGGATCCCCCATTAAAACAAAGGGCCAGTTTTACTCTTTATAAACTCCCAAAAGCAGTCTAAAACCAATCCTAGAATCCAGTTTTGAAACAGTTAAACCAGCAGTTTCAAACAATGAATGCCATAAAGGACAGCATTGCTTTGGCTACCCCCTGGAAGATTTTGTTGCTGTGTTGTATCTTTTGTTTTGTATTCTGCCTTGAGAGTCTCCCAGCCTCAAAAGGTGAACTAAAAGTAATGTTTAATAAAGGATTACATTAAATGCTTTAAAAAGTGAACAGGAGCATCCTGCACAGTAACCTTTTGTTTAATCTTTTCAATTGAGTTAAAGCAGCTTGAGCTGATGTGCCTTGTTACCTCCTAGAAAAAGAAAAAGGAAAAAAAAAAAACAGGCTGATGATAGCTGGGATCTGCATCCCTTAAAAATACATATATTATTGGCAATTTATTTGAGCTGTTCAGTTTTGGAGACCAGAGTTGCAAAGAGACAAATCATAAACAGCTTGAAGCTGGCTTTCAAGAAAAAGATAAATGGAGATACTGTGCTCAGAAAGCCTACAAATTATTCTATTAGAGCTCATCTTCTGTCCCAGGAGAATGTAGTGTGTTTATGGAGAGATATACTTTTCTCTGTAATACAGAGTGTGGTGTGGCTGGTCCACAGTGGTAATGAAAGGCTTGAAAATCTCATAGAAGAAAAGTTTCAGATTCACTGGAATGCTGACAGATCAACTGTATATAGGATTACATGTCACAAATGCCAGTGACTTATCTACAGTTTTAGCATATGAAACAGTGTGTACATGCTTGTTGTTCTGTGCCTTCCACTCAATTCTAACTTAGGGCTTTATCACACAAGGCTATAAATGCAGAATTTTAATCGGATGAAAGCATCTTTGGCTGGTTGTTGGTTCTACTGCTATTTTCCTTTCCTAGCATCATTGTCTTTTCTAATGATTCCTACCTTTTCATGATATGGCCAAAGTATGACAGCCTCAATTTAGTCATCCTAGCTTCCAGGGAGAATTCGGGCTTGATCTGTTCTAGAACCCATTTGTTTATCTTCTTGGCCATCCACTATATCCTCAGCACTCTTCCCCAGCACCACATCTCAAATGAATTCATTTTCTTTCTGTTAGCTTTCTTCACTGTCCAGCTCTCACATCTGTACATGGCTATGAGGAATACAATGACTTGGATTATCCTCACTTCAGTGTTCAGAGCTATATCATTCCACTTTAGGATTTTGTCTAGTTCTTTCATAGCTGCCCTTCCCCATTCTAACCTTCTAATTTCTTGACTGCAGCTTTCGTTCTGATTAATGTTTGATCCAAGATATGGGAATTGTTGTTATCTAGCATGAATTTTTGTAGATCTTCCATTGTCATAATTTTTTTTCTTGATGTTCAACATTAGGCCTACCTTGGTACTTTCATCCTTGATTCCCTTTAGTAATTGCTCCAGGTCTTTGTTGGTTTCTCCTACTAGTATTGCATGACCATCATGTCTTAAGTTATTAGAGTTTCTTCATCTTCATTCCTCCTGTCTTTGAGTTTAAGCCTGCTCTGCATATGATGTTTTCTGCATACAGACTGAATAAGTAGGGTGATATTATGCAGCCCTACCTGACCCTTTTATGAATGGGAACCATCCTGTTTCTCCATACTCAGTTCTGACAGAAGCCTTTGTCCTGAGTACAAGTTGAACATATCTCTGGGTGCATTCCATAGCTTTTAGTAACCTATGCAATCAAAGGCATTACTGTAGTCAAGAAAGTGTATGCAGATTTTCTTTTGGAATTCCCTGGTGCACTCCATTATCCATCATATGCTTGCAGTACTGCTCTTTGACCAGTAGGTATCATGAATATGCATACAGCAGCCCTGCATTTCAGGAGCAAGGCAGGACATCTTCCTGAAGCCAGTTGCTGTGTTCATATTCACAAATCAGCTGGCTTCAGGAAGCAGTTAGTATCTACAACTGCACATTCCTCTCTTCTTCCTGGAAGATGGTTTTTGGCAGTGCAGAAAACAGTTCACACAGCCATGGCTCACCAAAGCCCTATCGTGGAGAAAAGCATGATAAGGGATTATGCCAAACTGGTATGCTTCCATTCTTAAATTAGCCACATTGTGGTGGGACAGAAAGCTAATGTGATAAAGTCCTCAAAGTGTTGGTATCATAGTGTTTGGCTAGGTTCTTCAGAAGATGTTTGCCACTGCTTTCCTGTTAAGCCAAGGTCAGCCAGTGGATTTCCATGGTTGAATGGGGATTGGAACCCCGATCTCCAGCAGTCCTAGTCCTATATTCAAACCACTATACAATGCTGGCTCTTGCCCTGCTTGTACATGCATATAATAAGTACAGAGCCTGACAAAGACAGTTTTTTTATTTTTAAAAAAGGGGGAAAGGAAAAAGGAAAATGTAATGCTTCCATGCTTTGATTCATTGGAATCACAGAAGAGATATATTTGTCCTGCCATGCTGCTTGCCATTACGGCTGATAATGCATGCCAGATTTGACTCCCTACAAGTAAGATGCAAGGTACAAAGATATTGGTCTTTAGCCAAATTCATATTATTTCTCTGCAATGCACCGATTGTCTCACGATGTATTGCAGATTAAAAACTTTTTACAGAAGCATTCTTGATTTTCCATTTATTTATTTTTTTTATTTTTTTTTGGTAAAAAAGAAAATCTCATCTTTATCCCACCAGTTGGTCTAATCAGTCCCTGAAACTGAATGATCACAGGAAGCAGTGTGGAGAAAATAACTCATGAGAACCAAAAAAAGAAATAAAAATGCTTGGGACATGTAGGCTATTAATAAAACCATGTTCTGCAAAGCCTTGCACTTTATTCAGTACAGCATTGAGCAGAGAAAAGTAGCTCATCAATTTGGGTCAAGCCAATTGGAACAATGGCATTGATTTGCAAGCCTTCCTTTCCCTGAAGTGGCCCTTCAGGTTTTCAATAGCCAGGAGGTGCTCAAAAGGATGCTGGAACAACCTCATTTTTTGTGTGTGGTGCATCTGCTTCAATTTCCCTTCATCAATCTGCATATATGTGATGACCTCTCATAACTCTTTCTGTAATATTCTTGCTTTCCTGAATTTGGAACATTAGATAGGAAATAAGAAGAACATGTATAATAATTAAATCCAGAATGCCTAAGCAGACATGATACCTCTCTTTTCTTTCGAAATATACTTCACTCATCACCTCACTCATCCATGAAACTATTGTTTTAAGCCTGTTGTCCTCTCCCTAAACAAAACAATGCAGGCAGAATTCAGAGATAAGGCCATGTTATCATAGAATCATAGAGTTGGAAGAGACCGCATGGGCCATCCAGTCCAACCCCCTGCCATGCAGAAAATCCAAATCAAAGCATCCCCGACAGATGGCCATCTAGCCTCTGCTTAGTCTGGAATATCAATATGCAAAGGGATTTCGCAGCACCTTTTAAACTAACTGTGTGAAAGAAGTTGTAGCATGAGCTTTTATAGACTTGGGCGGGTTCTAGACCGCCGCTTTGAGGCGGTCTGCCGCCGCCGCCTGCTCCGCGCGGGAGCTGCAGCAGCCATACCGCGCGGCTCCTGCGCGGAGCAAAAAAGAAGCTCCAAAATGGAGCTTCTTTCCACGGCGCATTGATGACGTTGCGAAGCGCCAAGGGCGCATTCGTGACGTCATTAGCGCTGCGCGATGTTCGGACGCTCAGCGTCCGATACGTCAATATGGTGCCGGCCATGTAGAAGGGCCGGCGCCATATTGTACGGACACAGTCCATATTAGACTCAGGGGCGTCTAGAAGAGACGCCCCTTTTTTAAAATGGGACATCCTGCGGACGTCCCAACTGCCGGTGTGTAACCGGCCTTGGTCTACGGCTAACTGTGGGGAAGAAGTTGTAGCATGAGTTTTCGTAGACTTGATCTATGACAAATTGTACAAAAGAAGTTGTAGCATGCACTTACATAGACTTGGCCTCTGACTAGCTGTATGAAAGTAGTTATAGCATGAGCTATGGAAGACCTGGTCTACAGCTAACTGTGGGAAAGAAGTTGTAGCATGAACTTCCATAGATCTGGTCTATGACGTTAAAAAACAAAACAAAAATAAAACAAAAAACAAAAAAACCACCTGTTACCAGAAGTGGACATCTGCCCACTTCTAATTTTCTTTTTTTTCTGGGGAGACATCTGGGGACCCCTCAAAGGGTCTGAAGAGCAGAAAATTGGCCCCAGAACCACTACAGTTTCCCAGCCCATGATGGAGTAACCCCCATATGCTGGTGTTGGTTGTTACGTGACTTCATTCCAACTCTAACTCAATAGTGACCCTCTTAGAGTTTTTATGGCATGCTTTATTCAGAGGAGAGTTGCAGTTTGCCTTCCTCTTAGACTAAGAGAGGCATTCTGAAGCCCTGTTCCAACACTCAAACCACTACACTATGCTGACTGTCCTCATATGGGGAAAGTAGGCAAATATTTTAAAAAGCAAGGAAACATTTTAGAAATTCTATTTAGCACTAAACCTGTTGCTGTAGATGTATATTGTGTAAGCAGTTCAGACTGTCTTCTGTTTGTTCATTTACATAACAAAATAAATTACATTTAAAAAGCAAATCTCAAAACCTTTAGAAGAAGCTTGTCTGGGGAGAAGAGTAGAGAACACTGGAGAAACTCATGCAGTCCAATGATTAGGCAAAACATGAATAAGTGCTTTTAACAAAGGCAAAGCTGCCATTGATAGGAGCCGTTGTGAAGATTTTTGTCAACCCCTTTTTGACAAACCCGTCTCTGCTGGATTACTTCTATTGAAATGTTCCTTTCAAAGAACCTGAAAAGGTTGAAGCCAGACTTCCCTGTGAAAAAGCCATGCCCCCTCTTTCTCAACTTAGGCTTCTCTTCTGAATTCTTAATCATTTTTGCCTTAACCCAAGTTCCCTTGAGTTTGTTTGGGGGGAAAATGTAGCTGACAAGACTGTAATTCATCTAGGGTTTTAAAAAAAGGTTGATGTGACCTTTCAGTGGTTGGTTTTTACCATGAGTGTCTTATTTTAGTGTTCACAGCTTACATGTTTTAGTTAAACAATTTCACATTTGAGACCCTTAACAAACTCTCTTGATGTGCGTGTGCGTGTATCTGTTTTCTGCTCTGTCTTCTTTATATATCTTTTGCTGCCTGCTAACCAGTGAACGTTGCACAGTAGCTACTATGAAGATTGTTTTGCAATGCTTGAAAATCCAATAGAAGCAATAAACCATTCAGCCAAAGTTCTCTGACGGGCAAGTGCATAAGCAAATTTCTTTGCAAGCTGACAAGACAAGCTGGGAAAAGTCTCTTACACTCAACTCTCTACATTTGTGGCATTGATGATTCATGGATTTGATTACTATGTTCTCTCTAGGAATCTCTAGGTCCTTCAGTGCAACTTTATGATCAATGCTCGCCAGAAGTTGCACTGGAAGACCTAGAAATTCCCAGAGAGAACACTTCACTAGATATTTGTAGGTCCTCCAGCACAATTCTATGGTCATTCTCTGGAAGATGTTGACTATAGGGTTGTGCTGGAGGACCTAGAGATCCCTAGAGAGGTGTTCTCTCAGGTAAAACAAATTGTGTTTTTTTATTTGTCGTCTTTCCACTTTTATAGGGGTCCTGTGAAATGCCAATAGGGTGACCTTAGGCAATTCACATACTGTACTCTCAATCTCAAGGGAAGGCAGTGGTAAACCTCCTCTGAACAAATCTTGCCAATAGGTTCACTGTAGGGTTGCCATAAATTGGGAACATCTTGAAGGTGCACAACACACACACACTTACACAGTTATATAGGCAAGGTTTCACTTCTGTGGTGGGGAGACACTGGAGACAGTAGAAAGTATGTTTGGTAAGAAGTCTGAATCTTCCTATGCTTGTTTAGTAGCCAATGATGGCATAATATTATTCCTGAAAAAGATGTAGCATAAGATAAAACATTCACACTGAATAATAGAATGTCAGAGTTGGAAGGGAACACTCCCAGAAGTCAATGGATAATCCCAAATGAGTACTTCCACCTCCTTCCCCTCTATTCACACAGCCAAAACACAGAATAGGATTCCTTCCAGCCAGATCATACCAACAAGAATATAGCATTTCCAGGCGGAGCACATAGATATTGTATTTAAATGAAGAGATTGGAAAGATTCTTCCCTAAAACTCTGGAGGACCACTGTTGGTCAGGTCAAACAATTCTGGGTCAGATCAGCCAATGAAATGTCTCATTGTAAAGTAGATTCCTTGAGTTCCCAAAGTTTCAGTGTGGATTTCAGCAGGAAAGTCAGTGAAATTAAAGGGTTAACACTGAAATATCTTTATATTTGCTCCTGAGGAGACTGACACAGCTATTACTATAATGGATCCATCTGGGCACAATGTATGGCCATGAGACTGGGTTAGGGTTTTGAATTACCAGTGGTGCAGGCCAGATTTAAATCATAGAATCATAGAATCATAGAGTTGGAAGAGACCCCAAGGGCCATCCAGTCCAACCCCCTGCCATGCAGGAAATCCAGATCCTGAGGAGACTGGGAGAAATGGTGCAGAATTTGTAATATGTGTTGCTGAGGAGAAACAATTATACTTTCAATGTACAGTGCTCTAATGCAGTACCATTACTGAAAGTAAATTTACCCAATCAACACCAACACTTTACGCTTAGCTTGGAAAAAAGAATGGAAACTAGTGCAAATGAAGTGTTTGCATCACACTGTCATATAAACCAGTCCTAATTAGCAGTTCTGTTTTGAACTAACTCACATTCTGACTTGCTTCCCAGTGTAACTTATGGCAGTAATTGAACTGGGAAGCTATGTGTGTTGCATGACTTGAAATTATTTCTGGCTTATGGTGACCCTATCACAGGACTTTCCTGGCAATATTTGTTCAGAGTGGGGTTGCCTTTGCTCTCCTTTGAAGCTGAGAGAGTGTGGCTCACCCAAGGTCACAGAGTGGGTTTCCATGACTGAGCATAGATTCAGAACCTGGTCCTCAGAGTCATAGTCCAATGCTCAAACCACTACACCATGCTGGCTCTCTACTTGTAATACAACCATGCATTAGGAGCTGAAGAAATATGTATTTCAGTCCAGGTATTTCTAAATGGCAACCTACTAAGGCTTGTTAATTCTGTTTGGGTGATTGGCTTGGGACTATAAAAACACAGCCATTACTATAATGGATCCGTCTGGGCACAATGTATGGCCATGAGACTGGGTTAGGGTTTTGAATTACCAGTGGTGCAGGCCAGATTTAAATCATAGAATCATAGAATCATAGAGTTGGAAGAGACCCCAAGGGCCATCCAGTCCAACCCCCTGCCATGCAGGAAATCCAGATC
>NC_056522.1:47124320-47153198 GCF_019175285.1 Sceloporus undulatus | reverse complement strand
AAAGCATCCCCAGCAGATGGCCATCTAGCCTCTGCTTAAAGACCTCCAAGGAAGGAGACTCCACTACACTCCGAGGGAGTGTGTTCCACTGTCGAACAGCCCTTACTGTCAGGAAGTTCTTCCTAATGTTGAGGTGGAATCTCTTTTGCTGTAGCTTGCATCCATTGTTCTGGGTCCTGTTCTCTGGAGCAGCAGAAAACAAGCTTGCTCCCTCCTCAATATGACATCCTTTCAAATATTTAAACAGGGCTATCATATCACCTCTTAACCTTCTCTTCTCCAGGCTAAACATCCCCAGCTCCCTGAGTCGTTCCTCATAGGGCAAGGTTTCCAGACCTTTCACCATTTTAGTTGCCGTTCTCTGGACACGCTCCAGTTTCTCAATGTCCTTTTTGAATTGTGGTGCCCAGAACTGGACACAATATTCCAGGTGGGGCCTGACCAGAGCAGAATACAGTGGCACTATTACTTCTCTTGATCTAGACACTATCCTTTTATTGATGCAGCCTAAAATTGCATTGGCCTTTTTAGCTGCCGCATCGCACTGTTGACTCATGTTCAACTTGTGGTCTACTTGGATTCCCAGATCCCTTTCACATGTAGTTTCATTCAGCCAGGTGTCCCCCATCCTATATCTGTGCATTTCATTTTTCTGCTCTAAGTGCAGTACCTTACATTTCTCTGTGTTGAATTTCATTTTGTTAGCTTTGGCCCAGCTTTCTAGTCTATTCAGGTCATTTTGAATCTTGATCCTGTCCTCTGGAGTATTAGCTATTCCTCCTAATTTGGTGTCATCTGCAAATTTGATAAGTATGCTCCCAATTCTGTCATCCAGGTCATTGATAAAGATGTTGAATAACACTGGGCCCAGGACAGAGCCCTGTGGGACCCCACTGGTCACTTCTCTCCAGGCTGAAAAAGAGCCATTGTTGAGCACCCTTTGGTGCATAGTTGGAGAAACTTTGAATGGTCACTCAAGATGAGCACATTTCATCAGTGTTCAGTTATCAAGAACAAAAATTGTGAGATACTGACAAGGCTTTCCCCCCAGATGTTGTATACATTTTCCCATAGCAAACACTGTGGAAAAAATGTGGCCACTGGCCACTAAAGAAATAGAGCATATAAAGTAGAAGAATTGTTAGACTTCTTCATTGTACATTGGAATACCACAAGCCTATTGTATCTATCCATCACAGGCAAATGCTCCCAAATGGGAAGTACATTGGGATATGATGCAATCTATCATCAGCTACTGTGGTGTAATGGTTTAAGTGCTGGACTAGCATTCCAAGAGATCAGCGTTTCAATCCCTTTTCAGCCAATGAAATCCTCTGGGCATCCTTGGACAAGCCATAATCTCTTAGCCTAAGAGGAAAATAAGAAAAGCAAACCGTCCAACTGTCCTGATGTGGCAGAAACAGTCCTGAGTAAACCTCTGCTGTCTCACCTTGTAGCTGCTTTAAAAATGTCCATGTTTCTCTTTCCTCCTCCCCACTCTTTCCCTCTTTGTGCTTGGTTTACTTCCAGTACCAGAAAGTGAGTTACATGGGCAAAAATAGTTTGTACTCAATTAAATGAGCAAGAGGGAGAGGACAGGAAGGGCAGAATCTTGCCCTTCCCAGTAGACTCAGGCAAAAGCAAATTGCTACAGCCTCTCTTATTTTGTTTCTTCTTTCTCATTAATTACTTTGGCCATCTTGACTACATTCTGATATTCTCAACCACACATGCCCCAATGTTCCACTGGGAAATATTGGAGGGTGTGGGGAAAGTGGGCTATAAATAAAATAATAAAAGAGAATAGAACTGCAATTCCAACCTCAAGTCTTGCAACTAGAGACATCCAGGAAAGATAATGGCTACTTCACATCTCAGAGGAAATTCTACAGCCAGGCTGAGGAAAGTGAAGCCTGTGGACCTCAAGCAGTCCCAAGCAGGTGTGTCAATAGGGAGTGCAGGATGTGTGGGATGTACCAGGTGATGTCCTAAGTGTGGATCCCAAAATATCTGCCTTTTGGCAGAAACAGGCTGTGGCATTTTAACCTGTGTCCCGTTAAAATGCTGAATAGATGGTGTGAGAGGGGAAAGGCTCACTGGGAAGAGAAAGGAGAGGCCCCAGTTTAATTATTTTAAAATGTTATTTACAGACATCACATCTTCCGGTGAGCTTATCCATTTGATCCATCATAATGGAACCTTGGTAATACCCTATCTTCCACTAATTTTATATAGGTATGAACTGTATTAATTTTATGAATTTGTCTTGTTCATTAATTGATGTAATTTTAGATAATTTGTGCTTGTTGCAATGCTGATTTTATATGTTGTATTCCCACCTCGATCCATGGGGAGAGGCAGGAAATATAAATAAAGATTTATTATTATTATTATTATTATTATTATTATTATTATTATTATTATTATCTTACTACATTTTCACCCTAACCACATGAAACTATGTACATGCAAATACATTTAGTCTGTAGATATGATATTGTAATTTAAAGGTATAATTTTAATTTTGCTGGTTTTTTAGGTCACAATTATTGTCATTACATTCAGAGATATATGGCAATTATGATTTATTAGTAACATTAGTACAAAAAATTACTAAGAATTCTCTATGATGTGGCATGGGAGAAGGTCAGTGGGGGGAATGACACCATGAGTTATTGCACTAGGTGATGCCAACCACGGTGATGCCACTGGTCCTAAGGCCATGTTTTTAACCTTCTGTGAGGGATGGGGGCAATTTTACCTTGCCTTTTGCCTCCTCCAGGCTATTTTAAGTCCAGGAGAGGTCTTTCTGAAACCCAAAAATAAGCTAGAAGTAGTAGTTGTTATCATTATCATCATCATCATCATCATCATCATCATTATTATTATTTGTATCCCACTCTTTCCCCAGAACTGGGACACTTTAGTAGCTGGAACATTTTGGAGGATATTTAAGAATGAGAGCTATAGATAGCCAAGCCAATGAAGAAGGGTGAGAAAAGATCTCATTTTTGTCAATAAACAAGGAATACACAAGTCTAAGAGGGACTTATGAATGGGATTGAGGCACTTTGTGAACAGGAAATGGAGTGGATGTAGGGATGGAAAAAACATTCAAACATATGCAAAAACAAAACCAGTCATAAAACATTTTTTTAGTGTCAAAAAACCCTGATAAGAAGAATCCTAGACTGGTGAGGATCTTATAGTCCAACACTTATTCTGTGCATTTGGATGTGGTTCTACACAAGAATATTATTTTTCTGCTCTGAAAAAGTCTTTCCTTCACAGAAAATGCAATGTCTGAAGCCTTATTTGGCACAAAAATTGCACATGGATGATTTGCACAGAAAGCACATTTTTCTGTGCAGAAAATTAATGGTTTTCAAATATTTTCTTACAGTGAAAGAAACTTGCAAGAATTACTCAGTATTTCCTTCAAGAAGAAAATATTACACCCCTAAAGACCTGATAACTTTCAGAAGCTATTGGAATCCCAGATTTCCACAGCTCCATATGGAATGGCAAATGATCAGGGATGACTAGACTTGCATCTGCAGGGCAACAGTTTGTGGAAAGCTGGTAATGCAGACTAGTTCATTGGTGACCAAATTTATCTATTTGAACCAAATGTTGCTCTCATTACCTTTGGCTGCTAGTTTCTCTGCATAGGGAGTCATGTGAAAATATACTTTTGGCTCTTCCAAAGCAACTGGCTAACAGGTGAATGGGGAGTCTGCAGCCCAGGAAAATATTACTCTCTCAGGGTTTTGTACAGAGCAATAGCAGCTTCAATAGACAGACGCCGATACTAAATCACCAGACTGTTCCCCTTTGTAACAGCTTTAAACTTTTCTGAGTCATAACTGGCTTCTTTGCAAGATGTGGGACAGTATGTCTAGAATTAGCTTTACAGAAGAGCTGTGTTTGTTTAAGGATTTTGTCTCCATATTTACAGCACAAACCCCACTGAGACTTATATCAACTGCTGGAACAATGAAAGCTCCAAACAAGTGTGAGGGCCCAGCTGCACACTGAGAAACACAGGAGATTGTGTTCTTACATTCAGTGCTGATGATCACCCCTACACAGGCAAGAGGCAATGACAAATTGGGCATCTGAGTCATTAGGCTCAAACTGCCTAGCTATGAAAGTGTGTGCCCATGTCCTCTCATGACACTAACCACTGATCTTAGCTTTCTGGCAAAAGCTTGATGGAAATTAATGCATACACTCATTGCAACAGTTGATCCATAGGCTTCCACATTAACAGATATCTTGCTGTGAAGTCTAAGCTCTATCTTTACCAGCAGCTAGTTTACCTGCAACTGTTCATTCTAATTGGAGATATCAAGGATGTTCTGTATGCAAAGTTTGCATTCTGCTCTTTTGGGATTGTCTTTTGCTTGTAGAAATACCTACTGAGCCTGGGAAAGGGCAGCAGCTAAGCATTTACCTGAAGTACCACTCTGGAGGTCATAACCCTTGCTGTACTACCTGACTTATTTTTCTAACAACTTGCCTGATGACAGATGCCCAATATCTTCAAAACATGCACACATTTTATGTGCTTTTAGTTGGCTTGATAAAGACAATGACCTAATATGGATTTGGGCATTTTTCTGATGGCTGGTATAGTCTTGCTTTTTATACTTCTCTGTATACATACAGTGGAACCCATTGCTACTTTGGTGCACTAATGCCAGCAGGAAAAAAATGTAATCAAGCTCTAGCAGGCAACGCATTAATGATCCTCAGTGCAAGAAATATGATAGCATTAATAATCCATAGAATTACATTATGTAACCTTTAATTACTCAGAGAACTTGTCCTGTTCATTTTTCTTATAGCTCTGTCTTCACATTTTTTATTATGCTGATGGTGGGCTGACATTCCATGGAAAATTGAAGAAGAAAATTAGGATTGCCAATTCTGAATTAATGAATTCTTGTTGAATGCCTTGGACATCCTACACCATGGAGGGGAACAAATACATCTGTCTCTTTTGCTTAGACAAGACAGGAATCTTTTAATACCAAGGTACATGGGTGGGGTTTAATAGATACAGGAGTGTAAGTACGAAGTACAAAATAACAATAATTGTGGCAACAGGTAGGGGAAGAGCAATTTTATAGTTTTATGAGAGAATAACCTCACAGATGGAGGAAACCAGTCTTAGCCATGCATGTATTTTTCATCACTTTCTATAACCAACTTAAAAAGAAACGAACATAGTGCTGCCATTAATCTGCTTCATTGTTCATTTGAAAGCACAATATAAATGGCAAACAGTGTTACCTTCAAGGGCAATCCTGC
The DNA here is from genome assembly GCF_019175285.1 of Sceloporus undulatus. Classification (NCBI taxonomy): domain Eukaryota; kingdom Metazoa; phylum Chordata; class Lepidosauria; order Squamata; family Phrynosomatidae; genus Sceloporus; species Sceloporus undulatus. Next base: position 47,147,882 of record NC_056522.1, on the reverse strand, counting down.
AAGGTCAGCCATCCTTATCCCCATTTTACTGGTAATGACTGACCAGATCCCTTCAGACATAATTGTAGTCATGGAAAGGGGATGGTTTATTTATTTGCTTGTGTGTAGCTATGTACAAATACCTTTCTGTTGTGCTTCTTTAGCTCCTCTGCACAGAAAACCATTAACAACAGAAGATTTCTGTTATGTAATCTGATTGGATAAGGCAGGGCTAGATAATGTGTGCACCTCCAACTGTTGTTGTTCTGTGGTTCATCAGCCTTAGCCAATGGGGGGAATGATGGGTGTTGTAATCCAGTGCTATTTAGAGAGCCACACAGTCTCCGATCCTGGATCTGATCAGCCAACTCTGTGGATTTGGATCTTTGCATCTGGCATTTGTTTAGAATTAATGTGTGTGTCATCAAATTATGTGCATCCCTTTGCCAGCGTATGTATATTTATCATATTGCTCAGTTCCTCTGCTGGTGTAATGATTAGTAGCTCCACTGCAATGAAAACTGGTGCTCCAAAAGAAAAATAAACAGCTCAGATTGTTTCCAAGCCTAATCTCCAAATGTTCTTCCAAGCAATAAAGTCTCAATAAGGGGAAGCAAAGAAGGGGTGGAGGGGGAGAGGACCCAACACATTATCAAACTGCAATTTGGAATAGTAAATGTAGCCATGGTTTTTATTTTATTTTTAAAAATCCACATAGTTTCAATTCTGTTACAAGGTTATTTTGAGCCTTTCTAATCCTTTAATGGTAAAAAGCTAACTTGCGGAAAAACATGCTTTCTCCATTTCACAGGAATGTAAAATATGGGTTGGACAAGTGACAAAACCAGAGAATTTGAAATGGATCGCGCTTTTCTTCACTATTAACTTTCAGCCATCGAGGACTCCACAAAGCATAGCTTGTTAGAAGAAAGAAACTGGTTTTGTGGAAGGCAAAATTGCCTTAACTGTTTTCCAAAACAACAAACTTTTTAAATTGCTGAGCATAAGATGTGAGCGTCCGCCGTGTCAAAATGGCAGTGCCCGTGTGTACAGGGCACTTCAATTTTGACGACCCCATCATGTGCTAGGAGTGAGACCAGTATGGGCAGTGCGCCCTCAGCCAACCCCTAGCACGTGATGGGGGTGCACGTTAGGCCCATCTGGAGAGGGCCTAGGTATCCCTGGCATTGATGTTTTCTGTATCAGTGGCATAATGAATTCACTCTGAGTATTCATCTAAACTTTCAAGGAGCTATCCAATGTGCTCCTTTAAAGTTCTTTTAAAGTTCAAACTAAAATACAATATCGATTTGACTGTCATGGAAGCCACCAGCTACCACTGCAAAGCACACATATGGAAATTAAATGTACTTCCGAGGAAACATAAGAAGTCATTTGACAGTCGGTTCAGGAATCAGACAACAGTAAGACTTAAAGAAAATGGCCTTTATTAAAAGTAACTGCAGTTATTCTCTTTCCTGTGGCATATGTCCATTGAAGGTCAGCCCCTTGAACCACAGTTTTGGAGATGACAGGTCTGGCCATGGTTACACATGCCTTGATGTCTTCCCATTTGGTTTACTGTAACTCTATGTCAGGCAGCCTTTGGGAAATATTAGGAAAATGCAGTGAGTTCAAAACTTTGTGGTCAAAGTGATGATTGTGGCTGGCTCCTTATGCTTGCAGGCAAAAACTATTTTCTTTACTTGGGCATTTGATTGTTTATTGGCTGTTGTATGAAGTCTTTTAACAGGGATATGCTGTATTCTTTATTGACATCTACACACACAGAGAGAGAGAGAGAGAGGGAGAGAGAGCTTTTTGTATTTATTGCCAATTAATTTAAACTTTGCATTATGTCTTGTTTTAACTGTATTCTGTTTTAAGTTATATTTTAAGCTGCTTTGGATGTCATATTTGGGAGAAAGTTAAGATTAAAACAAAATAAAATAGACATTCTAGAGTTGTATCTGCACTACAGAAATAATTCAGTTTGATGCCTCATTAGCTCAGTGCTATGGGATTCTGGGAAATGTAATTTATTGTGGCACCAGAGCTCTCTGACAGAGAAGGCTAAATGTCTCACAAAACCATAATTCCCATAATTCCACAGCATTGAACCAAAACAGTTAAAGTAGTGTCAAACTGGATTATTTCAGGACTGCAAATGCAGCCTGAGTGATTTCAAATGTTCAGTCACACATTCAGTCAAATCCTAGGCTCTGAAAACCAGAATTTAGAAAGTTCCCTTTGTAAAAGTTCATCATCCCCATTTCTCCTTATCATCTTTAGAAAGTAATTTGTGGCTTGTTCCATTTTTGCCACCTTGGTTACTCTTCAGGGGGATCTTAGGAGTGATAAGCAAATGGCATTAAACCTGAAAACATCATGTCAAATTTTTTCTTAAAATGCCCCCAAATGTTATTTGAAATCAGCTTTTAAAAGCAACCATAAAATGTTACATCAATAACAGTAACTTTATTTACACTCATTATGCCAGTTTCGAAATGTCATGGAGTTTCACTCTTGCTACTATGAAAAGGAGAGTAAGTTGTTACAGTTAACTGCATTGTTTGTGATTTGTTACTTCCAAGTTCTGCCAAAACCTTAGGGCTGCAGGAACCAAGTGCCACTGAACCAAACAAACAGGTCCCTGCCTATGTGCTAATACAAACCAGCTTGCTTTTTTTTGAGGATGGTCTGACACAGAAGGTGGAAACCTAGCCAAGGCCATGTGTTTGCTGCCAGTTCCTTTCAACTGGACGGCTTTTGGGTAGACTTATAATTACAAGCACAAATGTCTCTATAAAAATGACCACATAAACTAGCCATAATAGAGAGATGGGTCTGTCTTTGTTCAACCAGACACTCCAACCAGGGAATTCTGGTGTTAGGAAGAGTGACTACTTTCGGCCAAATTCTTTCCTCTCTTTCTCTAAGAACATTACAACAATCCTCCAATTGTGTTGGATTCTCACTATCCTCTGCCAATTTGTATGTAATGAATTACAGTGCAACACATCTGGAAGGTAGCAGGTTGGGAAGGGCTGCATTTGAGAGCAGCAAGACTAGAAATGGAGCATTGAACAAAATAGATCTGTAATAGAGAACTGAGAAATGTTTCTCACTGTGCATCTATATATCTTCCTTCACGTGAAAAAAAGTAGAGGCCAGTCAAACTAAAAGTGAGTCATATGACATACCTTCACAGTGTTAACTATCTTGAGTATTTCAAGGAGTAACAGTGGCAATTAAATCTACTTTGATACCAGGTTGTACCACAACAACCTGTATCATCATTTTACTCTACATGTGTCATTTATATGAAGGGTATCACTTACCTGATAGTTAAAAATGGTTTTTTTTGGGGGGGGGGGGGGGTAGTCCTTTTTTGCCTTCATGGTGACCCAGCTTGGTTTCTTGGGCTGAACTGTGTAAGTATATTGTTCCATTAAATAGTACATGCTCCTCCAGTAAGACAGCAGTTTCATAAAACTTTATAGCACCATGAACATCCACACACTGTCGAAAAAACTTTACAAAATTTTTTCAAGGACTTTCATGCATGTACAGTTAGCCCTCCCCACTTGCAGCTTTGACTTTTGCAGATTTCATTATTCATAGATTGTTTGCTGCCACCTCTGGTGCTGTCACCCTGTGCCATTTTTAATAGGGATTGGAAGCCTTGCAAAACTGAGGAGTTTATCGCATAGGGGGAAATGTGGAGTATACACAGTGATTAACCTGTGAAAATCATGCAATTGACATTAAAATGAGATTAACATATAAGTCGTTATTCCGTTAATAACCAAGAATAACCAAGCAATAAAGAGCAAAAAGTCATTCACAGGAAAATCCTTTGAATGATTAGCTGCTGTTTCTTGCCCGGTTATTCATGGGATAATGGCACTTTAATCACATTTCATAGAATCATAGAATCACAGAGTTGGAAGCGACCACAGGGGCCATCCAGTCCAACCCCTTGTCATGCAGGAAATCTCAGTCAAAGCATCCCCGACAGATGGCCATCCAGCCTCTGCTTAAAGACCTCTGAGGAGGGAGATTCCACTACACTCCGAGGGAGTTTGTTCCACTTCGAACAGCCCTTACTGTCAGGAAATTCCTCCTAATGTTGAGGTGGAATATCTTTTCCTGTAGCTTGCATCCATTGTTCTGGGTCCTGTTCTCTGGAGCAGTAGAAAACAAGCTTGCTCCCTCCTCAATATGACATCCCTTCAAATATTTAAACAGGGCTATCATATCACCTCTTAACCTTCTCTTCACCAGGCTAAACATCCCCAGCTTCATCTCAACGTCATGTGAAAACCATTAGTGCAATTGCAGGATTACTATGGGTTAATCACCGTTTATACTTCCAATTGTCCCCCATGGGATAAACTCCCAAGAGACCGCAAATCCCTATAAAAATGACATAGGGCAGAGTGGAATCATCAGCAAGTCCCACCACCTGCCTAGTTTTGACTTGCGAAGGAATACCACCTCCTTGGAGGCTTCCTTAGTGGGCTGAATCTGCAGATAGTGTGTGTGTGTGTGTGTGTGTGTGTGTGTGTGTATTTGTATGTGCTAAGAATAATTTGGGAGAAAGTAAAGTTATTTGCGGTTTGTCCACTTTTACTGGGGTCCTGTGCCTTTCTAGGCAGCCATCACCACACCTCTCTCATTTGCATAACTGGGGATACTACCCCTATTGTGCTCCCTTCATGCCCTCTTGCTTAACCCTGCTTTCCTCAATTATGCCCTACCAGTATACCTTTAGGTGTTTTTAAATTATGTTTTTTCAACTTGTGTTACATAATTCTGGAGCACTGCAGCCATGATTTAAGCTTTAAAAGGTTTTTTTAAAACTTCAATTGAGGCTGCACATCTCCGGAACTGCACAAAAAAGGGAGAGGAAAAAGAAAAAGAATAGCAAGGGTGAGGAGGGGAAGGGAGGCGGAGTAGATATTGGCACCACGTGACTAGCAATCACACAACTGCCCTGGGAGCAATGTTTCATGTCTGGGGAGTTGGTGATTGCTTGGTCATTCATAGATTTTCCCCATGAATGAAAAGGGACATGTCGGGGTCAGGGCAGGTACAGGGTGGAGGTGGCATCCTGTGATCAGTGCTGCCAAAGCCACTTCCTTCACAGTGTTCTCATGGTTTAAAAGCTGCGTGCGGCAATGTCCTTAGAGTTAAACTAGATGTTAAGGAGAATGCATATTGTGATTAACACATTTTTCCTCTAGTAATGGGATAGTCTCAAAAATATATGTCTCAAAAATCAGACTTGCAGAGTAAGCTTGTGATTATGTTCCAATGACCAGACATAATACCAAGCATTCTAAATGTGGAAAAACAGGGCCGAGAGAAAGCACATGCTACAACAGACCAAGACCTTTCATTACTTGAGGGAGCTCCACTTCTAAATGCATGTTAATCACATTGTCTAGTTTGACCCTTATGTTTGGCTTTTTCTCTCTTTTAAGGTAGGGTTCTGAGAGGGCTTTGTGCAGTTGGAAAATCAGCTTTAAAAAAACAAAAACAAAACATCAGCCTACTAAATGATTCAAATCTTACCTTTTGTAGCTTACTTTAAAAAGAAAATCACCTTTGTAGCAGGAACTCCCTGTGCTTGGTTTGCATTGCAAGGCCAGATTACCACTTCACATGGGACTCCTGCTTGCCTGAATCACTAATAATACTTCTAAGGTCCCTTTAAGTTTCCTCTGTGAATGCTGATCAAGCAAGATGATACCCCGGTGGAAAGGAAAATATAGGGTTTGCAGCCAGTATGATGGTACTCTTGCTCTCAATCCAGCATGTGGGAGGCTGTAACCCTAGTTTTCCTTGTGAAATCTGAAACTGCATTTCTTGTAGTCTGTTTCTCTGGTTACTTAAGCAGACAGACAGAGGGAGCTTTGCTCAACAGTCTGTTATTAAACAGAAGGGGATAAAGTTACCCCTGAGATCAGGTTATAAGCTTAGCAGTTAATAGCCTGTGTCTGAAGCGAGCAAGAGCCCCATATTACCATAACTTGCTAGCTTGGTGGTTTGCATGCAGGTTAACAAGATGAGGTTGCACTTTTTCCAGTTTTGATGGGCACTGGGGTCAGATAGGGGACAATTTTACTGAAGATACTATTTCTCTACATCTGTCATAAGGTCTGTGTGGAAAACTATTAGAGTGATAGTGCTCTAGGTGCTTCCTGTAGAGCAGCCAAAGATGCTGAAGGAACCCATCCTTGTACCAGTTGGGAGGGAAGCAGAAAAAAAGGGAATACAGTGGTTCCAGGACCCTCGGTGGATACCAAAATCCGTGGATGTTCAAGTCCCATTAAATACAATGGCATAGCAAAATGATGGCATAGCAAAATAGGTTTGCTATTGGAAACTTATACTTTTTTTTAAATATTTTGAAGCTGTAGATGCTTGAATCTGAGGATAAAAAATCCTTGGATATGGCGGGCCAACTGTAGTGGCAACATTGCTTGAGAATCTATATTTGCCTAATAGATGAAGCACAGGTGGCCAATTTGAGAACCAGAAGACATTAGACAGAGAATTCTGGGAGCTGTAGTCTAAAAAGGTAACATTTCAAACGTCTGATATAAAGCATTACTAATGGCAAAACATCTGTAGAACACACCACACCAATCACACATATATGCAGAAAGGGCTACCTAGTAACATAACCTCCTACTGTCCCAAATTGGAAGGGAGAGTCCAGATTAATGCTGTCATTCCACTTTTCAAGCTGCTTTTAAAATGTACCAGATTCTTTCTCTTTACCCCACTTTCCCCCTTTGCTGCAAACTGAATTCAAAGTGCAAAAGTAGTTTGCTCACAATTAACCCACAGGGTACAGAGGAGAGGAGGGGATAGAGTCTTAACCTTCCCGGTTCAGTCAAAAGCAAACTGCTGCAGCCTCTCTTATGTGTTCTTCTCCGTTAATAACTTTTATCATTTTGGCCAAACTTGGATGTAGCTGAGCCACATACTGTATGACCCAGCTTTCATCTGTAAAATGTTGGCATTTATGAAAAAGATGGGATATAAATGAAATAACAGAAGAGACCAGAAGTATAATTAGAATCTTATGACTTTGGAAGGAAACTATAATGGCTACTTAACATCCTGAAGCAATTAGAAAAATTTCCAAGAGTATTTTGTGCTTTACCTACCACCACCACCCAATATATTTTATTTTATTTTATTTTATTTACTTTCTGTGTAGGGGACAGAATCTTACCCTTTCCAGTAGGCTCTCCTAGTTTGTGTGTTCTTCTTTATTAATAATTTTTGCCATCATGGCCATACTCAGATGTTGCTTGGCTGCATGTGCCCCAATATTCTTCTGTGAAATGTTGGAGTGTATGTAATATTTGTTTTTGATGTATCTCAGCTGGCTTGTTTCTAGATTTTCTGTTAAGATCTCATGGTGTACACGTACTATATGGAAGATATCTGCTGTTTAGTCCTGCTTAGCCGCCCAAGGTCTCACATTAAAGCAGATAATCCAATGGGGGTCTGAGGGACTTTGAACAAACAGAGGGGATAAATTTATTTTTTTCACAATTTAATATGAACATACCTAATTTGCACATGGTGAACCAATATGTGGACCAAATTTAGTTAGCCTTTGGTAATTACATGTCTTCAAATTCTATAACAGAGTCCTTGTGTCCTGAAATGCACACAAAAAGGTACATGCTAGGTTAAGTGTGAAGAGATTTTTATTTTATCAAATTCAGTACCCAAAAAGACATTAAAAACATTTACAATATTGATATTTTTTATCACAGACCTGGGTTATTTATATTAAATGCTACTCTGAAAGCCTATGATAAAGATTGAGATAGAAGTGTTTAAATAAATAAATGTTAAATAAATACGTTTATTAAAATAATTTACAAAAACGTGTTAGATTAGACAAAGCGGTGAGCAAAAGCAAAGTATATTAGGTAGTGGTGCACAAAATAGATATATACCAGACTAAATTCACATAGGCCCCATACAGACTGCCAAAATAAAGCTGCATCGGGTCACTTTGGAGGTATGCTGTTTAAATGATGCATGCATCCTAAGAGTCCGGAAGCTGCGCCAAAGATGTGCTCCAGTCTTTAGGACTGAATCGTGGCTTTGGCATGGCTTTTGGACTCTTAGGACGCATGCATCATTTAAACAGCATACCTCCAAAGTGACCCGAAGCAGCTTTATTTTGACCCATCTGTATGGGGCCATAGAACATATATCTGTTAAACATGGCACACTGCTATAGAAATGGGAGAAAAGGCACTTAAGAATGGCTTCACCCTTTATTAGGCCCATGCAAAACAGAAAAAGGGAAATCAATGTTTACAACTTTGGAGGTACAGTGGTACCCCGGGATACGAATTACCCAGCTTACGAATTTTTCGGGATACGAAAAAATCCCATAGGGATTTATTGTTTCGGCTTACGAAGGTTTTTTCGGGTTACGAAAAAACCTCGGCGCTATTTTCAATGGAGCCGCGGCAGAGCCGCGGCTTTTTTTCCATTAGCGCCTATGGCAATTCAGGTTACGAAGGTTTTTCGGGTTACGAAATTAGCCGCGGAACGAATTAATTTCGTAACCCGAGGTACCACTGTACTGTATGGAAAGGCACCACTAGCACCAGAATCATTAGTCTTATTTGTCCTCTGCTTTTCTGTCATAAATCCTTGGTCAAATCAATTTACAGAAAAGTTATATCATAAATCCCTTCAAACAATTCCAAAATAACCCATCAGTTATACATTTCACAATTCACAGCCATACAAAACACCTCACAGTAATAAATGTACACCACAGGCTCCTCCAGATGCAACAAATGTCAAGCCTTTGTGGCATTTGTTGCTGTAGTTCTCAGGGTTTCTTTTTAACACTCCAAACAATATTTTTATTATTCCAGGGTCCCTTTCACACCACATAGTTGTAGCACTATGATTTCATGCTGGGGCTGTCTGCATGGGCCAAATGTCCTGTGTTTCCACCAGTCTCCTATCATCCTATTTGGATGATGCAGGCCATTCGTCCTGGGCTGGTATTGGGCCGGGATCCAGTAGACTAGATGCAGATCTGGCACATACAGCCTGATCCCAGGTCAAAGGCACCTTAGCACAGGTTGATCAGGCAGCCCTGTGTGCCTCTTACCTTTCCCTGCCACTGCCACTAGTGAGAAGTCCCCTGTTGCTGCATCTAGTGTGGAAACGGGGTACCTGCCCACATGAGCGCAGCTACGCACCACATTTCCATGTCAGACACAGAGATGGGGATCTTTTCAGAAGTGGCAGTGATGGAGGGAGGTAAGGGGCACACTGTGGCAGTGGGTCTATGGTGCCAGGATGGGTAGGTGTGTGAACACCCACTGTGCACCAGCCCAGGGATCAATCTAGGTTGGGACCCAGGCCAGGATATCACAGGCATGGCCCATGTTATCTTAGCTGGTCTCTCAGAGCCTTTAAGTGTTATGATTCTATACCATGGAATCCTGCAGTTTGGATTTTGGTGAGGCTCTGGCACTTTTTGGTTGAGTATTTTAAATATTCCTTCCCAAACTATACAACACAGGATTCAATTGGATGGAAATGTGGTAGTTAAAGTGGATTCATGGTGCTTTGACTGAGTAGTAAGAAAGGCCCTTGGACCATTTTTCAGCAACTACTCACGTCATATACAACACTTTATTCCCAACCTTAATAAGTGTTGCGGCCAATGCCATTGGTTGGGTTCCTTTTTACTTCTGAGACATACCTGGACAATAATATAGTAATAACAGTAAATAGTAATACAGTGGTCCCTTCCCTGACATGGGGGAAACTTGGTTTCTTTTTACTTCCAAGACATACCTGACCAATCTGTTCCCTTCTCTCTCCATCCTTTCCTTTTATTATTTTAAAAAATATATAGTGCTACAGTGCATCACTGAAATGACACATTTGCACTATAACTCTACAATTTATTTATTTTTAATTAAATTTGCCCTCCAAACCACAGGACCATCTTAGCAAACAAAAGAGCAATATTGTATGAAGTCATTCTTTAGGCCAATCTGGAAAATTCCTAATACAGTATTAAACAATCCATTAAAAATTTCTCCCAAGGGTTAAAAGTAATAGTAATCAGACAATCAGAAGATGATGAGAGCAAGGTAAAAGCAGCAATAATAAGCTGTCATACTAATTCAAAGCTAAATGTTGACCCAGCCACAAACCCTGACAATGACCTGTCATCTCCTGGCACCTTCAGCAGCAGCAGCTGTTGCCTCTAGCTGCAGTCTGTCAGAGATCTGCCTGTCTCTGTAGGCAGATTCTTTTAAGGGCCAAGCTGATGACCAGAGGCTGGGAGAAAACAAGTTCTGAGACTTGGGTCAATCACTCCCATCCCCATCCCACTGCAAACAACACTAAGAACAATGTCACAAAAGTAATATTTGAGAGTCTGATCATCATGCTACCAAGTTAGCATAACAGACCCATTCACATCATTGGGCTTAGCAAATGTTAACTACAGCTGTCAAGTGCTATGTTTGGTGAGGAGAAACAATTACCTTGGATCAGCTTTCATGCACAATGCTCTAATGCAGTGCCCTCAATGGAAGTATGTCTCTCCAGTCAATACCAACACTTTAAACTGGGCCTGGAAAAAGGATTGGAAACCTGTGCCAGTGAAGTGCTGGCATCACAGTCATATAAGCCAATCCTAATTGATAACCTGGCAGTTCTGTTTTGAACTAATTGACATTGAGTTTCTTCCCAATGTAACTTATTGAACAAATCCAACTGGAAGGGTGTGTATGCTGTGTGCCTTCAAGTTGTTTCTGATTTATGGCAACCCTATCATATGATTTGCTTGACAAGATTTGTTCAGAAATGGTTTGCATTTACCTTTCTCAGAGGTCAAGTGGTCACCCAGTGGGTTTTCTTGATCAAGCAGGGATTCCAAACCCTGGTCTCCAGAGTCATAATCCAGTGCTCAAACTACTACACTATGTTGGCTCTCAATTGTGGGGTTTTCAATTGAGAGGTTACCGGAATGCAAATAATTGTCCCTAAGGAATCTCTTCCCAATAGCATTGAAGCTGAAATATCAAGTCTCTTTCGTACTACACAGTTATAGTACTTTCATACTACTGATGCCAGTGGTTGGGTTCCTTTTTACTTCTGAGACATTCCTGAACAATAATATAGCAATAACAGTAAATAGTAATAATAGTAAAACTTGGTTCCTTTTCACTTCCAGTCCCATGGACTCCTTGGGATCTGTGTTCATGACATATTTAAAATTCTCTGCTACAGAGCTTTAGTGCTTTATCAAACTGCATATTCCAAGGTGTCATTACATGCAGCCATGGCAGTTGAAGTGGGATCAAACTGCCATAATTGTTTAGTATGAAACTGTGCTGAGGCTATACAAAAAAAAAGCAGAGATTGGAAAATTAGTAAAAAGTGTCAACCGATTATATTTGCACTAAAAAGCTTTTTAAAAAACAAATTACATTAATTATGTTTAAAACATTTGATTTTAGAGTGACATTTAAATGTGCACTACTCTAAATATCTTATCAGAATGAATGTGAAAAATCTCACCCATGGCTTTACTCTTCCCTTCTACTGTTTTGAGCTTGGGGGAAGAGAAAACAGCTGTGTAGGTTTTGAAACTTTACTTCTGTTTCTCCCTCCCGGAAACACACACACACACACAGAAAGATTTGGGAATGAAAATCAAAACAAAACAATTTATCTATATATAAGCTATAAACAGATTCCCCCAACCCCACATCATCAACAATATTCAACAATGAAAATATTATATACATTATATTATTAAGAAACAAGACAGTCCTCCTGTTACACATCCAACAGGAATAATCCTATTATTCTCAACTCTGTTTTCAAGAAACAGGCAACTCAAAGTGGATGACCTTGGGGCATTCACTCTGCTAATGTTCAGCCTCCTATATTTTTCTCCTTCTTTCTCCAACGGTCTCTGTGATTTCTTTCCATTATCTGGAATGTGGTTTCTGAAACACAAAAAGAAAGAAAGAAACCCTTTAAAAATGGAAAAGAACCAGAAAGACAAAATGGCCAAAGGATTTGGCCACTAGGCTTTGTTACTCAGATGCAAGATCCAGGCATGCTGGAGACAAGGCCAGCATTGCTGTGGAGTGAAATTGATGAAGTACAGTATGTCATTTGCCTTATAAACAGCATAGCTGTCACTTTCATGTTGGAGAAGAGGGCAGGTTTCTCTTGGTATGGATTTCAAATTCTTGAATGAAGGGAAAGACAGTTGGTTGATATGGTGAGCAGGCTGTGGCCAACCTACAAGATAATGGGCCACTATAGAGAAGAATGAAAAGTTGGATATTTCCAATGATTCTGTGCCGACAGTGTACACCATTAACACTCTAGGATCTCACAGTAACCCAAGACAAAGAATATTAAAACAACAAACATAGAACTACAATTAATTCTTCCTCCTGACCTGCTCTCTAAAATTATAGAAAATTTAAATTAAAATTTAAAGAAGTAAAAATTTAAAATTTAAACAAAATAGCTGGAACATTTGAAAGAGCAGGAAGAGATTTTGAGGGCACACTTTAACTCTCCATTGCACTTTTGTCTCAGAGACCAGAACAAAATAGTCACAAGTTAGTAGTAGTTACATTTAATTAATTCAGACAATTGTACCACTCTGAACACTCTGATTTTATCTGATTTCAGAGGCTAAGCAGGGTCAATCCTGGCTAATGCTTAGTTATCAGCTTATGTCTCTCCATGTATGGCAAAGAATTTATTTATTTATGTGATTTATATCCTGCCTTCCTCCCAAAATGGGATTCATGGCCAAGACAATATCCTAGGAGATTTACTGTAAGAGCTGTTTGACAGTGGAACAGACTGCCTTGGATGATGGTGGAATCTCCAGCTTTGGAGGTCTTTAAACTGAGGATGGGTAGGCCTTTTTAGGAGTGCTTTAGTTGTTTATTTCTGCACAGCAGAGGGTTGGACTAAACTGTGCTTGAGATTCCTTTGAACGCTAAGATTCTATTAGTCTATGAATCCTGGAATTTGTAGTTTAGGGAGTGGTATTTAGAATTCTCTGCCAGAGAAAGGCTGGGGCAGTGGAGTGCTATGGCAAAGAAGCATCTAGCTATGTGCCTGCAGGTGATTCCAGACAGAGACAACGTCATCCTGCTGGACTCCATGGAAAGTCTCAGAAGAGGATGTGATCATTCTGTGTCCAGCTACAGTCAGGGACATCACAAGGGGTTCAGGGAGTGCAGCCCACACCAGGTGACACCCTAAAGGGGGGGTGATACCACTGCTCACCAAACATCTACCTTTTAGTAGAAATGTGCTGTGGTGTACCCCTGCTTCCCTTTAAAATGCTGAAGAGATAGTATGTGTGGGACAAGGATCAGTGGAAAGAGAAAGCAGAGGCCACAGGTTTTGGTTTTTTTAAAAAAATATATTTTTTATATTTTTAAATAATAATAATAATAATAATAATAATAATAATAATAATAATAAATTTTTATTTATATACCGCCCTGTGGCAAACCAATCCGGGCAGTTTACAACATTAAAATAACATACAGCATAAAAACAATATATTTCCCTCCCCCCTTAAAAAGTTATTAAACAACATATCTAATTTAAAACCACAATAACTAGTTAAAATAACAATAAATTAAACAAAATAATACCAACCAACAAACCACTGCAACTTCAGTTCTAAAGAAAAGGGGGCTTTGGAGACATTACTGAGGAGGGGGGAAATCCTGAGATCCTGAGGCCGGGATATTTCAGTCTGGGAAGGCCTGCCTGAAGAGATCCGTCTTGACAGCCTTTTTGAAGCTGTCCAAGGATGTTAATTGACGGATCTCGTCCGGCAGATCATTCCAGAGCCTGGGGGCGACAGCAGAAAAAGCCCTCCGGGAGGTCGTCACAAGCCTCGATTTTTGAGGCTGCAACAAGTTCCTCCCAGAGGACCGGAGAGCGCGGGGAGGATTGTATGGGAAGAGGCGGTCTCTGAGATAGCTTGGACCCAAGCCATTTAGGGCTTTAAAGGTAATAACCAACACCTTGTACTGGGCCCAGAAACCAATAGGCAGCCAGTGGAGGGACCTCAAAACCGGAGTGATATGGTCCCTTCTGGATGTTCCTGACACAAGCCTGGCTGCCATGTTTTGAACCAGCTGTAATTTCCAAACAAGGCACAAGGGTAGCCCCATGTAGAGCGCATTACAGAAGTCAAGGCGTGAGATTACCAGTGTGTGCACAACAGTCTCGAGATCCCTTACTTCCAGAAAAGAGCGCAGCTGGCGTATCAGCCAAAGCTGATAACAGGCATGTCAGGATTTGAAGGGTTAAAACACAGCACACAGGGAAATGCTTGATGTGTGTGTGTTTGGCCATGAGCCTTCGGCAGAGTAGCAAGGCTGATCTAGCACAGCTGAAGCTCATTGTGTCAAGGACTCTTCAGTGTCCAAGTGCACGTAGCCATAGATGATGAAACGTGTCTGGATTGCACACATGGCATGGCTACACACCTGAACTCACTGGGTTTGGGAGACCACATGGTCTGGAGACTATATAAGCCCAGGGGTTGCAAGTGTGTGGTGTGGGTTTGAAGTAGGAGTTGGATTGGTATGTTGTGGAGTTTGAGAGATCTAGTATTGTATTATAGCACTGTGAATAAAGAGCACTTTGGGGACTTTTGTTTCTCTGGTGGTTTATCAGAAGAAGCTACAGCATCGGTTTGCTGTGTGTCCCTGGAGGTTCCTGCATTGCTGCAGTTCCTGGAAGACATCCAGTTGCTGTCATCCCAATTGGACTCTCGGAGCCACGCTTCGGCTTCTGGAAATTTGCCAGCTCTGCTCCAAGGGTCTGATTTAACCCCAGGACTCGTTTGAGTTGCTGACAAGGGTTGTTGGACCCCAGCAGTTGCGCTGACAAGGCACTCCTGACCGTCGCATTCACCTGATCTATCATCAAGAGCAACGAGTCAAGGAGCACCCCCAGACTGCGAACGCAGTCACTAGAGGAGAGTGTGACCCCATCCAGGACTGGTGGTTGCAACCCAATTCTTGGTTTCGGGGCCGCTACCGTGAGCACCTCCGTCTTGTTCGGATTCAGCTTCAATCTGTTTTTCCTCATCCAGCCCATTGCCGCCCGAAGACATTCATTGAGAGAAGAGATGCCATTAGAATTCGAGGCCGACGAACGAGACATGGAGAAATAGATTTGGGTGTCATCAGCGTACTGTTAGCACCCAGCACCATAACTCCGTATGATCTCACCCAGCGGCTTCATATAGGTGTTAAACAACATTGGGGACAAAGTAGCTCCCTGAGGGACTCCACAAAGGAGCTCCCTCTTTCTGAAGCTACTGTCCCCAAGCAGCACCCTCTGGGACCTGCCTGAGAGGTAAGACCGGAACTACTGCAATGCAGTGCCTCCGATACCTAATCCCCCCAAGCGGTCCAGGAGGATGCCGTGATCTATCGTATCGAAAGCTGCTGAGAGGTCTAAGAGCACCAACTGGGTCACACTACCCCTGTCGATGCTCAGACGCAGATCATCAGTCAAGGCCACCATGGCAGTCTCAACCCCAAAGCCTGTCCTGAAGCCAGTTTGAAATGGGCCTAGATAATCGGTTTCATCCAAGACAGCTTGGAGCTGAAGAGCAACCGCCCTCTCAATTACCTTGCCCAAAAATGGCAGCAAAGAAACAGGCCTGTAGTTGTTCATATCCAGGGGGTCCAGGGAAGGTTTTTTCAGAAGCGGCTTAACAGCTGCTTCCTTCAGACAAGATGGAACATGCCCTTCCCTAAAGGATGCATTGATGATATCCGTGAGGAATCTCCTCAATGCATCCCCCCCCCCGGACGGCCAGCCATGATGGGCAAGGGTCGAGAGGGCAGGTTGTTTTCCTCACCTTACCAAGCAGCTTGTCCACGTCCTCGGTACTCACTGATTGGAGCTGATCCAGAATAACTTCGTCGACGGAGTCACTGGACACCTTGCCTATAGATTCTGTTGCAACAGTGGCGTCTAAGTCGGCTCTTATCTGAGAGATTTTATCTGCGAAGAAGTTGTTAAACGCGTCACAGCAGGCCGTCGTTGGGTTATTTTTAAAAATTCTTTTAAAATTTTCTTTAAAAACATCACATCATACCAAATTTTCACTTTAGCCAGATGAAACTATGTACATGTAAATACGTTTAGGCTGTGAATATGATATAGTAATTTAAAAGTATAATTTTAATTTTGCTAGTTATTTAAGTCACAACTATTGCTATTACATTTAGGAAGTATGATTTATGAGTAAAATTAGTACAAAAAACACTACTAAATATTCTCTATGGTGTGGTCTGGGAGGAGATCAATGGGACACCATGAGTTGCTGCACTGGGTGATGCCAACCCTAGTGATGCCACTGGTGTCACTACAGGCATAGAGCTGTTCTCCACTGGCCTGTAAATGGCTGTCGGGTTGCAAAAGCCTTTAGATGGGCTTCTGCACAGAGGAACAGGATTCCAAACTCCACAACAAGAAAAAATATGTACTTAAAATGGTCTAGGTTGATTTAACAAGTCACCAACAGGATACCAGCCTGTATCTCACCAATAAAACAGAAGCATCAGTACAAGATCAAACTTGAATTAAAAGCTCAGGGTACCAAAATCAAATGCAAAGTACAAAGAATAACTCTTTCTGTACAGCTCATACATAGATAAGGATCTGTGCAGGTGTATGGTGCACATGTTACACTTCTGACAAGGGAGTTGTGCAGCCTCACTGGTTTGCACATTGCCTTGATTGCATCTGCAGCTCACCCTGCCAGAGTGTGTGTGTGTTCGTGTGGAATGGTGCTGAAGTGTGTCGTCAGTTTGGTAAATGGCAATTTCAAGGTCATTAAACCATTAAATGAGCTTTTCCCACTACCTTTGGGAAAGGAGTCATAATTTTGAACTGGGTTTCTTTTTTGGAACTGAGCTCTAATGAACTTTTGATGATCTGGGATAGAGGCCGACAGCTGCCTCGATCAAATCAATGTCATATAAGGCTGGCTTCATTAATGAAAGTTTTATAGGCAGAGAAACTGACTGAACTGGAGATGTTTCAGACTCCAACTTTTAAATTTTAATTGCATTCTTCAGAGTTCCAAAGCCACAGACAATATCTTTGTGATGGCTTGGAGCGTGTTTGTGGTTTGGAAAGAATTCCAGGCATTGGTATTATACATGAACATTGCTATGCAAAAAATACTGATAAATGGGAGCCACAGACAGGCATTTTATTCAGAACACAGTAGACATAAAATTGCAACAATGGCATTACTGTTTGCTGAAGATCAGGAATATCTAGATATTATCTGTAATGTCAACAGGGTTGCTATTAATTTTCATTTACTCATAAAGCGTGTTTAAGCTGCAAAATGTTTAAGCAAAGGCAGAACATGATACATGTTACATGGGACATGGAATTTTTTTTGAAAATATCCCTGTGTTGTGTTCTCCCCTTTAATGTGCAGGATTAGGTACCTCCATGCTATTACTCTATAATATTTGCACATAGTACTCTGTTTCCAATGCAACATTATTGAATGTACTTGACAGAGCTGGCAGGTAATGGGCTGCAAATAACAAGTTACTAGTAATTAATGCTTTCTTCAGTAACTAAGGCAGAAACAAGTTACACCCTAGTTGATGTAATGAGGGGTGACTACATTCTTTATGCAGTGTAATTTAATTTTGGGGTTAGTGTTATAGGTACAAGACTGTGGCCTCATTTAATGGTGGAGAATAAGATGACAAGTGCTGGCTCATGATTTTCTCATGCTTCTACTATGCTTAACTGAATATGTTGAAATGACAAGTTAAACAGGGTGAAAGTGTGATCCATAGTCCAGCACCTAATAACATTGTTGCAGGGGTAGGCAAACTTTTTGAGCCAGGGGCCGGGTTGCTGTCCCTCGGACAACTGGGGGGCCGAAGCAGTGGGGTGGAGCTTCCACCCTCCGGGGGCGGGACCACATGCTGGGGGTGGAGCTTCCACCCTCCAGGGGCAGGGCCACATACTCCGCCCCCGGAGTAATAATAATAATAATAATAATAATAACGGTTACTAGCATGGAAACTACTAAAATGCAATTCAGAATAGAAGGGAAAAAGCATGCACCACTGTCTCAACCCAGAGCAGCACAAGGAGCTGAAAGGAGTTTTTGCAAAGAAACCACCAAGGGAAATTAATAATAATAATAATAATAATAATAATAACAAGTTACTATTAAAATGCAATTCAGAATAGAAGGGAAAAAGCATGCACCACTGTCTCATCTCAGAGAAGCACAAGGAGCTGAAAGGAGTTTTTGCAAAGAGACCACCAAGGGAAATAAATAATAATAATAATATTAACAAGTTACTACTAAAATGCAGTTCAGAATAGAAGGCTAACCCCCCTCCCCTAAGGAAGCAACCAACCTCTCTCTGTCTTGCTCTTGTGGCCGGCTGGCTCCTCCTTTTTCCTCCTCCTCCTTTCCCTGCTCTTCTATTCATAAGGAGGAGGAGGGCAGAGGGCAAGGTGGTGCCTGATGCAGGCCTGCTGTAGCCCCTGTAGCCCTGTTGGAGTGCTTGAGGGGCTGCACCAGGCCTCCTAATGGGCGCCGCCATTTTGTTTTTCAAAATGGCTGCCAAAATCTCGCGTGACCTTTGCCATCCTGAGGTCACGCGAGACCTCGGCCGCCATTTTGAAAAACAAAATGGCGGCCGGAGCAGCGCGAAAACGGGGGAAATCGGCGGCAATCGGCGGCAGGACTGCGCAGGGGCTGGCAGGAAGGCCTTGGCGGGCCGGATCCGGCCCGCGGGCCGCAGGTTGCCAACCCCTGCATTGTTGTTTTTGTGTGCCTTCAAGTCATTTTCAATTTATGGTGATCCTTAAAAAAGACACATCACAGGGTTTTCTTGGCAATATTTGTTCACAGAGGCTTTCCTTTTGCCATTCTCTGAGGCTGAGAGTGTGACTTGCTCAAGGGTCTCCCAGTGGGTTTCCATGGCTAAGCAGGCTCTCATTCTTATAACATGCTTCCCTCACACCCTCAAATCCTATTTTTATATAATTTTGAGAAATAGGAAAGAAAAGAGTTACTGTATTTTAAAAATAAGATAGTTTGTTGCCAGGTCAAAGGACAAGGTGGTGATGCTCTGCTTTTTCTCTAATTCTAATTCTCTGTACAGAATTAGAATGGTTGGGCAGATGACAACATGAGGGCAGCAGGTTAGCATAAGGGGCACAAGGCAAGCTCATGGCACATGCCTCACTGCTACTCCCTGCCCCTCTGCATCTGGGGTGGCTAACAACATGGTTGCAATATGGCCTAACCTACTTCCCAAGTTTGTTTTGCGGACAGTTGTGGCAGTGAGGAACTACATGTGTTATGACAGTTTTGGGGTCACAGAAAAATTACCCAGTTAGAGTTACAGCTTTAGAAGGTTCTAAAAACTTTCACAATGAGCACTGAGCATTGAGGTTGGAGTCGATGGCCCACAAGACCCCTTCCAACTCTATGATTCTGTTACTCTTATGACACTGGGTTTATTTTCTCTCAGGGCCAAAAAGCGTTCTAATTTGAAAAGTTCCTTGTTTCTGCAAAGATCATACCATGGGAAGAGCTCCATTGGTGGAATGGACCTAAATAATTGTCCCTGTGGTTCCTTCATTGCAATATTCTCACAATAACAGAGAAACCATATTTCAGTGAGATCGCTCATAGTTTGCATGCAAAAATTCCTATCTTCAGTCCCCAGCCTCTTTAGGTAAAGTTAAGAATAACCCCTTCCTGAAATTTTGGAGCTCTCATGGCACCCTAGACTGAATTAAAAGGACCAACAGTCCTATGTGGTATTATTAGTCCAAAACAGGATGACCAGACAACTAAGTGGGACTGCCTAGTATTATCATTTTGTGCCAGCACTTTGTGATAAAAGGTCCAATTCAAAGTGCTGGTTTTAAGCTTCAAAGTTATGAACAGCTTGGGGCCAGGATACTTTAAGGGGGTCTTCCCATATCAACCAACAGGGAGATTAATGACCTTGCATCACAGAAGCAGGAAAGATAGCATTTCTTTTAAAAAGCTAACTTGGATAGGTTACCATTTACTCCCTGAATCCAACAGGCAGCATTACCAGTGCTCTATAAAAGAGAAAGCCTTTTCAGTGGTAGCATCCTGTCTGTGGAATGCCTTCCTCAGAAATGCAAGCCCTTTTGCCACATTATGTTTGTTGAGGCATCAGGAAAGAACTTTTTGTTTTCTCACACCTTTGAAAGAATTCTTTCAATGCTATGCCTTTTTTTTTGGCCTATGTGTTGGCTTCATATGCTGCAATGTTTTTAAAACCTTTTTGCCACTGGGCTTTCTTTCTTGGGTTCATAATATATTATCTGTAGTCTTTGCTGTATTGTTCGTGTTTTATAGAGTGCATTGTATGATAACCAGAGAACTCTGATTACTGGTTTGTCTAAAAGTGCAATCAATCAGTGGCAGACAGTTCTCCATGTTCCACATCAGTGCATAATTTTAAAATGAGAGGTAATGATAGCCCCTAAACCCCATCTCCCAAATTAAACACTCTCACTCAACCTGTTATCAGTGCAAGAAAGTTTGCATATAGTTGTGATGTAAGTCCAGGAGAAAAAGATGAACTACCTGACTATTTCTTCTTTATGAGTATAGGAATAGTTTGCAAGTTGGTAGCTGTAGGGTAAAGGTACATGTATGCACAAGCCCAGACCCACAACCTGAAAATAGAAGATGAGAATGATGTGCCTAAGACAAAAACATTCCCTTCAAATAACATCTCCATGTGTTTCTCAAACCTGCTATTTTATAACATTGAGAAGAAGCTCATAAAAAAAGTTAAGGTATAAAAGAGGCACCAGTGTGTCTAAACATAATATGCAGAATGAGAATTCCTAAGGTGAGTGTTTCCATCTACTGTGCCCATAAAACTTTCTTCTTTAGTCCCGGCTGTCAGCAACCTAGGAAGAAGGGTGTCATTGTAGGGTTTGGAGGAGAAAGGGGGTCAGGAATGGAATCTTACTCAGCTCTAGAAGCTCGCCAGAGGATTCTCAGCTTTGAGGTTGCCATGGAGAATGAGAAATTTATATCCTGCAAGTGCCAAACCAGCTGGCTGATGGAAATTTTGCTTCTGTACATGGCCCAATGAATAAAATTTAACTTGCATTTTGGGGTGCTTGATTAAAAGTCCACCTCTTTGCAACAGGCTCACCATCAATCTATGTTTCACTGTGTTAAGTGGACTTCATTAGGAGGATCTGAGCATGTTCTCTTAGGTATTTGCAACACCAGTGGCATCACCAGGGAATGTGAGGTGTGCGGCTCATGCCAGGCAACACTATCAGAGGAAGTGACACCGGGCAGCAGTGAGGCATCCCAAGACCCCTTCCCCTAGGAAAAAATAGAGGACTATTCTTGGCATGCCCCCCCCCACAGCCTCTCCCTCCCAATCTGTTTGTCTCCTTTCTGCTAGTGTCCCATGGGACATGGCAGGCTGTTTGCTGTGATTTGCTCTTTCCTTGAGGGTGGAGGTGTTTTGGGTTTTTTTGTTTTTGTTTTTGTTTTGTAATTAAGCAACTGTTCATGCTCAGGGTGGCATCCTGTCATTGCTGTCTCAGCTGGGGGAAGCCAGTAATGACACTCCTTCCCTGGAGTCAGACCCGCATTTTCATCTACACCCTCATCCCAGGAAGTCAATGGGGATGATGCTGTGAATCACCAACCATAGTCCCTCCACTGTGCCACACTATGAAGAAAAGGACTACTGTGGATCTAGTTGGCCATTGCTTGGTTGGTCTTTGTTTTGATCAACAAAGGGCCTCTGATCATATCTGCCACAATTGGCTGCCTTGACTTTGCTCCCACTGTCCCTTGGCAGATTTTTTTTCTGACATCCAAAACATATCTCTACCATACTCTTATATCAGTTTGGTGCCACTTTAAATATCATGGCTACTTACTACAAAATTCTGTTTTTTGCAGTGTGTAAGTGCTCTGCTAGAGAGCTCTAGTGCTGTAGTTGTGGGGAGTAGGCTAGACTTCTCTAGCAGAGCATTCTAAAAACTTCACCTGCCTGTAAATCCCAGGATTCTGTATGGTGGAGCTGCGCCAGTTAAAGCTGTATCAATCTTTGTAGAGCAGATGAACTTTCAACCAGAGATTGGAATGTGTGCATTAGAATCACATAATTGCAGAGTAGGAAGAGACTGCAAGGGCAATCTAGTCCAAACCTTTGTCATGCAGGAATACACACTTAAAAGATTTTCAAAAGACAGCCATCCAACCTCTGTTTAAATACTTCCAAAGAAGGAAAGTCCACCACCCTCTGAGGTGCCCTGTCAGAATATTCTTGTCATCAAAAGATTCTTCCTAATGTTTAGGGAGAATGCCTTTTCTTATAATTTGAATCAACTGCTTCATGTTCTAGAATCTAGTATCTGGAACAGCAGACACAAGAGGTTTCTTTGTCTCTTACAAGACATCCCACCAAATATTTAAAGATAGCTATAAATATTTAAAGTATTTCCGTATCGCCTCCTAGCCCACAACGGCAGCCAAGTTGATGAACAAATAAAGACCAATTAAAATAGTAAAAAGATAAAACATTTTTAAAACACATTAAAATATTATTTTTTAAAAAACTGCTAAAACCAGTCTAAAAACAATCCTAGAATCCAGTTTTGAAACAGTCAAAATAGCAGTTTCAAAAACTGAATGCCATGCAGAAAGGTTAAAAGCAATGAGTCCAGCCTGATTTCCTCGGGTAGGAAGTTTCACAGGTGAGGCACTGATAGAGAAAGCCCTGTTACATGTACCCACCAAGTTACCTTGTCATCAGGAACAGATTGACGGGGCTTGGTTTCTAGTCCTTTTACTGTCTTACTTCTGATTTTATTTACATTAAATTAATTAAATCCAATACATAAATTACTTTTCCCCCCAACAAAAGGTACAAAAAAAGTTGAGGTCATTTTCTGTGGAATGATGTGGAGTGGGATTAGTGGTTTTTGCTTGCAACATTCCCCTGCCTTTGCCAAAGTTTTTCATTCTGGTGGTGGTGGTGAGCAGCAAACATGACAGGCAGCAAAGAGCAGGAGGGAAGGAGGGGAAGCAGGAGGAGAAAGCCCATGTCTTGTATGGTATTGATATGCAAGGGAAAGGAAATTTGCTGTGCAAAAAAAAAAAGAAGAAGAAGAAGAAGAAGAGTCATAAAACAGATTAAAAAAACAGACATATGGAGAAAGAGCAGAAAGCATCACAGAAGATTAGATACACACAGAGGAGTGCAGGAGGCACAGAGAAGAGGGGGAAAACAATAGAGAGAGGTTGGACAGAAAGACATGTGGAAAAGCAAAGGGCCTTGGAGGGTGAAAGAGATAAATGAGAGGAGGATGGCATAGGACACCAGAAAAGGACAAAAGGCAATAATAATAATAATAATAATAATAATAATAATAATAATAATAATAATAATA
>NC_056522.1:47106636-47124310 GCF_019175285.1 Sceloporus undulatus | reverse complement strand
TTCTTGCCCACCACCCTAAGGCTCAAGATGAATACAGCATAGATTAAAATACAATATAGAATTGTACATCTGGAAGAGACCACAAAGGGCCCAGTCCAACTCTCTGCCATTCAGGAATACAGTTGGCCCTCGGTATACACAGAGGAACCATTCCAGACACACACACACACACACCCATGGATACCAAAATCTGTGGATGCTCAAGTCCATGTCCCTAATGGAGGTGTGGCTGCGTGCATGTGCCACCACTGGGGACAACAAGGACTGTCCCTAATGGCAGTGCAGCCACATGCCACTATTGGGGACAATGCGGGTTTGTCATCCATGAATGGTTGAACCGGCGGATGACAAGTCCGCAAATATGGAGGCCAGACTGTACATAGTCAAAGCACTCCTTACAGATGGCCACCCAGCCTGTTTAAAATCCTCCAAGGAAGGAGAATCCACCACTCTCTGAGGCAGCCTATTCCACTGTTGAACAGTTCTTACCATTACGAAGTTCAGGTGGAATGTCTTTTCCTGTAGTTTGCACCCAGTGCTGCGTATCTTGGGAGTTTATCACATGGGAGGAATTTCTCTTAATTTCGAATGAAAAGAAAGTGGGGCCAGAACACATTCATGTGAATTCGTTAGTTCAGCCAATTTACGTGAATTCGAATTGTGTTCGAACTGACTTCCCATTGCCTGAAAGTAGCTTGCCATTGCCTAAAATTGCATGTGATCACCTCTCATGCAATAATTTGAAACCCCATTATTGCGTTCGGACTGACTTCCCATTGCCCGAAATTGCGTGTGGTAGTCTATCACACAATAACGTTAAACCCCATGATTTCGTTCGGATTGCCATTGAATTATACTTCCAATTTCCCATGTCTGATAACATCCCTAGTCTCTGGAGCATCAGAAAACAAGCTTGCTCCATCCTCAATATGACATCCCTTCAAATATTTAAACATGGCTATCATGTCAACCCTTTACCTTCTCTTCTCCAGGCTAAACATACCTAGCTCCCTAAGTCTCTCCTCACAGGGTATGGTTTCCAGCCCTTTCAGCATTTTGGACACCTTCCTCTGGGCATGAATTGTCATGCCTAGAACTGGATGCAGTATTCCGTGAGGCCTGACCAAAGGAAAATAGTGGCACTATTGTAGTGGGATGCGGTGGCTTAGTGGTTAAGATGCCAATTCTGATTATAGGAAGATCTGAAGGTTGGCAGTTCGAGGCCGGAGTGCTGCATGATGATATGAGCTTCTTTCACTAGTTCAAGCTTCTGCCAACCTAGCAGTTTGAAAGCATGCAAATGCCAGTAGATAAATAGGTACCACTTTGGTGGGAAGGTAACAGCGTTTGGTGCAGTCATGCTGGCCACATGACAACCAGAGTAGTCCTCAGACAATGCTGGCTCTTTGGCTTAGCAACAGAGATGAACACCGCCCCCTCTGTTGGTTATGACTAGATATTCATGTCAAGGGAATACCTTTACCATCTAGTCTGTGAGCTGCTTTTCGCTAACGATGCTGCCCTTGTTGCTCATACGGAAGCAGCTCTGCAGCGCCTAACATCCTGTTTTGCTACAGCTGCAGAGCTGTTTGGGCTGGAAGTCAGCCTGAAGAAAGCAGTAGTTCTCTACCAGCCTGCACCACGGGAAGAATACTACCATCACTGTAGGCAAATCTGTGCTTAAGTCGGTTCAGCAGTTCACCTACCTGGGAAGCATCATCTCCTCAGATGCCAAGACTGATAAAGAGATCGATCACAGACTAGTAAAGGCATATAGTGCATTCGGAAGGCTTCACAAAAGAGTCTGGAGTAACAAACACCTGAGGCAAAGCACAAAAATCAGTGTGTATAGAGCCATTGTACTGTCTATTCTCCTTTATGGGTCTGAAACATGGGTCACATATCACCAACACCTACGACTCCTCGAATGCTTTCATCAGCGCTGTTTATGCACAATTCTAAATATACACTGGACTGACTATGTAACAAATGTTGCTGTCCTTGAGCAAGCAGGGATCACTAGCACTGAGACCATGCTATTGAGGACGCAGCTGCGCTGGGCAGGACACATTTCTAGGATGAAGGACCATTGCCTCCCAAAAATAATACTCTATGGTGAACTCACCACGGGTCAGCGTAAGAGGGGCGCTCCAAAGAAGAGATACAAGGACTCCCTGAAACAACATCTCAGGCTCGGCCAAATTGATCACCAACAATGGTCTGCCCTGGCCTCGCATCGGGAGGCATGGAGACACACTATCCATGATGCTGCAGCCTTTTTCGAAAGCTCACGCCGAACGAGTCTCGAAGAGAAACAACAACGGAGAAAGAACCACAACCTGGAAACATCACCCAAGGAGACTTTCTGCTGTGCTTTCTGCAACTGGACTTGTTTATCTCGGATTGGCCTTTTTAGTCATCAGCGTGCTTGTAGAAAGCGTGGGATGAGTCCTTCCTGAATCTTCGTTCATGAAGAAAAGCCAGAGAGAGTACGTTAAAACACATAAATGTAGGATTAAGACAACCATTACAGATTAAAATCATCCAGACTTAAATTAAAAATATACAAATGTAAAATACATATATTAAATTTGGCTGGGTAGGCCTATTAGAAGAGATTGGTCTTTAATACTGTTTTAAATTCAGACAGTATGTTTAAATGCTGAACTTCTTCCAACAAGTCCTTCCACTGTGTAGGGGCACCCGGCGAAAAGGTTCTTGGGGTGACAGTTGCCAGTCTAGTCTTGGCCAATTGAAGTTATTGTTGAGGTAAATGCCCCCCAGAGTGTACAGGGCAGATTATATGAGAGGACGTCATCCCAAACTACACGACTAACAGAAGAATCAGTGGAGATGAAGAAGAATTTCAAGAGAACTCTGTCTCTGTTTCTTTAAATAGTTTCTGATAATTAATGGGGCTAAATTGGGGTGGGTTATCTGGTTTATATATGGTATTTATTATCTAATCTAACATCATCCTATACACCTGTGATAACCAACATGTCATATTTTGGTGTGTGATCAGTTCCCTAATGTAGATTTGTGTAGAATGTAGCTATTTCTTCTTGGCATATGTGCTGTTGTGTATATTGTCACATGCATACATTTTATTGCATGTGTATACAGAAAAAAAAATACAAAGTGGCCAGCAGATTCATAGCTTTTCACATTTTTGTACTGAAACAGCTTTTTTCTAAAAATGCTAAGGTTGCATTGGAAATAATCCCATTGAACTGAATCAGTCTTGCTTCTGAATAGATATGCATAAGACTACACAGTAAGAAAGTCAGAATTTCAGTACATAGCAGCAATATGTTTCATTCACGTGGAAAGTGGAATGCACCTTTTGTCAGCTACTGTAACCAGGAAACTGCTATGCTGCGGTAACATTATACAATTGGCTCCCCCAGCCTTGAGCAATTCAGTCCATGTATTCTTTCACAACTATTGTTTTCTTTGGAACAAACCTCATTTTTTCATTTAGTTATTACAGGGAATCCAGACAAAATCCCAGCTAAATGATTGCATTCCAGCATTATCCTTGTTGTCTTCTAATCTGCTTATTAAAAGACCAGCTCTGCGGTAATTTTTTCTGATTTTCAAGAAACTTGCAATGCCATTCATTCACATCTGTACTGTTAAAAGGCTATTGAGTCACCTGCTGAAGGTGCAAGTCTGCAGTTCAGTGTCAAGGCTGGTGAATCTCTACCTTTTCTGTATTGCTTGATCCCCATTTCATATCTATCTTGTCACTATTACCTGGTGTGTATCCACGGAGATTTTTTTCATAACTTTTACATCTAATAGGGAGCAGAAGATAACATTAGTTACTAGATCTAGGATGTAAATAAAAATGATGCAAATGAGGCTATATAAGAAATGGTAAACAGTAAAGTACCTTGCTCTAATATCCAAAGGGACATTGATGTAATCCTGGATATCATCTGAGTGAGATAGGCATGGTAAAATGTATAAATACTGTTTAAATATTTGAAAGGGTGTCACATTGAGGAGGGAACAAGCTTGTTTTCTGCTGCTCCAGAGAACAGGACTAGGAACAATGGATCCAAGCTGCAGGAAAAGAGATTCCACCTCAACATTAGGAGGAACTTCCTGACAGTAAGGGCTGTTCGACAGTGGAACAAACTCCCTCGGAGTCTAGTGGAGTCTCCTTCTTTGGAGGTCTTTAAGCAGAGGCTGGATGGCCATCTGTCTGGGATGCTTTGATTTGGATTTCCTGCATGGCAGGGGGTTGGACTGGATGGCCCTTGTGGTCTCTTCCAACTCTACGATTCTATGATTCTAAGAACATTTTATATCTAACTGTAAAATGTATCACTGGGATAATGCACAGACAAAACAGTTATAAAGTGGGGCATTCAATAGGGGCAGAGGAGGAGCAGAATCTTGCCCTTCTCAGTAGGCTCATGTAGAAGCAAACTGCTGCAACTTCTTCTAGTTTATCTGTTTATCCTCATTAATAATTTTTGCCATTTTGACAATGCTCACATGTTCCTTAGCCATCCATATCTCAGTTTTCACCTGTGAAATGCTGGGGAGTATGCAGCATAACCAATAGCCATGTTGGCTACAGGGTTCTGAAAGTTGTAGTCCAAATAAGTAATTTTTGCAGGTTCTGATGAAAGCATGCCATCACCATCAAGTTAACAAGAAATTACCAGTTTCTAAGCTGTTCTACTAGCATTTTTATATGTAGACATTACACTCCAAACACTATCTGGGAAATCAACACTTCAAGTCAATTAGGGCTTCTGATCAAACCATTTCTCATGCATCCTGTTCTCTAAAACTCCTTACATTATACAGTGTTTCAAAGATCAGAGAGCAGTAAAGTGTTGTCAAGCTGCCCTCTGGAATGACTTTCTTTAAGAAACATGCTGGATAATCTGGAAAATGCATGAGTAATAGGGTCTTTTGAAGGCTAATAGAAGAAACCTTTCCACAAAAATATTATCAGAGAGAAACTGAGCCAAAAGGGGAATGATTCATATTAAAAATGAATGTGCCAAAAGAACTGAAGACGGGGGTAGTAAGAGGAGCCAATCAGACCCTAGCCAGAGGAAAGGAAATGATAAAGCATGACTCTTTCAACAGCCATATAAAGCTATCTCAACAACTTGCAAATGACAGATGCTCTTGGAAAGAATGCAAGACAGAGAATATGTAATACTTGGCACCAGGATATCTTGGAGGTAGGAAAACATGGTGTTGAGATTGATGAGCACTCGCCAGTTTATATGGTGTTCTCAGGCCTTTCATGGATTCTTTGGCAACCTTGGACAAATCAATGAATCCAACTTCTTTTTTTTAATGAACAAAACGCTTGTCTTACAACAGTGGTAGGAATTCTGTGGCTCTCCACATATTGCTGGACTGTTATACCCAACATTCCTCACCATTCCCATGCTGGCTACAGCAAGTGGGATTTGCAGTCCAGCAACATCTTGTTTCCCATGCCTGTTTCACAGCAGTGTAATGCAGTTCAACACAGGCTCTGCTGTGGATATACAGACAAAGGGGCTTTCTACACAGCCCTTTGGGACGTCCTCCGGACGTCCCATTTTAAAAAAGGGGCGTCTCTTATAGACGCCCCTGTGCCTAGTACGGACTCCGTCCGTACAAGATGGCGCCGGCCCTTCTACATGGCCGGCGCCATCTTTACGTACTGGACGCTGAGCGTCCAGACGCGTCGCGCCGCTGCTGACGTAGCGAGCGCGCCCCTGGCGCCTCGCTACGTCGCAAACGCGACGCCAAAAGAAGCTCCATTTTGGAGCTTCTTTTTTCGGTCCGC
This sequence comes from Sceloporus undulatus, assembly GCF_019175285.1. Lineage (NCBI taxonomy): Eukaryota > Metazoa > Chordata > Lepidosauria > Squamata > Phrynosomatidae > Sceloporus > Sceloporus undulatus. Next base: position 47,118,498 of record NC_056522.1, on the reverse strand, counting down.
GCGGGAGTCGGGCCGTCTGAAGGCTCCGGCTCCCCCGCGGACCTACTGGCGGTGGCGCCAGACCGCTGCAAAGCGGCGGTCTGTACCCCGCCCAAGAAAGGAAAACAAAGCTGCAAGTTCATGACAAGAAGAAAGATTGCACTGACCATAAGAAGTATGGAAATGAAATCTTGTACCTGGGATGCTGAATCTGTTTCATCTCTAACATCTTCTTTAATTTATTTCTTTTCTGGGAACAGGGTAGAAAGCCTGGAATTGGTACAATAGAACCCAAATACCTTGCTTTGTCAATGAGTACTATGATGATATCTCCACCTTTTCATGGTGATGTAAATAGCAGTGATATGAAGGCTATTGTTTTTACATGCTGTTTTGCATTTTGTATGAATATTCAGCTAGTCATTTTTTTTGGGGGGGGGGAGTTTGGAATCCTATTGGCAAACAAGAATCAAGGAACGCGAGAGACACTGCAGACTGGGCCAGTCAGAAAAATCAGCAGTAGCAGAACATGCCACAAACCATCCTGGGCATAAAATACTGTTTGAAAACACTGAAATTCTGGACCATGCCAACCACTACCATGTCAGGATGCACAGGGAAGCCATTGAAATCCACAGACATTTGGATAATTTCAACCAGAAAGAAGAAACCCTTAAAGTGAACAAAATTTGGCTACCAGTCCTGAGGAATAGCAAAATGAGGACTCAGCAAATGCAAATAGGAAACCATTCAGAGTCAGGGGCTTTCCCAGCAGATAATGATCGCCAATTACCAGACATTAATCCTCTTTTGCATTAGCCTCCCAGCCTGAGGCCAGCCATCAGCACAGAACAATACACATTCAAATCACTCCTGCATTCTCAGGCTCACACAGTATATATACACCCACTTTTTCCAGGCAAGGATTCTCTGAAGATGCCAGCCACAGATGCTGGCAAAACCTCAGGAAGAAACTCTTCTAGAACATGGCCACATAGCCTGAAAAACCCACAAAAAACTATTGGCTGGTACTAGGAAATTTCCAGAAACTCTTATGCTCCCCTCACCCAGCTATGTAATAGCACTCACAGCACCTGGATGTGCCATAGCAAATCAGTGACCACGGGTAGAGCTGCACCCCAACACCACCCCACTGCCATTGCACAGCCAGAGAAAAGGAGCCTTTGCCCTCCCAGATCTCAGGTTTAATGACACTGGCTATCCAGAGAACAATGGCTCCTCCTCCTTCTCCAGAAGTTCACAAACATGCAGATGGGACCAGAGTGCAGTTCCATCCCAGCTACTGATTGTAGGGATGTAATCTTCTATATGGCCCCTGGCCTGGCTAACTATCTAAATGGTTAAAAAGCTGGTGGTGCCAGTGAGACACCTTGTTTATTCAACCTTGTTTATTCAAAACCTCCTCTCACTTCTCCTCTTCATACTTTTTTGTCTTAAGAGAGACTCAGTTCATAAGGATCCTATCTTGGAAAGCTGAAGTAGGCCAGGCCTTGCTTATCCTAGTGACCCTTGCAGGGTAACTCCCTTGGTTGATAAAGAAAGAAGAGGAAAAGAAAACTATAAAAAGAGGGGAAAGGAGAGCCTTGAATTTCTTCATTCTCAGGTTGATCCTTTGTTCTCCAACTGAAAGGCTTGTCTGCTATGAAGATAGCACTGCTCTTGCTTGCTTAAGAAGTCATGGCAACTCTACAGCAGAATTTTCAGCTAAAGAAGCATAGCTGTTGGGGAAGGGTTGTGGAAAATGTGAGCTATTCCCCAGCTATTTAATTTCTGCTGAGACCAACCATGGGCTTATCTACACCGGTGGGAAACTCTGTACTCACCCGTAGCTGCAGCAGTTTCCCGGTCTGTAGAGACTGTGATAATGCCACACTTACATGTCAAGACTGGAGTAATCCAGAAGAAACGGGCTATCCTACTATAGAATAATAATAGAGTTGGAAGAGACTGCAAGGGCCATCCAGTCCAACCCCCTGCCATGCAGGAAATCCAAATCAAAGCATCCCCGACAGATGGCCATGCAGCCTCTGTTTAAAGACCTCCAAGGAGCGAGATTCCACTACACTCCAAGGGAGTGTGTTCCACTGTCGAACAGCCCTTACTGTCAGGAAGTTCCTCCTAATGTTGAGGTGGAATCTCTGTTCCTGGAACTTGTATCCATTGCTCCATGTTCCAGTCTCTGGAGCAGCAGAAATTTGTGCATGCAGATCTGTTTAGTAGAAGATTGACTCCAATAGTCCAAACAGCTGAGTTTGCAAGGTGCGAAGTCAATAAACTAAACAATTTGCTTATTATAGGTTAAAAGAACAGCTAAAGCTGAAAGGAAATTCATGACACATTTGTGTTTATTATGGTGCTGCACCATCAAGTTTTATATTGTGTGTTGTATAATATTTTATGGAGCAAAGGTTTCTAGCCTCACTATTTCCCTGCAAAGTGCATGCCACAGATAGCAGTAAAATTTAACTAGCTAACAGCAATGTTAAAATAACGAGAAGGTGATGGATGGAACTGAAGTTAGTTAACTTCCATGGAGCAGCTGCAAAGACACTTTACCATTCACAAAGGGTAGACTAGACAAAACTGCTGGTTATGAGAAGAGCCTTGACATTTTGTATCTATTAGAAAAATTAGGATGCAAACATGCTAGAACAATCCAGAATCTCAGTATTCATTTATTAACCTACATTTGGCCCCTCTGTAACAGCTGGCGGCATAGTATAGGGGAGGTAAAGCACATTTTAGAACAGTTACTCCTGAACTCTTTGTTCAATGCAATAAATAAACTACTGACTGTTCTGAACTTAAATAAACTCTCTGGAGAGCCAGAATGCTGGAGAATGCAGCCAGGGAGTTAGGAGTCTAGGAAGAATTTCAAGGGGGAAAAGTTTTGGTCTAGGTCTGTCCAGAGAACAAGACTGACTGTAATAATTCCAGATTGTGCAAAGAGAGGCCGGAGGAGGCATTCATGAATTCAATTAAAAGAGGCTTGCATCCATCCAGGTATTAGGGCAGGGATGGGGAATGCATGGGCTTCCACATGCTGTTGGACTGAATCCCACATATTCCTTCACCATGGGCGAGGGTGATGAAAACTCTAGTGCAGCAACAATTGGAAAACCACACATTTGCCACCCCTGCACTTGAGTGTTGTTGTTGTGTATCTTCAAGTCCTTTCCAATTTAGGTGAACCTAAGGCATGGGGCTTTCTTGGTAAGATTTATTCTGAATTGATTTGCCCTTGCCCTCCTCTGAGACTAAAAGAGTGTGAGTTGCCTAAGGAGTTTCCATGTCCAAGTGAGTAATCAAAACCTGGTCTCCAGAGTCTTAGTCCAACACCCAAGTCACTGTACCACACTGGTCCTCACTGCATTTGGATGCATAGAAGTAAAGGAAAACAGGGCTCTTGTATCTCTTCATTGTGAGCACAGTTGATCAACAATTAATTAAAATAAGACATTATGGTTGATGCAACTTTTTATGGATTGGGTTTAGAAAGTCACTTTTAAAATGTAATTGCTTACTCTGCACACCCCTGAATTATTAATAGTATAATTATATTTTCTAAAAAGCAACTCTTTTTTTCTCAGAAGTAACTGTTATGTTTAGTAAAATCTGACTAGTGCAACCTGATGGATTGTAATACAAGACAGACACATTGTTCTTGTCCACCTCACTGCAACCTCAATACCCACAACAGAGTACAAGAAACAGTATGAGTACCATTTGAACTGTATGATATCCCTCTTCCATTGTTTAGTGAGGCCATACCTAAAGACACAAATAGTCAAAAAGTTAACATTACATCATGAAATGAGGGAAATAGTCCCATCTTAGTTGTTAGCTGTAATGATTTATGTACAATTCTGGTTATGCAGGCATGAAAAAAGCACACTTGCTGAAATTCTCAGTGCAAAAGAGCTATTAAAAGTATCAGGATCTAAATTACTCCATACAGACAGGTCTTGTTTTACCCAACATAAATAGGACAATCTTAGCTGTGTTGGAGGATTTTATAAAAACCAGGATTTAGTCATGAGAGCTATTGTTCATATCAGGGCATGGTCCTTAATTATTTGAATTATTAATAAAAAGAAAAAGTCTGAATCCCCCCACTTTTGTTTGCTTGAAAATATTCAGAAAATACATAAATTATAAAACGTAGACCTTTATTTTGCCATTTTATATAAAGGACACCATTTTACTGTGCTGTTGCATTTAATGAAACTTGAGCATCCAGAGATTTTGGTATCCATGGGGGGGGGGGGTCCCACTGTATTGATCAATCAAATGCATATTATGAAAATTATTCTAATTGTGCAAATTATTTTATATTGCATTTTATCTATGCAAATTATATGCATTAATTCTTGTATTCTTTTCTTCCACTATTATTCAACTTTTAGTTACCATGTTTTAAACAGTTACAGTTGATCTGAGAGGCCCAGTATAGCACAATTTTTAAAGTACTGGACTTGGAGGATCCTTCAGCTAAGGTGGCCACTTTTCCAAAGTTGCTGATAAAAGCCAAAACGTTCATTTCAGACCATTCAGTCAAAGCTCTGGCATCATGTTTGTCTTTGCTATGGTTGTACCACATCTGGGCACCCATTTTAGTCAGCAGCAGATCCAAAGTTTAGCCACAGATCCTGGCCTGATACCAGAACATAGCAAGGCACATACCCCCAGTGCTAGATTACATTAAAGGTCTTCTAGACTGAAATTATAATTTTCTCTCAATTCAGAGGTATAGATCTAATTTTTAGCCATAGTAGAGAAGCAAAAGTGCCTGGAATTCTCTTGGAAAGCCAATCTTCTGGGTAAAATGCAATGGCTACATTGTGTTAAGTGTGAAGGCCTCTAAGTATCCAGCAGGCATCCAAAGACCACACAAGAAGGGGCAGGGCAAAGGCATTTCAGACTTGGACAATTTGACTAAGCAAAGTTGTGATTACCCTTTTGGTAATTACTGGCCTCAGCCTGGAAAAGTAAAAGCTGCCGAAAGCAATGATAATTATAGCTCATTCCATTTTTAAGGGCTTGGTTGCCCAAACATGCAAGTAGGGCCAGAAGAGGCCAGTTTTTCCCTTACACAACATTTGTGGTGTGATGCCGAGCTTGTTAATCCTGCCAGACTTTCCACAGATCTCCATCCTTCCAATCTTATGGCTCAGCCATTCCCCTTAATATATTTGAATTCACAGAGCAACTAATAAAATCTTTCCACTCTTTGTCAGCATGTATATGTTCATGGTCAGCAGGGCAAAAAGAAGCACTCAGCTATCTCAGGGAAGAATTGTGTGGCAAGAGCAAACTTTGAGATATGAGATCCAAAACCTAAGAGCAGGAGATAGACCCTTTTGATATCACAGAAGAGTGGCTGGAAAGGGAGGATGGTTGACTGTGAAAACAAAGCCAAGAGCAGTGGGCCTACAATTTGGTAAAGCCAAGGATTGTTTTAGCCCACAGCTGTTTGGAAGGGATTTTTGACAGCTAGGCAAGTAGCAAAATCTATTTAGCAGCTGCAGCAGTTGCCACATTTCCATTAGGGTTCACATCCCATGTGGCTTCACCTACAACAGGTGACTGTACATTGAAATCCTTGCCTGGAAACATGTGTGAAACATTGGAGGGGATGTAAACAGCACAACTTTCAATGCTAGCAAGTCAATAGCAAAGAATGATGGGAGTTGTAATCGAACCAATCTGAAATACAAGATATTGCCCTGGATTTTGTTGTTGTGTGCCTTCAATTGATTTCTGACTTATGGCAATGCTGTCCTGGGGTTTTCTTGGCAAGATTTATTCAGAGGGAGGTTGCCGGTGCTTTCCTTTGAGGATGAGAGAGTATCTTTCTCAAGGACCCAAATGGTTTCCATGGCCAAGCAGGGATTTGAACCTGGTCTCCCAGAGTCCTTCTCCAACACTCAAAACTCTACACCGCACTGGCTCAATACAGACATATAAGTACACTACAGGTGGGATGGAGGCATTTAATTGAATCTTCCACTTCATTTTGTTTTTTGGTATCATAGGTGTGGTACACATGGTGCTAAAGGGCCATGCTGGTACAGTACTAGAGTTAAGGGACTGCGCAGCAACCGCATGGTCCCCTAACCCTAGTACCACATGGTGCCGTAACAATGGCAGCGCCCTATATACATGGGTGCCACCATTGTTATGTAAGCGCCACATGGCATCCACATATTGCCACGCAGTGCTTACATAACCAGTGCACCAGCAACTTTAAAAGAACCCGCTTTTTGCCGGTTCTTTTTCCTCCACAGCGAAGCCGCATGGTTTGGTGGCTGTGGCTTCCCTGTGGAGGAAAAAAAGCTGCCGCCACTCTGGACATCAAGTCAGGTATATACCAGGCCATAGTTTAGAAAACTGTTTCCTTAAATCAGATTAGATTGATGGTTGAAAACTCAAGGGAAGGGAAGGGAAGGGACATTCTGCACATAGAGATAGTTGAATATTTGCCCTTCCAGTGACACCCCATTCTTGCACACATTCTCTCAGCTATGGCTGTTGTCATAGTCACTGAGAAATGAATCACATTTTGAATCTGGCCTATGAATCTCCTTTGACAAAGCTGGACTCAAAGCCTATACCACTAGTTATTTTTAGACACCCACTGCATAATGCAGGAGCTGATGAATGTTCTCAGACCTTCATTAGTCAGCTGCTTCCAGCTGTGAGGAAGGTACCTTTCCTCTGGACTGGTAGTTTAATGAGAAGAAAATGGATGATCTGGAGGTACTGTTTCCACAAAATCAGAGTGAACAAGAATCAGCAGGACCCTGGAGAAGGGCCACCCAGAGACTTACAGAAATGTCACCTGTCACATACAGGCCATTTATAATAGAATGGTCATTTATGCATCAGCTTCCTGCGTATTGACCCTCAAAAGGATGAAAAGAGATACAAATTGGTATGTATACCCTCCAACATTTCACAGATGAATTCCCTCCCTTGCTATAGATGCCTATCTGGGATGGGTGAATGCTTGGCCACCTTACCTGTGGTCTTCCTGTGTGTCTACATTGAGCCAGGGTAAAATCCAGGTGTAGACAACTAGAGGTATTTCAAATGTGTTTGGACTACAACTCCTGGCACTCCTCACCATTGTCTGTGCTGACCAGGGCTGGTGCAGTTACACCTCAACAACTCAGGAGGGTTGTACATCAGCCACTCTGGTCTAATCTAATCTCCAGAGGAAATCACAATTTATTGGTATTGTGCAGAGTATGCAGCATGCCCCAATGTATCCTGAGCTTCTGGTATAAAACAAGATAGTCTTGTAAGGTTAAAGCAACAAGACTTACTTTATTGTTACAAAGAAATCCATTAAAAATAGGAAAGTAGATAGTCAATAGAAAAATACCTAAACTTACTAGAAGAGTCCCTACAGCTGAATCTTGTGCTTGCATATATATGGGGGAGGCATCCTTGTGAATGCTAGAAACTCCAAAGATGGAGCAGAAAGAAGAAAGAGCAAAGGGTTGTAAATGTCATACTTTACTAGTGTGAGGGAGAAGAAATGATCTCTGGAAATGCAATTCCATACAGGAATTGCACTGACCAAGGAGTATATAAAGAGAAACAAGACAAGCAGTCAAAGAATTTCCCTTTCTAGCCCTATCTATTAAAGAGACAAGTGCTGATGCTTCCTTCACTTCCAACATTCAATAACTCCCATTAATTTCTGTGGCAATCCTACTACAGTCATCCCTCAACATTCATGAACTTGGCATTCACGAATTTGGTTATTTGTGAGCTCTCTCCTGACCCCTCCCATGCCTGGAACAGCTGTTCCAGGCATGGGAGGAGTCAGGAGAGAGCTCACATGGGCCCTTCTCCTTCCCCTCCATTGCCTGAGACACCTGTGGATTTTCCACATTTGTGAGGGACTTACTCCCCTAACCCCTGCGAATGTAGAGGGACGACTGTATAGTTGAGAAACCTGCCCTGTAACATTGATAGTCGGTATTGCAGTTCCCCTCTTGCCACTACCATGAGTCTTTGGACATAGACTACTAGCATCCTTGGGCAAATAAAATAAAGGCCCTCTCTGTCTAGCCATTCCAGAACTTGGAAAGTTAGTCTGAAGAGACATTCATTACAATTATACTCCCAAGAGCCCCAAATATAATTATTTGCAGTTATAGAGATCATTTTTAAAAAAGGGATGCAGTGACTCAAGTGGTTAAGATGCTGAATCTATTGACTGCAAGATCAGAAGATGGCAGTTTAAGGCCCGGGTGCCACATGATGGGGTGAGCTCCCATCACTAGTCCCAGCTTCTGTCAACTAGCAGTTCGAAAGCATGCAAATGCAAGTAGATAAATAGTTACCACTCTGGTGGGAAGGTAAACAGCATTATGTTTCACCCTCAGTACCAGTACCAGTAAGGGACTCTCTTTACTCTCTCAGGACTGTTTGGAAGTGAAGTTCCACTGTGCTGCCCTAGGCTCAAACCATGGACACAAGCACTACACAACACAAGGCTGTTTCTGCTCACTTCTTTTCCTTTCAGACCTTCTGGGCCTGTCAGGGAAAGGGGGGAATGGAAGAATGAGGTGGGAATGCTAGTAGCAAACAGAGCCTGCAAGGCAGGATGAGGCTCCTGTCAGTGCCAGTCTTGTTGCACTTTTTCCTGCTTCACTACAGTTTAGCCTACTCATCAGCCTGTTATGAAGGAGAAATCCACTTCAACTGGCCCAGCCAGCTAGGACGATTTTTAAACCCTTTAATCTGGGTTTTTCCAGGTTTTCTGGGACAAGGCACTCTAGAAAGCCACTGACTTCCAGTTCACTTCGTTGCCATTTCAACACCCACAGCACAAGGAAGCAGTAAGTATCACAACATGTGAATCATGTCATATTCCTCTTCCATCATATAGTGAGGCCACTTCCATCCACACCATAACCACAAAAATAAATAAAATACAGTCAAATCTTTTGTTAATTTACAATCATAATATGATGTAGTTATGTCTTGGTTCTTTGAAAACAGAATCAATTATAAACAATTAGTTGTCTGCAACTAGTCACTTACAAATGCTGATGAATACACATATCATGATGTGTTTCTTTAGTCCTATCCCTGGCTATGAAGCACAATGTGGCACAAGCCTTAGGCAGCAGATTTTCATCATATAAGCCCAACAAATTGTTAATTTTAATTCATTATTCATGTTGTTGTTTTACCACCAGGGAGGAGGAGGTAATGTTTGTGGGATTTTCTACCTTAGGTTCCAAAATAATTTGGCTGATTTGCAGGTACTATACACCTTGCTTTGGGTGGTGCATAGCTGCACTATCTCAGGCATCAAAATATCTTGTGTTTGCCATGTTTAACTATTAAGATTCCATGGTACTTCCATATTTCTCACAAATGGTCATCTCAATAAAGCAAAATCTGAAGTTTCTTGCTTTCCACTTTGAATGCTTCTTGTAGTATCACCTCTTAACCTACTCTTCCCCAGGCTAAACATACCCAGCTCCCTTAGCCATTCTTCATAGGGCATGGTTTCAAGACCCCTCACCATTTTAGCCACCCTCCTTTGGACATGCTCCAATTTCTCAACATCATTTTTGAATTGTGGTGCCCAGAACTGGACACAATATTCCAGGTCGGGCCTCAACAAAGCAGAATAGAGTGGCTTCCGTTGATCCAGACACTATACTTCTATTGATGCGGCCTAAAATTGCATTGGCCTTTTTAGCTGCCACATCGCACTGTTGACTCATGTTCAACTTGTGGTCTACTTGGACTCTTAGATCTCTTTCATATGTAGTCTCGTTCAGCCAGGTGTCCCCCAGCCTATATCTGTGCATTTCATTTTTCCGCCCTAAGTTCAGTGCCTTACATTTCTCCTTGTTGAAGTTCATTTTGTTATTATTATTTTTTTGTTTGTTTGTTTTTTTGGGCTATGTGGCCATGTTCTAAAAGAGTTTATTCCTGACATTTCACCAGCATCTGTGGGTGGCATCTTCAGAGAATGCTGACCTGGAAGAGACTGGGTGTGTATATATATATATATATATATATATATATATATACACACACACACACACACACACACACACACACACTGTGTGATCCTGGGTAAGGAGAAGTGATTCCCATGTTAATCTGTGTATTGTTCTGTTTTTGATGGCTAGGCCTCAGGATTGGGGGATAGGCAAAAGAGGATTAGTGTCTGCTAATTGGTGATCACTGTCTGCTGGGAAAGCCTCTGACCCTGAGTGGTTTCTCATTTCACTTGATGAGTCCTGGTTTTGTTGTTTTTCAGGACTGGTAGCCAAACTTTATTTACTTTAAGGGTTTCTTCTTTCCTGTTGAGGTTGCCCAAGTGTTTGTGGATTTTAATGGCTTCCCAGTGCATTCTGACCTGATAGTTGTTGTCATGGTCCAGAATTTCAGTATTTTCAAACAGCATTTTGTGCCCAGGATGGTTTGTAATGTGTTCTGCTACTGCTGATTTTTCTGTCTGACCTAGTCTGCAGTATCTCTCATGTTCCTTGATTCATGTTTGGACACTGTATTTGGTGGTTCCTATGTAGACTTGTCCGCAGCTGCATGGTATACAGTAAACTCCTGTGACTGTGAGAGGGTCTCGCTTGTCCTTCGCTGAGCATAGCATTTGATGGATTTTCTTGGTCAGTTTATAAACAATTTGGAGGTTGTGCTTCTTCAACACTTTGCCTATTCTGTCTGTGATTCCTTTGATGTATGGTAGAAATACTTTCCCTTTGGGTGGTTGCTTGTCTTCACTCCTCTGGGCTTTTCTGTGTCTGGCAGCCCTTCTGATGTCTGAGTTGGAATAACCATTCACCTGATAGCCAATGTCAGGAATAAACTCTTCTAGAACATGGCCACATAGTCCGAAAAACCCACAAAAAACATGGATGCCGACCACGAAAGCCTTCAAACACAAACAAATAAACAAGCTTAATTTATATACTGCTTCATACCACCTAAACAGTGTCTAAGCGGTTTACAACTGTAAGCTAATTTGCCCCCAACTAACTGGGTACTCATTTTAGCAACCTCGGAAGGATGCAAGCCTGAGTCAAGCTTGAGCCCTTTTGCTGGTCTTGAACTCACAACCTTGTGGTTTTGAGTGAGTGGCTGCAGTACAGGCATTTAACCACTGTGCCACCAGGGCTCTTCGACTTCTCATTTTGAACCTTACCACATTGCTCCCAGGGACGTTCTCAGAACGGAACTAAAGGGAGTGGGATGAGAACTGCCAGCGCAACTGCTGGGGTCCAACAACCACTGTCAGCAACTCAAATGAGTCCTGGGGTTAAATCAGACACTTGGAGCAGAGCTGGCAAATTTCCAGAAGCCGAAGCGTGGCTCCAAAGTCCAAGCTGGGATGACAGCAACTGGATGTCTTCCAGGAACTGCAGCAATGCAGGAACCTCCGGGGACACACAGCAAACCGATGCTATAGTTTCTTCTGATAAACCACCAGAGAAACTAAGTCTCCCAAAGTGCTCTTTATTCACAGTGCTATAATACAAATCCAGATCTTTTAAACTCCAAAACATACCAATCCAACTCTTTCTACAAACCCACGCCACACCCTTGCAACCCCTGGGCTTATATAGTCTCCAGACCATGTGGTCTCCCAAACCCAGTGAGTTCAGGTGTGTAACCATGTCATGTGTCTCCTGTGCAATCTAGACACATGGTTTCATCAACCATGGCTACGTGCACTTGGGCACTGAAGTGTCCTTGAGACAATGAGCTTCAGCTGAGCTTGATCAGCCTTGCCACTGTGCTGAATGCTCATGGCCAAACACACACACATCAAGCATTTCCCTGTGTTCTGTGTTTTAACCCTTC
>NC_056522.1:47032504-47106536 GCF_019175285.1 Sceloporus undulatus | reverse complement strand
GTAACCATGTCATGTGTCTCCTGTGCAATCTAGACACATGGTTTCATCAACCATGGCTACGTGCACTTGGGCACTGAAGTGTCCTTGAGACAATGAGCTTCAGCTGAGCTTGATCAGCCTTGCCACTGTGCTGAATGCTCATGGCCAAACACACACACATCAAGCATTTCCCTGTGTGCTGTGTTTTAACCCTTCAAATCCCTGACAAGAACGTCCAGCGGCGAGGGACGCATTTTATTGCACACAGGAATGCCACTGCCATCACTGGACGTTCCCATCGCATTCCCGATCTGTTCCAGAGGAGCTGATTTTTTGAGAATTGTTCAGGTGGCGGTGTTCCAGTGTGCAATAAAACTGCATCCCTCACCGCCAGACATGCTCATCCTGCTTCCTTTAGTTCCATTCTGAGAACATCCCTGGGAGCAATGCAGTAAGGTCCATAGTTAGTTTTGGCCCAGCTTTCAGATAATTTTGAATTTTGATCCTGTCCTCTGGGGTATTTGCTACTCCTCTTAATTTGGTGTCGTCTACAAATTTGATAGGTATGCTCCCAATTCTGTCATCCAAGTCATTGATAAAGATGTTGAATAGCACTGGGCCCAGGACAGAACCCTGTGGGACCCCACTGGTCACTTCTCTCCAGGATGAAACGGAGCCATTGTTGAGCACCCTTTGAGTTCAGCTGGACAACCAACTACAAATCCATATAAGAGTTGCCTTGTCTAGCCCACATTTTACAAGCTTGTTTGCAACAATGTCATGGGGAACCTTATCAAAGGCCTTACTGAAATCAAGATATACTATATCCACAGCATTCCTTTCATCTAACAAGCTGGTAATTTTTATCAAAAAAAGAGACAAGATTTGTCTGGCATGATTTCTTTCTCTGAAACCCATGTTGACTTTTTGTGATTATGGAATTGCCTTCTAGATGATCACAGACTCTCTGTTTAATGATCTGCTCTAGAATCTTTCCAGGTATAGATGTCAGACTAACTGGATGGTAATTGTTGGAATCCTCTTTTTTCCCCTTTTTGAAGATGAGGACAACATTTGCCCTCCTCCAGTCTGCTGCGACTTCTCCTGTTCTCCAGGATTTCTCAAAGATTATTGCCAATGGTTCCAATATTACATTAGCCAGCTCTTTTAATACTCTTGGATGTAGTTCATCAGATCCTGGAGACTTATGTTCATTTAGATTAACCAGGTATTCATGTACTATCTCTTTACTTATTCTGTGCTGAATTTCCCCTATTCTGTCCTCTGTTCCATTTTCCTCAGATTGAGCACCCTTTTCCTTTTCTGAGAAGAGTGAAGCAAAGAAGGTGTTGAGTAATTCTGCCTTTTCTTTGTCTTCTGTTAGCATTTTGCTATCTTCTCCATGCAGTGGCCCTACCATTTCCTTCTTCTTCCTTTTGCTCCGGACATATCCAAAAAAAGCCCTTTTTATTGTTTTTAAACTCTCTAGCAAGCCTGAGTTCATTCTGCGCTTTAACTTTTCTGACTACACGTGCTAGCTATTTGTTTGAATTCCTCTTTGGTGATTTCCCCCTTTTCCCATTTCTTATACATACCCCATTTAAACTTAGCTACATTAAAAGTTCTTTAGTCATTCATCCTGGTTTCTTGAGACATCTCCCATTTTTCCTCCTCATTGGAACCATTTGAAATTGTGCCTTCAGTATCTCCCTTTTCAGAAATTCCCACCCATCCTGAACTCCCTTCTCTTTTAGTATTCTTGACCACAGGATTACCCCTAGTATTTCCCTAAGTTTACTGAAATCAGTTTTCCTAAAGTCTAGAATGCATGTCTGACTATGCCTGGTTTTTCATTTCCATTGTAAAACAAACTCTAGGAGAATATGGTCACTTCTACCTAAGGATCCCACCACTTGCACCCCATTAACTAAGTCTTCCCTGTTGGTTAAGATCAAATCTAAAATAGCTGATCCCCTTCTTGCCTCTTCCACTTTTTGGACAATGAAATCGTCTCCAAGGCAAGTGAGGGATTTGCTAGACCTTGAGGATTTGGCTGAGTTTGACTTCCAGCAAATATCAGGATAGTTGAAGTCACCCATCACTACTACATCTCTCTTTTCTGAGTGTGTGGTCATCTGTCATAGAAAGGCATCATCCAGTTCCTCCATCTGTCTTGGGAGTCTGTAGTAGACTCCCACAATAGCATCCCTGTTGTATCCCTCCCCTTTAATTTTTATCCAGATGCTCTCCACCTGGATCTCTTCACTGGTGTAAATGTCCCTGACATATAATGCTATTCCTCCTCCTTTCTTGTTTGGCCTACTTCTCTTGAAAAGGTTATACCCCTGTATTCCTACATTTCAATCATGAGACTCATCCCACCAGATTTCAGTGAGGCCTATTATATCATATTGGCTTTGTTATACTAGGAGTTCGAGTTCATCTTGCTTATTTCTCATAGTCTGTGCATTAGTGTAGAGACATTTCAGATGATGTGTTCCCTTTACTTCCTGCCTGTGCAAAAATTTTTGCTTCCCACTGTTGGGTCTTTGCACTGTTTGCCTTCTTCTCTCTATGACAGTTTGGCTATTTTCACCAGCCCTTTTGCCTTACAGAATACTGTCTCCCTCCCCCATATCTCAGTTTAAAGCCCTCCTGACCATATTTTTGAAACTATTGGCAAAAACGTTTTTGCCATCTGGCGTGAGATGCAACCCTTCCCTTGCCAGAAGTCCCCACTCATCAAACTGAAGCCCATGATCCAAGAATCCAAACCGTTCTTGGCGGCACCATCTACGGAGCCAGTTGTTTACATCCGCTATTTTCTTCTCCCTTCCTGGACCATGCCCTTCAACTGGGAGAAGGCATGAGATGACAACCTGTGCATCCATCTCTTTCACCTCCCTACCCAGAGCCTCATAGTCCCTCCTGATAGTTCGAAGGCTGTGCCTTGCAGTATCATTGGTTCCCACATGGATCAAAAAGGGGGTAACAGTCAGTAGGCTTGACAAGTCTTGTCAGCCTTTCTGTCACATCACGGATCCTTGCCCCAAGGAGATAACACACCTCCCGAGACATCTTGTGAGGCCCACAGATCACTGATTCTGTACCCCTCAGCAAGGAGTCCACCACCACACGCCTCCTCCGAGGCTTAGGTGCAGCTGTTCCCTTTGGTGGTACTCTCAGGCTCCCCTACTCTGTCCTTGAAGTCTGTCCATGCTGCCCTTCCTCATCATATTTGATAACAGTGAGGGATTGAAATCGATTCTGTAGCTGCAAGCTCACAGATTGATCCATGGTTTCCCTACTTCTGTGTGTGACATTCCTCCAACCATCTACATCTGTTGTATATGAAATGACTTCCTCCTCCCCACCAACCTCATCTGTGTGTTTCCCGTCCAAGATTCTTTAGTCTGTTCTGTCAAGGGAAACCTCTTGCTTCCTAAGATGCTGAAGTGTATATACCTGGGCCTCCAACTGCTGTACTTTCTCTTCTAGGAGGGTTACCAACGTGCACTTGGTGCAGGTGAAGTTCCCCAAATCCATAGGCAAGAAGACAAACATCCCACAAGTGCTGCAGGTGACTGCAGCAGGTCCTTCAGTGTCCATACTGAGAAGTCTTAAGGTGGCACTGAAACAAGACTGCGGGCTTCCCCTGCTAAACATAAGTGTAAACAACCCCTGCTGCCTTGGCCTTTGTCCCCAAGCTCTGTCACTGAGTTCAATTCACTGGGCCTATAGTTATGTAGAGAGCTCCTGGCTACTATCTCCTTTCAGAGGCAAGTCTCTGACTCACTTCCTCTGAGCAAAAGTACCCACAAGTCCCTTAAGGAAAAAAGTTAAAAGAAAATATGGAAAATTAAAGGAGAACCCCTCCAACAATATTCCCAGGTCAGCTTCTCCTGTGTACTCCAAACCCTCCTTGACTGTATAACAAAATTTTTAAAAAATTACACGCCCAGCACTTAAACAGAATTAGGGTTCTGGTCCCACCCACCAATGATCCACAGCAATATCTCAAAGTTTAAAAAGTTCAGATCTCACCCAAGCACATGGAGAAAGAGAACCAGCCTTTCCTGCTTGTCCTTCTTGGATCATTAAAAATGCAAGTGGATGAAAGGAATGGTCAGTGCCTCTTTGTAGCAAGGAAAGATTCCAATATACCTAAAAGAGGTAATGAAAAAGCTATTGTCGGAAAAAGCCCTCTGAAGAAACTTGCCAAGAAAACCCTATGATAGGGTTACCTTAGGTCACCGTAAATTGGAAAAGACTTGAAGGTACATTACAACAACAATGGGTAACCTACCAGTTCCAAGGGTTTCTGCATAAGATTACTTATTTACATCCGTTTAAATCTGGCTCCAATCTTGGCTATGAGATGGACATCACTTCAGTTGCCTTGGGAGATGGGCTTTGCTAGGAACTGGACAGGGGGATGGTGTCACTGTTGATTTTGTTGGACCTCTTACTGACTTTTGATACCATTAACCATGGTATCCTTCTGGGCTGTCTTGCTGGAGTGAAACCTGGGGCTAGTCCACACATACTATGCACATCACTGTGGAGTTTTGCATATCAATCCTACAGGAAGAGACAGGATATAAATAAATTATTATTATTTTTATTATTATTCACATCAATGGTTAATTGTCTTCACTCTCCTGTACAAATTCACATCTATTCATCCTCCCTCTTCCAAAATTGTGCAGCACATGGATGGCCACACATGTGATAATGCACATTTCTGCATATTTCCATGGATACTCTGGCAAAAACCATGAAGCCTTTTTCAGTGGAGTTTAAGGAGGTTTTTTTTGGGGGGGGGGGAGGGCACAAAACCCCCAAACTCCTGCAAATCGCACATGGCTCGATTATATTCTATTCTACTGGAATTAAGAGTATTTTAATTCTGTAGACTAGCCCTTGAAGGCACTGTTTTGAAGGGATGTCATATTGAGGAGGGAGCTAGCTTGTTTTCTGCTGCTCCAGAGACTAGGGCCCAGAGCAATGGATGCAGGCTACAGAAAAAGAGAGTCTGCCTCAACATTAGGAGGAACTTCCTAACAGAAAGGGCTGTTCGACAGTGGAACAAACTCCCTCGGAGTGTAGTGGAATCTCCTTCCGTGGAGGTGTTTAAGCAGAGGCTGGATGGCCATCTGTTGGGGATGCTTTGATTTAGATTTCCTGCATGGCAGGGGGTTGGATTGGATGGCCCTTGCGGTCTCTTCCAACTCTATGAGTCTATGATTCTATAATGGCTCACTCCTTCCTGGAGAGTTGAATTAAGAAGGTGGTTGAGTCCCTCTGCATTCTGCTTTGTCTACCATGCTATTTAGCATGTACATACAATCCACTGGGAGAAGCTGTCCACAGTTTTGCAGGTTTGGTCATGAATTCAAGTAACTTCAGTTGGCTGGGGATTCAGATTATCAGATGCTTGTAAGCTTGTACACACTTCTGCATTGGTTGCTGCATGATTATTCTTCCACCAGGTTCTTTTGTGTGGCTAGTAATAACCTGTTTAGAATTCTTTCTTAGTGCTTTGTCTCTTTTGAGGGCAATAGGAAAATGGGGGACGGGGACTCAGATAAAGGAGAGAAGAAAATAGAAAACCATCAAACCAGATGTAATTGTGGAGAGTTTTTCCATGCTGCTTTTACAAGGTGGGCAGTCTCATTGTCCCCTCTGGATACAAGAGAAGACTGAACATTGTAGACAAAATTGTTGGCTCCTGGAAGTGAAAAGCTCCTGCATCTCCTGCAAAGTGAGCACTCCAAGCCACAGCAGGCCGTGGGCACCAGACACACCAAGAATTCAAATAGACTCCAGCCTCTCAGTCCTATTAAACCATAATGAAATATAGCGTGTCTCTGGGAAGTTGTCGACAGGAAGCGCTTTACGTGACTGGGAGCTACAGAGCACATATTAGCTCTGATAGAAGTAGAAGCATGAAAAGCAGAAAGAGAGGGTGGAGAAATGGGAAATGAGGGAGTAAAGAAGGCAAGATGTAAAGTAGAAGATGGAGAGGAAAATGAAAGGAATGTTGCTAACAGGAGGTGACAGAGCTCAGGAAAAGGAACATAAGAACAACAGCTGTTCTGGGTCAAGTCAAGAGCTGGGATAGTTTGATCTCCTAGCTAAGAAGGGGGATCCAATACAAAGGCAAGCAGGACTTCTCTACCTGAAATAGTTACAAGTAATTAGAGCACACACTGCTGTTCTGTTCTTATATAAGAAGTTGTGCTTGACAAAAAATACCTACTACAAACTATGGAAAGTATAGGAACCTAGTCCTTTTCCTTTGCATTTGTTCTGCTTTCCTACAAAGAGTAGCTTTGTGAAATAGGAAAAAGGAATCCAGTCTCCCAGCAAGTAAACTAAATTACTGGGGGAAGCAATAGGCAGGAAAATAGTCCTGTATTTTCTCTTGTCTTTTTCTAGCTCTGTCCGTAAATTACTACACTTAGGCTTTATTTCCTTTCTCTTATGTCACTTCCTGATTTGTTTCCCCCCTCCCCCCCCCCCCAAGCTGGGGAAGGAATAGCAGAGGTGTACCTCTAAGTCTGCATGCAGTCTCCAAGACTGTTTTTGCACTATGAGTCCCGCCAATAAAACTGTTCCTTATGGAGGAGGGGTGAATTGACTTTCCTGTAATTGCCAGGAGTGGAAATTTACCTTTTCCACTGGCATCAGAGCCTGTCTGTACTTTTTAATGAAGAAAATGCAAATTTTTCAGAACTACAAGTAGAGTTCCAGACACTTTGAGGTGTTTATTATTTGGGTTATGCGGGCTGGGGGGGCAATCTGTACACCTTCCAGAGAGTCTCAGGTGCAGTGTACTGGCTCTTGGACCTACCACAATTGTTCACACCCAAGATAGGAAGAGAGAAACAGCACATGGACTCTCCAAAATAGCTGTATGACCAAATTTGTGCACATTAAAGCCAGCTGGGGCTTTTGTAACAAAATCTAGGTTACTGGCCAGTAAAAGTGCACAAAGTAATAATAATAATAATAATAATAATAATAATAATAATAATAATAATAGGTTTTATTTATATACCGCCCAATCACTGGGAATCCGAGTGGTTTACAATATAGGGGATAACAGACAGTTCCCTGCCCACAGGCTTACATCTAAAAGACACGGCACAAAAGGAGAAGGGAATGATGAGGGGGGGAGGGAATCAGGTCCAGCATTCTTCTCTCCCTCTGAGGCCTGGACCAAGGCAGATGGACCGGAGGGAGGGCTCTTCTTCTTCAGGCCAGCCCCTGATGGAACTGGGCCAGCCTTCTCTCTCCCTCAGAGGCTGAGGTATACTCTAACTGCAAAGTACATAATGCAAACTTCCAAACATCCACTGGCTTCTTCATTGGGCACAAGGTATTTAAAAATCATACATGAAAAAGAAAAAAGGCAATGGTATTGGAGTCACGGGGTTACATTTTATATGAGATGTTATCTCTGCTGTAGTTCAGATGGTCTGGATAGATCTCAGTGCAGGCAGAGGCCACTACCTTGTTGGTCATGTGGGGGACAAGACAAAAGACAGTTAAATTTAAACTCAATTAGCAGCATAAAGTAACTCCTCTTGGGATCCAAGATGTCAGTCTTCAGTGAAGTCACAGTCCCCTTTCTTAGAGAACACTGAAATTCTTAAGAAGTCTCTGTACAATCATGGTCCAAAAGAAAGTTTTACCTTTGTTGGAGGTAGAAACCCCAAAGAGTTAAATCCCGGTCCTTAGTCTCCTCTTATTCATTTCTAATAGTCCTATCTTGAATGGAATTCCTGAAACAAGAGTATAGTATATGTTTGCTTTCATCTTTAAAAGCATCCTGAGTAATTACTCCTGTTTTATAATCATAAGCTACCGCATTAACCTGCTGTACTCTACTAATATAGATACCAAATAGTTTTACACAATGGTCATTATACTTGCCATGGGCTTCCCTACATCAAGTTTCCAAATACCACACCAGGCAGACTATCTATTAAAGAATATAGACAGACATCAGTTAATCAGATTGGGCCATACTGAATTTACCAGGGCATTTTCCAAAAATATAGCAACAGCAAGTACATTTCTATACCACTTACCAGTGAACTAGCACTTCCTAAGTGGTTTACAATCTGTAAGCTAGTTGGCCCCAACAAACTGGGTACTCATTTTACTGACCTTCAAAAATATGGAAGGCTGAGTGGAACTCGCAACCTTGTACATGCAGTACTGGCATTTAACCACTGAGCCAGCAGGACTCCCCTCAAGTTTCACCTACATCAAAAGTGTTTTTTGTTTGTTTGTTTGTTTGGTTTGGTTTGGTTTGTGGGAAGACAGCACTATTTCAGAAGTAAGGTGAAATATTCTCCAACTGTCCCACTTTGGCAAGGACATTCCCGGTTAATGCTCTGTCATCCCAGTTTTTGATCACTTTTAAAATGTCCCAGTTTCTCTCTCCTCCTCCCCCCACTTTCCGCTTTGTCCTCAGCTTAACTGCTGCAAACTGAGTTTATAGTACAACATTAGTTTACACTCAGTTATCACAGGAGGGGAGGAGAGGGGACAGAAACTTGACAGGCCAAAGGAAACTGTTGCATCCTCTCTTAGCTTGTTTATTCTTCATTCATAACTTTTGCCATTTAGAATGGATCAAGCCTGAAATACCCGTACAAGCCAAGTTGATCAAATTGAGGCTGTCATACTTTGTCCACATCATGAGGAGGCATGACTCATTAGAAAATAAATAATGCTGGGAAAGGCTGAGAGTAGAAGAAAGAGAGGAAGGCCATATGGCTAGACTTAATTACAGAGGTCATGGGCATAAGTTTGCAAAAATTAAATAGAACAATGGAAGATAGGGAATCTTGGAGATCTCTCATCCACAGGGTAGCCGTGAGTCAACGTCAATGCAAGGGCACAACAACAACAACAAAATCTTGACCACACTCTCATGTTCTTTGGCCATATGCGTCTTAGTTCTCATCTGTGAAATGTTGGAGTGTATGCATTCTTTTCTTTGAAAAATTCAAACTGTCTGCCACCACAAAATGGCTACCTCCTCGCCATTCACTATTGGGACATGTCTTTATATGTGTGTGAAAAGGACATCTAGTGCAAACCTTGAGCCCAGTGGTTCCTAATGTTTGGCTCTCCATTTGTTTTGCACTTCAGATCCCAGAAGCTCCATCCACTGGACAACAATCAGAAATTATGTGAGCTAAAGCCCCAAACTCTTTTTCCCTCCTTAGACAGATAGGGAATTCCTGCATGCAAACTCTCCTCTCTCTGTCTTTCTCATTCAAACTAATTATGTGACTTAGGTTGCTCCCCCTGTGGGACTAACTGACATTTTGTGAAATATTTTCAACTGAGCTGTTGTGTTTCCATCTTCCTACTCTCTTAACTTTCTTTGGAAAGATGATGAGATAAATATTTATTTTACCTGAACTATTCACTACCTAGATTAGGATATAGCTTCTATGTAAATATAGGAGATTATCGTATCGCTGAAAAAGCATCTTACCACTGCCAAATTCAAACTTCATTTGGGCTGTACCCTGGTGTTATCACACAGCTTTTCTCCCCAAAACCACCATCCAGGTACAGTCCAGCTCCAACACGGGTCCCTGAACTTGCTTCAGTGGCCATTTTTCAAAGTCAGGAGCTCACCAGGCTATACTTAGATAGCAGTTTGGGGGAGAAAAACTGTGTGATAACACCAGGGTACAGCCCAAATGAATCTTGAATTCAGCAGCAGTAAGACAATTTTTTCAGTGGTGTGATAATCTCCATATATTAAAGCCATTAGTAAACTTTTGTTTTTAAACTACAAACTCCATATTTGTTGTTTTTTGGAGTCAGTATCAGTTCTTAGGAAAACACAGTTAGATAAGAGTACATTTCTGTTACTCTGCTAATTTAAAGCTAAACCCTAACAGGCTTGGCTTTGACATTTTTGATGTTCAGCATTTTTGTTTCCTTAGCAAAGGCTGAAGCTTTACGAAACTTAAATTATCCCACCTGAGGGCCAAAGCAGAAACACCATTTTAGCCCCCTTACATCTCTCAAGGTGTGATGGAGTTTGAGTGAACTTCACTAGTGAATGCCTATTTATACAGATCAGCTTTTCTCCTGACTAATTTTTGTTCTAGATACAGATCACAAAACCCCAAGTCTCTTTGCATGAAAAGTGACTGGCTATCCCAACTGGAAAAAAATAATAATACAGTGGTACCCCGGGATACGAATGCGCCGCCTTACGAAATTTCCGGGTTACGAAAAAAATCCATAGAAAAAAACTGTTCCGGGTTACGAAGGTTATTTCGGGTTACGAAAAATTTTTTGGTGCTTTTCGGCGCTTTTTCGCACGAAATCGCGGCTTTCGCTATTAGCGCCTATGGCTTTTTCGGCTTACGAAGGATTTCGGGTTACGAACGCGGCGGCGGAACGAATTAAATTCGTAACCCGGGGTACCACTGTACTGTGACTTTCTCAGGCTCTTGTTATAATAATTATTGTAAAATATGTAAAAGAATGTGTGTGTGTGTGTGTGTGTGAAATTATTCCTGAAATCCACTGTTGTGTGTGTATGTGCATTTTGGCAATTGAGTCTTGCATATATAAAATTGGGGGATTTTGATTCAAGCTTTCCACCTCCTTGGTGAGATCTACTAAAATGTTACACTGGGATAATACCAATCCTGAGGCAGGCTTCTGGGAGGAAGAATATATCCAGCTGCTTTTCAACTGATCTCATTCAGTAACTTAAAACCAAAATAAATAAATTATTTTAAATAAAACATTCATTTGTATGGGAAGTAGAGTCCAAGTGATAGCATAAATATATCAAAACCAAATGAGTTCCGTTTACATCCTGTAGGCAATAAACAAACACAGGTTAAATTTTATAGGCTTTTAAAGGAAGTTTTATGAGCTTTTAGGGAGTAGCAATATAATTTCAAGCCAATCAGGTTGGGGAGCAATATAATTTGAAACATGTGTACCTGGAACACCCTGCTAATATCACAATATATTCCATCAAAAAAGAATCATGTTGCCTTTTCTGTGGTTTCTTCTGATCCCTGTCTTTAGTCGAAATTTTTCAGTTTGGCTTCATTTAGGGCTGGCCCAAGATTTTTGCTGCCTGATGAAGAACAGCAAATTGTGTTTCTTCCCCATGTCAAATCGCACAGTATTCAAATCTAGCCAGATTATGTACATGAGGAAGAAAATCTCACAAGTATATTTTCTTACCCCAAATTTTATTTATTTATTTATTTATTTAGGTATTTATATCCCGCCCTTCAGCCCTAATGGCTCTCAGGGCGGCTTACAATATTATTTTTAATCAAACAGTTCCCTGCCCTCAGGCTTACAATCTAAAAGACACGAAACAAAAGGAGAAGGGAATGATGGAGGGAAAGGGGATGAGGTCCAGTGGTTCTTCTCTCCCTCTAAGGCCTGGACCAAGGCAGATGGATCGGAGGGAGGGCTCTTCCTTCTTCCAGGCTAGTCCTGATGGAATACCCCAAATATTGTAACACTACAAAAATTAAACAAAATAAAAATGTAACTAAAAATCTGTTGCCCTTTTATGACATGCAAAAGGGCTAGCCAGAGGTGGCTTAGTCACTCTTCTTCATCAGTTTTCTTTGTGAGCTTTAGTTGAAATGATACAGTATGTAGAAGTTGGCCATTACTTTCAATGCAGGGAGCCAATCAATACATATGAGCAAGATTTTTCAATTAAAACTAATAGAAGCGCTACATGGATTGACTCAGGGATGTAGCTAGGATTTTAGGAAGGGGGGGGGGTCCAGACTAAGTGCCACCATTATAATGGGGCTTGGGTGTGGCAGCACAGCAGCACGCACCATTCATTTTTCTAATGGAAGAGGGGGTCCGGACCCCAAGACCCCCCCCCCGCCCCGGCTACGTCCCTGATTGAATCCAGACTACTTGAAAGATTGTGGTCTTATCTACACTGGTGAAAAATGCCCCAGAGCTGGTGCTGGCAGTCTTCACAATGCAGAGGTATTTCTGTGGAGGATCTGTGGGGTTTGACCATTAACCCAACTTTGCTCTAAAGTAAGCAAAATCAGGAAACACCCTAGGTTTGCCAGGGAATTCTGGAGTGCCTCTGGTTGTTATGGCCATGTGGATAGCTGAATTGGGTCCAATTTGGCCAAGATCACATGGGAGGGCACCCCATTATAACCTCAATGGAAGAAATGGCATGGCAGAGAGGTTCTCACAGGGAGCTCCTGCCCATGAGGAAGTGGTGGTGTCAGCGGCACAAAGGGGACATGCCAGCAGGGCTGATGCACTGTCGGCCCAGTTGGCCTGTGTGCACAACAATGTGGCATTGCACCGGATTTTGCGTGGTGTCTAGATGCCATCAAAGTCAGTCCAGGACCAGTGCGGGGCATAATGCTCCAGACTAGCATAGGATTAAGCAGCCAGTATAAATGGTCCCTGTACCATCATCTATAAGCCTGCTCAACTTTTAAGATCTTCAGGGGAAGGCTTCTCTCTTTCCCATCACTATCACAGGTGAAGATGAGGCAAAGAGTCTTCACAATGTCTTCCCATCTTGCCGAATTCTCTTCCACAGAAGGCTCATCTACTCTTTTTCAGCTACCAAAATCAATCAATCAATCAATCAATCAATCAATTAATCAATCAATCATTTTTTTAGGCAGGCATTTACTGTGGCAGAAGCATCCTTTTAACAGTGTATTATTTTCTTTACACCTTTAAAGAAAAGGGAATGCCAACACATCTGATAGTTGTGATGAGGAATCTGTACTTAGGACAATAGGCTACTATAAGAGCAGAACACGGAGAAACAGAATGGTTCCCAATTGGCAAAAAGTATCATCTCCTCAGATGCCAAGATTGATAAAGAGATCAATCATAGACTAGCAAAGGCATATAGTGCATTCGGAAGGCTTCACAAAAGAGTCTGGAGCAACAAACACCTGAAACGAAGCACAAAAATCAGTGTGTATAGAGCCATTGTACTGTCTATTCTCCTTTATGGGTCTGAAACATGGGTCACCTATCGCCAACACCTACGACTCCTTGAACGCTTTCATCGGCGCAGTTTACACACAATTCTAAATATACACTGGACTGACTATGTGACAAATTGAGGCCATGCTACTGAGGATGCAACTGTGCTGGGCAGGACACGTTTCCAGGATGAAGGACCATCGCCTCCCAAAAATAGTATTCTACTGTGAACTTGCCATGGGTCAGCATAAGAGGGGCGCTCCAAAGAAGAGATACAAGGACTCCCTGAAGCAACATCTCAGGCTCGGCCAAACTGATCACCAACAATGGTCTGCCCTGACCTCGCATCGGGAGACATGGAAATGCACTATCCATGATGCTGCAGCCTTTTTTGAAAGCTCACGCCGAATGAATCTCGAAGAGAAACGCAGAAAGAACCACAACCTGGAAACATCACCCAAGGAGACTTTCTGCTGTGCTTTCTGCAACCAGACTTGTTTATCTTGGATTGGCCTTTTTAGTCATCAACGCGCTTGTAGAAAGCATGGGATGAGTCCTTCCTGAATCTTCGTTCGCAAAGAAAAGCCAGAGAGAGTTTAAGGATGTCACAGGTATGAATTTGCAGGAACTAAGCAGAGCAGTGGAGGTTAAAAAGTCTTGGAGATGTCTCATTCACATTGTCACCATGAGTCAAGATCAACTTGAGGGCAGTTAATAACAAGAACAAATTATGTTTTTGCTATTATATCTGAATGTGTTTTTAACAGAACCATTTTTGGTGTACTCTGTGTTTAATTTGATGTGAGCTGTCTTGGATCCTGTGCTGGAAGAAAGGTGGCACGAGAAAAGAAAAGAAAATAGAAAACCATTTGGAGTACAAGTGCAATTGTGTGTCTGCTGGACAACTTATTTATGGAATACATTTCTGTATCAATGCAAATGCTTGTTACCTCAAACCTGCCCTATAAGCAATCTTGTATGAAGGCTTTTAAAAAACCTTTTGTTTTGCAAAATTATATATGTTTTCTTTTACTGCAACATTTGGCTCCCTAAATTTAATGTAATTTAATATAATAAGAACAATAAAAATTAAGCAATGAGAGCATGGTTAGCACACTGGAATGGGACATAGGAGTTCCAGGTTCCAGTCTGCATTGAATTATGAAGTTCATTGGATGCTTTCATTCAAACAAGCTTTTAATAAGTAATAATTGTCAGGGAGGCCTTTATATGGGTGTGTGTGTTCTTTTTATGTTTTTTAACTCTGGTATTTTAGTGTAATCATATACAGTTTTAATGAGATTATTTTACTTGTTTTTAGTGTTTTTTATTGTTAAGTTTTTAACCAATTTTTTAATGTGAGCTGCCTTGGGTTCTTTCCTGTGAGAAAGGGGGCATATATAATAAATAAATTTTCTTCAGGATGACTTAGTTTACAGGGTTGTTGTGTGGATAAAGTGAGGGGAGGAGAGTCAGGTATGCCTCCCCGAGTTCATTGGAGGAAAGGCAGTATATAAATGTAATGACTCAATAAATAATAATAATAATAATAATAATAATAATAATAATAATATGGTTTATTTATAATCTGCTTTTCCAAAATTTGATCAAAGCGGCATACAATTGGAGTATGAAACATCTCAATAAAATCAATTAAAAACAACATTAAAAACAACACAGTAATCATAACAACAAAAGGGCCAGATGGATAGAGGAGTCGATATACACACTACCAGGTCGTCAATGAAAGGGGGTAAGGGATAATATGATTTTCACGGTGGGAAGGATTGGGAAAAGAAGAACGTCTTTAGATTCTTTTTAAAAAGATCTAAGGATGTGATGGAGCGGAGCTCATCTGGGAGATTATTCCAAGATCTAGGGGCCAGGATAGAAAATGCCCTCTGTGAGGACCTCACATAGCCTGTTGGGACCTCCAACAATTTCATCCCTGTCGACCTGAGTGTGCGGGGCGGATTGTGTGGGGATAGGCAGTCCTCCAAGTACCCTGGGCCCAAGCCATTTCGGGCTTTATAGGTCATTATCAACACCTTGTATTGAGCCCGGAAGCGAATAGGCAGCCAATGAAGATCTTTCAGAATAGGTGTTATATATCTCGACCAGCGACCAAATAAGTACAGTACTTCAATTTAATTCTTAAAACAGTAGCAAGAGAACATCATGAAACAACTGGGCTAGTTTTAAAAAGGAGTTTTAAACAGATCAAAAGCACAGTGGAATAAAAAATACTTTATGTCACTGATATTAAAATCCATTTTTGTTATGATCAGCAAATTACCCTTTCTTCATTTCAGAACAGGTTTTTTAGTGCAGACATTTAGGAAAACTCATTTGCTGTTTTTGAGTTCACCCTGAATGCTGCTGGGACTATAAGAAGTTAGAATCTTTGAGAAAGAATGTTTTAAAATCAGTATTCCCCAGTATGATCTATTTCTCCAAGTTTTGGGGCAATGGCATTTCCTCAGCAATCCTTGAATTAAGGTGACTGGCTTTTCATTTAGAAATATACCATATATACTCGACTATAAGTCAACCTCATGTACAAGTCAAGGGTAGGTTTTCGGGCCAAAATTATGGATTTTGATATGACCCGTGGATGTGTCAAGGGTAAAAAAAATGTAACAAAAGATGTAAAGGATGATGTAAAGGAAAATTATGTCAAAGAACTTAGAACATTCTGACAGGCATAACTGCTTGTGCTCATCTTAAAGGCTGGATGGATGAGAGAGTAGAGGGGATCCATACTTCTTTTTGGTGCTCCCAGGATGGACTAAGCTCTTGCCTTTTACCACTCTATTCAGAGAAAGGGGATGGCTCCTTTTATATATGTGTGTGTGTATATGAATTAAAGTACAGTACTTACATTGTAGCCAAGGGTCTGATTAGGGGAATTTTATTATTGTTATTAGCTCACTATTACAAGAGGAGGGCCTGCTATGACGGCCCTTACAGAATTGTCTCCCATTGTGTATACAGAGTAGACCAGGGGATTCCAATAAATGGAGCTGAGACAGACTTCTAGACTTAATAACCAATTTATTTATAAGGGGAAAAACTCATACAGTTCACTACCATACACACACTCATACAAGACTCAGGAAATTAAGAGTGGAAATAGGGAATAGTTCAAGGCAGTACAGTGGTACCTCGGGATACGAAATACCCAGGTTACGAATTTTTCGGGATACGAATAAATCCCATAGGGATTTATTGTTTCGGGTTACGAAAGTTTTTTCGGGTTACGAAAAAACTCCGGCGCTGTTTTAAATGGAGCCGCGGCGGAGCCGCAGCTTTTTTCCCCATTAGCGCCTATGGCAATTCGGCTTACGAAGGTTTTTCGGGTTATGAAATTAGCCGCGGAACGAATTAATTTCGTAACCCGAGGCACCACTGTACTAGGGCTATACTTACTCCAGTAGGCTTCGTCAGGAGTCCAAATAGAATATGATGGGGGTGGCATGAGGCTCAGCCATAGAATGACTGGGCAGGAACCGGGAGTCAGGAGCCAGGTCAGGGTTCAAAGGGACAGAGCTTCCCCCTGAAATCCAGACTGGCCCAGCCCAGTGAACAGGCAAATCTGATGATACTTATAGGGAAAATCTTGCTTCTGGCAAAGGTGCTTGATGGTGAGAACAAAGGTGTTTGGTTGCTTGGCCATTGTAAACAAAGGTTTGCATTGTCTTGTTGAGGCAAAGTGGTCTGACAACAATCAATGGGGGGAGAAGGTAGATGAGTTAAGTTAATCACTGGCTCATCAAGTTTGAGACCCAAAACAAAGATTTTACTCTTGGAGGTGATGGTTTTCCCTTTAGCAACTCCCAAACCTTTCTGTGAGGAATTTCCAAAGTGTTGCTTTTCAGGGGTCTTGTGAGGCTGACTCATCTGCCTACCTGACCCCTGAAAATTATGGCTGCCAGCCTGGCAGGTCAGTCTGGGGTCATGAAGGAACTCCACACACACTCCAAAATTTATTAAAATCCATATGTGGTAACAACATTGACCCATGGATAAGTCAACCCAGGTTTTTGGGTCAATTATTTGACTAAAATTTCTAGACTTATACATGAGTATATACAGTAGGTCGAGCCTGAAATGGAACCTCACAGAACTAACTCTTAAGTTCTTTGCTGTCACATTAGATGTAGATGTAGATGCATCACATCAGATATAGATGCATCTTTGCCCTAACAATGTAGATGCATCTTTCTCAGGGTGCGTCTACATTGTAGAAATTATGCAATTTGACACAAAGTAAGTGCTGTATTTCCATCCAATGGAGGCATAGGATTTGTAGTTTTACAAAGTCTTTAGCCATCTCTGCCAAAGAGTGCTGGTGCCTCACAAAACAACAATGTAATTGTTGTGTCAAAGTTCATTATTTCTATACTGTAGGTGCATCTTCAGTCTTCTGCAGCCCCCAAATCTGCAGCTTCTATCTTTGCCTTGCTTATTCACAGGCCTCAACATTAACACATTGCTTAGGGCAGCAGCAAGCAGATTTATGCCTTGCCAGATGGACTTAACTTCTTCACTGCAATCTCAAGATGCACCAAGCAGAGCCAAGTGCCAAAGATATATCTCTAGAAGATGTCTCAGAGCACATTGTGAATTTTTGAATTTATTTTCTGTGCTAGAATTGAACTCTTCCAGCTGCTTTTAAATGTCCCAGTTTCTCTCTACTCTTTCTCCTCCTCCCACTTTCTCCTATTTTTCTCATCTTACCTTAATTGCTGCAAACTGAGTTCAAAGCACAGAGCAGTTTAACTCAATTAACTCAGCTGTGGGATAGGATGGACATCCCAGTAGGCTCAGGCAAAAGTAAACAGCCTCTTCATCATTAAAAAACTTCATCATTGTTTTCTTCATCATTAAAAACTTATGCCATCTTAGCCACATTCTGATGCTGTTTGGTCTGTGTTCTGGTTGTCAGTATTCCAGTTTTCATCTGTGAAATGTTGGAGAATATGAGATCACTCAGAGATCCTGTGCTCTACCTTCTGCCCAGTCATGTCTAAGAGAGGGGGAGGGGGAACAAAATGTGGAAGGCATTGCCCCCCCCCCCCCCCCGCTCTCAAATTTGCTGGCCTATCAAGGATCATTGACTTACACAATGAAAGATCTGCTTGGGTAAACTGTCTCATCTAGTTGAGCCTCCAGTAGATCCTGTATCTTTTACAATTGAAATCAGCACACTGTCAAGTAATTGTGAGAGCCAGCATGGTGCAGTGGGTTAAGCATTGACGTAAGGCTCGGGAGACCAGGCTTTCAAACCCTGCTCAGCCATGTTGACGTATTGGGTGACCTTGGGCATGTTACAGTCTCTCAGCTTCAGAGTGAGGCAAAGGCAAACCCCCCTCTGAACGAGTCTTGCCAAGAAAACCCAATGATAAAGTGATATTAGGGTCTTGGTAGGTCTGAAATGAATTTGAAGGTACATAACAACAACAACATAACTGTAGTCCTCCAGATGTTTCTGGACTACTACTCACATAGTTCATCACTGCTAGTTATGGCTAATCAGGGTTGTAGATGCAAAATATCATGAGGACCTCAAAAACATACACTCACTGTAAAGGAAGACCTTCAAAATTCCTAGTCTATAGTACTATTCAGATTTGCAGATGATAAATAGCTCCACTCACAGTTCCTTTCCCATGTTCATTAGTAAATAATGAACTAAATGCTGAATTTTAAGTACTAAATGTGGCTGTCCCAAATAAGAACAGCATACTTTATCTCAAGGAAATATATACAATGTAAATATCAATATCAGACATTGTCTCAAAAGTCTTCTGATTCAATGACTGCAGCAATAATGATGATTGATTATTATGATGATGGACCACAGCAAACAAGAAGCATCCATAACTCTGAACAATGTGTGTGATGAGAGAGACGCTGAACAAAAATATCTTCAAGGCACAGGATGAATCTTCAATAATGGGCTCACCTGTCAGCAGGTTAATAGTAGCTTGCCCTAATGCACTCACAGCTGGTTAGTGAAAGTTCATGTTTAATGATAACATCAACAAAAACACCCATGAGAAATGTCCATTGCGTAGTGACCAGCTTTTTCAGCCAAGTGACCTTGCCCTGTGTCAGAGGAGCTTTAGGTTTTATAGTTATTAGTTTTCCAAATGTTTTAATAAAGGACACAGAGTGGAAAAATATCTCCACATGACTACAGCATTGTTTGCTGCTGATGATATATTGGGCAGATTCCTACTTTGCTAGAGGTTCATAAAATGCTCTCTGTTGTTTTCTCCCCCCCCCCCCAAAAAAAACCCGGCATGGCAAAGTACTGATTACAATGTGCAGAAATGAGGAAATGCTGCTTAAAAATACACAGTAGGGAAGAATGACAATCACACGCTTGAGGTCTCACAAGAAGTGGAGAACTATGACATATCTCATCAGAATGCAAAGGGACACATCATAGTCTTCTTTGATTTTCCATAGCATCACTTTCAAAAACAGTCTTCATCACAAGTCGTAATATATATGATTTGTGAGGTTGGGGTGAAGAAAAAAAGCCTACCATCCATGTATGGGGGACAGTGTGGAGGAAAGGTTAGGGTACTGGACTGTGATTTGAGTGATCCAGGTTCTAGCACCCTTTGACCCACGAAACTCACTATGTGATGGGAGGGCAGTTGTTTTCTCTCAGCCTGACCTATCTTGGAAGATTGTTGTGAGGATAAAATGTGGAAGAGGTCAACCACATATACTATCTTGAGTTCATTGAACAAATGGTGGCAGGGTTCATTTGCAAGGATCCACAGTATTTGCAAATACCCAAGGTGCTGTCTAATCTTGGAAGCTAAGCATGGTCAGGCCTAGTTAGTATTTGGATGGGGGACCACTAAGGAATACCAGGTGCTGTAGTCTATATTTCAGAGGAAGGCAATGGCAATCACCTCTGAGTATTCTTTGACTAAGAACATCCTGTGAAATTTATGGGGTCACTGTAAGACAACAGGCAGCTTGAAAGCACCCATTCTTCTTGTTGTTACTACCACAATCATGTACACTTTTTATCAGAAGTAACTTTAGGTTTATACAATGAAAGTGGAGCAGAGCTCCAGCTTCTAGCCATTGACGTCTTTTGTGATGCCAGTCCCACCCCTGAACTTCCAAGTAGCACTGAGCTCAAAATGCTTGCAAAGGAGAGCCTACACATCAGCAGCTGTTACACCACTCAACCAGGAAATTATTAATTTGTTGATCCTTCGTCATTTATTATGGGTCATTTGTTCTCCCACTAAGTTCCAGTCATCAAGTCAGGCAGCAGAAATGATATCACACTGTCCTCCACAACAAACAAAAAGCACCAAAAGCCAAACAACAGCCAGGAAGTCCATATTAGTCCAGGTTTTACAGTCGATTTGAAGGTAGAATATTTTTTGGTAATCATACAACTAGTTTCAAAGTGATTCATGAAGCACTGGTGAATCCAAAATATTTTGCGTAGGGGGACAATGAAGCAAAACCACAACCGCCTACTCACAAAAAGCAATTAGCTCTAGCTATGGTACTGGAATAGAGCAGATTTGCATACAGTTGAGTAATTCTCAGCCTATCTCTACAGAACAGAACATCATCATTTGTTTTCCGACAGTCTAACCTAGGAGAAGATGGAGATTGAAAGCTAGGAATGAAAAATAACATCTGTGGCCAAGAAACATCTATTCCCAATTTTTGCTACAAGCTTTGGATTAGTTTATTTTCTGTCTGTCTGTCTGGTTTGTTTATTACATTTTTATGTTGCTTAACAGGCAGCTAATGCTTTCTATGCAGTGGACAAACTAAAGTTTAAAATCATAAATTCTAAGAAAATAATAAAACAACATAACAAACATCAGACATGAATATAAAAATAACTACAGAATAAAACAAAAATAAAGCCCATGGAAGTTGGAGGGGATTTTAAAAGCACAGACACAGCTTAAACATGTTTTTTGTGGTTTTTTCGGGCTATGTGGCGATGTTCTAGAAGATTTTCTTCCTGACATTTCGCCAGCATCTGTGGCTGGCATCTTCAGAGGATGCCAGGCAAAAATTCTCTGAAGATGCCAGCCACAGATGCTGGCGAAATGTCAGGAAGAAATTCTTCTAGAACATGGCCACATAGCCCAAAAAATCCACAAAAAGCCATGGATGCCGGCCATGAAAGCCTTCACAGCTTTAAAAAAATCACAAAAAAGTACAGGAGAATGAGAAGGTCATTATGTGGCAGTGAAAGTGTTATAACAGGGTTGCCAGGTAAAAGTGTTATAACAGGGATGCACAACTAGGGCATCACTAGCAAAACGATTCTATCCTTAATAACCACTTACCTTACCTTATTTGATAGAAGTTTAGAGGTTTATAGCAGAGGAGACCTGGCCTTCATTTCACCTGGCCTTAAGATTTTTAGTCTTTAAAGCAAAGGTGGGTATCTGCACGGGGGTCAAAACCAACCAATCCTCTACTCCAATTCCAATATTTTCATCAGAGCCCTTCTCAAAATGGCAACCAAAAGTGATGTGATGTTGCTTTCACCATTTTGAGAAAGACTCTGATGAAATAACAGTATATGGGGTGCTGAGGTGCTGTCTGTATAGGGGTGCACTTGCATTTTCGAGGGCTTTCCTGATAGTTTTCATGGGAAAGCCTCCAAAAGCTGTACCAAACAAAAATAATGAGAGTTTGTGGGATTGGGACCTGCAAAAGTGTGTCTAGGGACTTCATGGAGTCTGGAAGCTGCATTTTACCCACCCCTGTTTTAAAGGTTATTACAAGCTCTCTGAATGGGATTTGAAGATGGACTGGAATGTGGAAACCCAATGCAGTTCATAGCATATTGGCATAATACTGTATAATCATATCACTTAGTCCCCATTAACAGCTGTCCTATTTTGAGCCAGAGAAGTTTCTGAACTCTTTTCAAAGACAATTGCATACATAACATATTGCAACAATCCAACGGAGAGGATAAAGCAGAGTGGGAAATTATAGCCAAGCTATCTCGGTCCAAATGGAATCACAGCTCGTGTATTAGCCTAAACCAGTGTTTCCCAAGCTATATGATGTGAGGGAATAGCAATTATTTTCTTTCAGCATGCCAGAGATCAGTATTATATCAATGCCCATTGGCTACGATTGTTTTTTCTGCCCTGGAAACTCATCAGGGACAGCCAATGACTTATGGACTGACTCACAGACTTTGAGTAGAATTGAACCAAAAGGGTAAATGAATAAAAAGCACTCTGATCCTTTGAGATCAGGGGCCCATTCACACTATCCAATTATAGTCCTATTATTCCAATTTAAATGTCATAGTTCTATCTTATGGAATCTTGGGATTCATAGTTTGGTCAAAGGCACTGGTGCACTCTGGCTAAGAATTCTAAATACACCCCCCCCCGCCAAAACTACAAATCCCAAGTATTTCATAGGATAGAACTATTACAGTTAAAGTGGAATAATAATCCTATAATTCTGAAGTGGGAATCGGCCTCAGGTCTTAAGGAGCTTTGTGCCATTCTGGCACCATGTTCCTGAGTATTAATGGATTTGCATTCCTATTCAGTGAATTTACTATGGTTTTGACCCAGTAGGGCCAAAGACACAGTTCAACAGATCTTAAATAAATAAACAAACATGTCACTTGTGTCATAAACTTAACCCCAGTTGTGACCATAAGAAGTTCCATATTGAATTAGACCAAACACCCAA
This sequence comes from Sceloporus undulatus, assembly GCF_019175285.1. NCBI lineage: Eukaryota > Metazoa > Chordata > Lepidosauria > Squamata > Phrynosomatidae > Sceloporus > Sceloporus undulatus. The sequence goes on along the minus strand of NC_056522.1, from coordinate 47,083,808 downwards.
CTGGTCCAGCACTCTGTTCCCACAGTAGTCAGCCATATGCTTCTCTTTCCCAGAAATCAGTACTGAGAGGCATACTGCCTCTGATGCTTGAATTAAAATACAGCCATCATGACTAGTAGTCATCTGATACTGGAGTTAATATATAACCATCATGACCAGCAGCCCTTATCACCTTACATTGTTAAATATGCAATATAACAGAGGTGGGAACTTGTAGCCTTCCAGATGTTATTGGTTTCTATCTCCCATATGTTTTATGGAACATGTCTGTCTGGAACTGGTATCAAAGTCTCTTTGAAGTGAAGAGAAAGTATTTATTAAGGAAATTACTTTTCTGACACAGAGAAAAGGATGTAGCCTACTGGCTACGTGAATACATAGCTACCAATCTCCATCTCCACTGCCCTCTCAAGGTACATAGTACTAAGTGCAGTTACACATTTTTCTACTTTCAGCCTCATCAGCAAGTCTCACACTTAAAGTGTAACAGGTGTTGTTGGAAGGCTATAGATTCTCCACATGTGCAATATAATGTAACCTGTTAGAGGTCTCAAATTATCAGCTTTAGCAGCTGGATCTCTTTAGCATCTTCCTCTCTACACCTAGGGTTGCCATAAGCCAGGACTTCCAAACAGGGACAAATGTAGGACAAATGTAGGGTGACATTTTCAAATGTAGGACACTTTTTATTAAAATGGAGGACATGTGAAAAAAATTGATGATTTTTAAAAAATGTTAATCTAAATGCATGTTTCTAAGGCATGATCAAAATGGAGGACATTTTGGCATTATTCCTAGACAGATGGCAGAAATGGACTTCCCTTTCTGGCTATATTTATATATTTAATAATAAAAATAATGAAAAAAATAAATAAAAATCAAGACAGGGGTGTATATATTTAATAATAAAAATAATGAAAAAAATAAATGAAAATCAAGACAGGGGTGTATATATTTAATAATAAAAATAATTAAAAAGCAATAATAAAAATTAATAAAATAAAAAATAAGAAATAATAAAAATTAATAAAATAAAAACAAGAAATAATTAAAATTAATGAAATAAAATGTAAAACAAGCAATAATAAAATTAATAAAATAAAATAAGTATTTTATATTTTTAAAAATTAATTAAAAAAAACAAAAAACCCAAGGCAGACCTAATGGCCACTGACTCACCTTTCCTCCTTCTGCTCCCCCTCCCTCCTCCTCTTTAGGCTCACGCGCGCACATGCGCGCGCAGAGAAGCAGGGCAGGCGCACGTGCGCAGGGAAGCGGGGCAGGTGTGCGCGCTGCCGCTGGCCACTGCTGAGGCCCGGGCGGCGCGCACTGAGGAGCCCGTCCCCTTTGGCCAGCTGGTGAATGGCTGGCTGGCCAAAGCAGGGGACGAGCTCCTGCTTTAGAGCCCCTCGCGCACGCGCGCGGGAAAACCCTAGTGCAGGAGGCGCGGCGGTGGTGGCGGCGGTGCTGCTGCTGCCGAGAAGGAGGAGGAAGGCGGAGCCGGAGGAGGAGGTGGGTTGGTGCTGCCCACCAGTCAAGGAAAGGAAGGAGGAGGTGGTTGGCGCCGCAGCCAGCCTCATTAGCAGCAGCAGCAGCAATGGCTGCAGGAGCGGGCCCCGGACCGGGACAAATGCATGGCTGGGGGCCAAACCGGGCCGGGACCGGGAGGGGCCCCCAAAAGCGGGATTTTTCCGGCGGCCACTGGGATATGGCATCCCTATCTACACCACTAACATTATCAAAGGAAGGAGCTGTAGCACAATCACTGAAGGTGGCCAGAGGATGGCACTGCACTTACTAATTCTTCAGAAGGCAGAAGGGACAAAAAGGATCCCACTTAGGCCCCTTTCACTTGGGGTTAAAATAGTGGTTTCCCTTTCCCAAATTCAGTGATAAATTCGGGAGGCAGTCAGGTTCTATCACACACAAATCACCACTGAATTGCCACCCAGGTCTGTCCCAGATGCAGCCCGGGTTGTCTAAGTTGCTTCAGTGGCCATTTTTAGAAGTCGGAAGCTCCTGTCTTCTAAAAGGGGCCACGGCTTACAGGACCCAAACTACATCCAGGATGGACCTGGGTGGCAATTCGATGGTGATTTCTGGACACGTCTGCCACCCAAATTAGCACTGAATTTGGGAAAGGTAAGCCGCTGTTTTAACCCCATGCAATAGGGTCCTTAGTCTCATAAAGCTACTGAGTTTGGCCTGATCCACCTTTCCTAGCCACATTTCATGGAAGTGAATGTAAACCACGTTGCTGCTTTATGAAAGAATGACAGGAACCTTTCATAAGCAATCAGGGAATTATGTACAGTTAAGAATCTCTGGAAATAAAGCAATGGTTTTACTAGACAAGCAAAGTAAACATGGGCCTGCTTCATATAGTAACTTAAAAAAAATGCACCTGTACATCTCCTAGAATTATGCCCCCAGCAAGTGCTCCCAACTTAGCAGAGACAAGTTTTTTGGTGACACTGTTGAACTTCGACTTGACAATAAAGACATGATGCTATCACGTAATATGAAAAATGGGGCTGTGGAATTGGTATGCCAAACATTCAGTTCCTACTTTGATTTCAACTTCTCTATTTTTTAACTGTCCAACTCCATTTCCTTCAAAAATGCCAAATATATGCTAGTAATATTTTTTTTTACTGTAGTAAAATGGTAGCACATGGCATTTTATGACCACTGTGTGACTCCTCCAGGTATTTAAGTGGTGTCCACAAGGAAGAAAAGAAAAATTCCAGCCTTGTTCTTGTGCTGTCATCTTTAGATGATTCATGGGCAAAACACAGATCCAATCCATGCTCAAGGGCAACTCTCTAGAGTAAAAAGAGTCCCCATTTGTGCCAAATCAGGGCAGAAATTCCAGAGAATCCCTGAGCATGCGGACTTCACACTGGTGCAGGGATGGGGTGAGGAATGTTGGCAGGTGGGCAAGCCACTGTCCTCTTCCTTCCTGGAACTTCTAAATCTCTGCCACAGCACTTTTACTTTCAAGTTTGTGTGTCTCCTCCTGTGTCATTCCTTTTGCAGATGTGCAAATTAATCACACAAGCACACATTAGCACAATAATACCATCAGTACAGTGCACTAATGCTAAATGAGATAGCCATTGCCCCATAAGCCATGGGAAAAGAGGAAGAGCGGTCTCCTAGGAAGTATATGGCTAGTGTTGCCAGTATCGGCCCATTGTGGATGCTGGTTATATGGACAGCTTCTCCTCCCTGCAGATTCAGAAGGCCCAACAGTAAGCTGGGCTTTCCTGTTAGTGTGGATGTGGCCTTAGATCAGTGGTTCCCGAACTTTTCTATGTCCCACACCCTTAGGAAATATTTGATTAATGTTTACACCCCCTACAAAACTAGTTTCACATTTGAAGATGAAGTCTAATTTCTACTTTTTGAACCACAAATGGAACTACATACAATTCTGCAGGTGAACAAACTGAATTTAAAATAATAGGCTTTTTACTCACTGCATAAAATGTAAATGTAAATTGAGCTATTAGATTCTAATTTATTCAGGAAACAAATGAATGATGTCTCATGACTCAACCAGGTTGGGAACCCCTACTTTAGAGTGATAGAACATAAAATATATTTATTTGATTAAACATTCAAAATAATAAAATGTTCCTGAATTTCTATGAAAGTAAATATGCAACAAACTAGATATTTAATAAAGTTTTAGAATGGTAAAATGTAAGTAAAAATGATTTATTTACCATATGTAGTAATAATATTGTAAGTTTTATTTTGGAGTTGGAGTTGGTACATTTCTACTGGCTCCAGCTCCATGACTCCAAATCTACAGCCCTGGTGCAAAATCCCCCCCCCCCCCCCCACATCCCACTCACATAAAATTCAGTGTTTATCCTAGGCAAGGAAGTCTGAAACAGCATTTTCTTAATAGAAAAAAAAAGATATGAATGGGTGGTACACCTGATGAGAGTTATTAAAATGACACCTTTGTAACAGAAATAAAAGCTCTATACTGATATTGTCTGAACATACCTTTTATGGAGGGGAACATTATGCCCTCCCTTACATCTGTTCAGATCATAAGTATGCGTAGTGGAAGGTCTGAATCAGCTTGTGCTTGAATGAGTTGTAGAAATGTCTGTGGATTATTAATTCAGCAAAACTATGGCTCAGAGACCTACATCACAGATAGCATAAAATTTCTGTCAGCAGAGCTATGTTATAGCTCCCTTCTCACCACCCTCTTAACTACCATTTTTGCTGCAATAGCCCTCTCCCTCCACAGCCATTCAGTAGTAGTGCACAGTGAGTGTATCAAAGAAGTGTTTGGCTAGATTTCACAGCCATATGCAAAACCGTGACATATTTTGCTGAAATCACCCACTGGGGTCTTCCAGAGGTTTCAGTAGATGATTAACCATTCTGTGTCTGACTATTACTACGGGGATGATTTGATTGAGAGTTCCTGCATGACAGGGGTTGGACTGGATGGCCCTTGTGGTCTCTTCCAACTCTACGATTCTATGATTCTATGTGGTCATAGTCAAACACTGCTCTGATCCCCCCCCACACACACACTCTCCATCAGCCATTGAATGACCATGGAGGGGGCTAGAGCAGTGACATGGTGATTCTTGGGGTGACTTTGGTCAATGCGGAGGGAGGAAGACAATAACAATCTCCATAAAGACCAAAAAAGACATACACATATTTGCATATATACCTAACAAGATGCTGAACTCTGTGTATCTGTGGCGCAGTACAGACTACCTAAAAACAGTGGTCTGCAGGCGGCCATTTTAACTCAGGGGGGACGCCGCAGCTGCTAAGACTGCACAACGTCCCTCCGAAGTGAAAAGAATCCAGTTTTTCAGGGTTCTTTTACTGGTGCCCTGGTTATGTCTGAGTGTGCCAATGGCACACTCGTGATGTAACAGATGCACTGCAATATGCGGATGCTATGAGTCCGTTACGTGAAAATGGTGGTGGCCATGCGGACGGGCTGACACCATCAGGCTGCCGCCATTAGGTACTAGGGTACCTGACCATGCAGTTATTATGCGGTCCAGAACCCTAATATCACCGCCACCACGCCCCTTTTGGCCTGTCTGTCTTGGGCCCTCATGTTGTATGCATAGAGGTTCTTTCAGGCCTTCTGCTGAATATGCATACAGAATGAGGACAGGGATACCTCTGCAAGTAACACATAATCCTGCTCCCCACCCTTGTTGTTGTTGTTGTTGTTAACTGCCCTTGAGCTGGCCAGAATTAATTTACACTATGGATGAGATAGCTCCAAAGGTGCATCCACACTGCAGAAATAATCTGGTTTCACACCACTTTAACTGCCATGGCTCAATGCTATAGAATTATGGAAATTGTAGTTTGTTGTGGCACCAGAGCTTTCTGACAGAGAAGGCTAAATATCTCATAAAACTACAGTTCCCAGAATTCCATAGCATTGACCCATGGCAGTTAAAGTGGTGTCAACCCAGATTATTTCTGCAGTATGGATGCAGCCTAAAAACCCCACCTTCTACTGATCCGGTTAGGTTCTACAGATTTATACCTGTGAACTCTCTGATTGAGTCTTTCTGTCTGGCATGTGGTCTTCCTCTCTTTTTACTACCTTCTACTTTTCCTAGCATTATTATATTTTCTAATGCGTCATGCCTTCTCATGATATGGCCAAAGTAGGATAGCCTCAGTTTGATCATCTTGGTTCCAAGAAGATGTCAGGTTTAATCTGTTCAAGGACCTATTCGTTTATCTTTTCAGAATAGACTTCTGAACCACACTAAAGTGAGTGCCATCAATGAAGAATGAAGATGCACAGGCTTTCAGAGTAACAGGCGTGTGTTAATGCTTCTGTTGACCTATGTTCCTCCACTGCGCTACAACAAATCTGAAATTAAAGACTGAGTCAACAGTTTCTGGCAGAATTGGGTCCAAGATGGCACTCTGCATCTTCGCCAACTCTTTCTTTGCATTAGCTGCTTGCGCATTGTGCTATGAATCACATCAGGTGACACACACAACATGACACAAAGAGAAGAGAAAGAGAGAGCAGCTCAAAGAAAAGTGTTAATATGAGTAATTATTATGAGTAATTAAATAGTATGTCACTGTACTATTTAAAGGCTGCTCACCGCGTGCCAGAAAGTGCTCTGGGCAGGGCTTTCATTGCAAACGTCTGCCAAAGCATTTCCCAGGGTGATAATGATAAATATAGATAGCACTGAGCCAGTCTGAAGCCACTGGAGTGAAGAGCAACTAAACACGCCTTAGGGGCCACAAAGCTCATAACCCAACAGACAGCTAGTTTGCCTGGCTCAATTCCCTGAATGGTTTTGGAAGAGTTTGGCAAACGTAAGTGATGGATTTTTTTTTCAGGTAGCCTTTTGATACCTGATAATAACTCATGCACTAGAGTTAGCTCTCCTAGGCATTATGTGAGTAACCTTTGCTTCTAGCTTTGGATAAATAATGATGGTTTCTTATGTGAAGTCATTTTTTCCATACAGTAGAAATGATAAAGATAAAACTCATGTTTTTCATATGTCATGGCTCATTAAACTTCTTCTCAGGATCACCAGAATATATATGACCAAGAAACATAAGAGCATCCTTAAAAGCACTGTAGGGTGGGCCCTAGTTCAAGAATGCAGCACTTGTTTTGCATGCAAAATGGCCCATGCTCAATCCCTAACATCTCTTGGTAGGGTGAGAAAAGCTCCCTACCTATAATTCTGGGCAACTGCTGCCAGTCAGTGTAGACTAGGGTTATCTAGATCTAGGGCTGATTGTTGAATTATTCACAGTAGATAGGCAAAGATTTCTCAGTCCTATTTGTTATCTGACAACAGCAGCAACATAAAGACACTTGCAACTTGCCCTATGACATACTGTGTGCAGAAATTAAGAAAACTGAGAGCCAGTGTGGTGTAATGGTTTGAGAGTTGGACTATGACTCTGAAGAACAAGGTTCAAATCCCTGCTCAGCCATGAAACCCACTGGATGACTCTGGACAAACCATACTCTTTCAGCATCAGAGGATGACAACGGTAAACCCCTTCTGAAGAAGGAACTTGGCAGGAAAACCCCATGGTAGGTTTGCCATAAGTCACCATAAGTTGAAAGTGACTTGGAGCTACAGAACAACAAGAATGCCTAACTGTAGCTCATGCTCTGTATGAATTCTTGAAGGATCTCTCTCTCTCTCTCTCTCTCTCTCTCTCTCTCACACACACACACACACACACACACACACACACGCTCTTCATAAATCACATGACAAGAAGAAAGCTGCTCCCTTCATGTCTTGCTTATGGGCTTCACAAATGGTCTCTGGTTAGCCATTGTGGGAATTACAGATCAGCATACATACCACCCTAAACACACCTGATCCCAAGGGATCTTATAGCACTTTTGAGGCTATAGCACTTTTCATAGCCGCTGGTGCTGCAGCTTTTCTGTGATCCTTTGGCACTGTGTCATCTAGACACAGTGCCAGAGGAGTGCCATGACACTGCCCACTGTGTGGTGTGGCGCACAGCGTCACTCTGGCCTGGGGGCAGAGTTGGGGCATGTGTCGTGTGGATGCCACATCCTGACTTCGCCCCCAGGCAGCCTTAATGGCTGGTCTGTACATCCTCTAACTGAGCAAAAGAAGTTGTAGCATAAGCTTTCATAACTTGGTCTATTTCCTCAGATGGATGGAATGCATCTTCAGATAGATGAATCTGAGGAAGTAGGCCAAGTCTACAGAAGTTTATGCTACAATTTATTTTGCTAAGTTAGTCTCAAAGGTGCTACAAAATCCCTTTGCATGATGTTATTCCAGATTAACATGGCTATTTCTCTGAATTCTACACCTTATCCCATTTTATTTCAGAAGCTTAGAAGATGTGAGTCTCATTTGTACTTGGTTAGAAGACCACTAGGGAATACAAAAGATCTCTAGGAAATGCTTGGAAAGGATCCACCCTGAAGCTGCCAGTCAGAGTTGGGCTAAACTGGGGAGCTTATTGCTCATCTTTTTAAACTAGCTCCAGCTTCCTGGGCTGGAGATGGGACACGGGATGAAGGTGGGGATTATTGCTCACTAAATCGCTGCCGAACCGCCAGTCACCATCAGCCTGGGTCCAAGCTGGGTCCCAGACATGCTCCACCAGCACTTTTTCGAAGTTGGCCTACAAAGTGCTGGCGGAGCACAGCTGGGACATAGCTTGGACCCAGGCTGATGGCCACAGGCAGTTCAGCAGTGATTTTGTGAATGATAATCCCCACCTTCATCATGCATCCTGGCTCCAGCCTGGAAGGCTGGAGCCAGTTTAAATAGGTGAGCAATAAGCTCCTGGGCTAGCTGGACCAGTGGAGTGACTCTGTATAAGGCAGCCTCCTATATTCTATATAGGATATTCTATATCTTGTATGGTATTCGATGTTTTCGTTAGATCCAGCTGGGTATGTCTTACATGCTCTTACCACATGCAGCAGCATTAATACTTAATTTCTCCCTCAACAACAGGGATAAAGGCCCAGGACTATTAGGTTTTTCACAACAAAGCACAACAAAGTGGAAAAGATGCAGTCGTTTTTTAAAAAAAAAACTTCTGTGGTAGGTACATATTCACAGCACCCCTGTGGGAAGAACTGGGCTGCAACAATGAAAGCAAAATAAAAGATTTAAAAAGTTGTGTCAGGTTTGTTTTCCTCTTAAAAGATTCTTTCTACCTGCAGAAAAAGCTGCCAGGAAAGCTGGATTAGTTGTTGGCTGCCTGTTTTATTCCATCATCTGCTTTTATGAGATGCGAAACAACACATTTTAGGGGCTTCTTCCTTTCTCACGACCAGAGGGGCATTTCCACTGCTCGTTCCAGAGAGAACACTGATGTAGGTAGTGGAACGCAATAAGGAAAAATAGCTATAAAAGCTTTGGTTTCCACTACCTACAGCAGTACTCATTGGTTGTGTGTCACTGATCAGTTTTTCCTCATTGTGAGAAGCATATGGATTTCAGTTTTAATCTTTCTTCCGTTCTCTTACATTAGAGATTTTATTAGAAAACAAAATAATAGAATTTTCCCACTAGAGGTATTTTGATCCTCCAATTGGGAACCTGGAGCAAAAACATACACTTAGGATGAAACTCAAAATATTTCCACAAAAAAATAATCTATTCATGATTGCTCAAGGCTTACTTCATTTCCTATGTCTAATTTAGACAGTATAATGTTGATATCATTGGTAAACAACTGGAAGTGAAGTTGCCCATTCCTTTGATTACACTGCCCCAGCACAACGGAAAGGAAAAGTTTCTTATTTTCTGTGTGCTTTATTTTCAGCACAAAATCAAAAACAAAACATAGTTAAACAACTGCTTGTGAGATTTTCTAACTCAGTTGACAAAATAATTTGGCTGGCTTTGGGTATTATGCACCTTGATTTGAAGGCACTCTTAATTTATTATATGTTTATTAGAGTGCTTTGTATCCCACCCTCTACCTAAAGATCTCATGGTGACATGACCAATTCAAAACAATAAAATTAATTTAAAGCAGGCAAAAACATATTAAATAAGTTAATATGTTCAAACCAGACAGTTTAAAGCAAGGTGCGTGTCTAGTTAAAGTGACATATGCCTTGATTACATCCTGGCCCAACTGCTGTAATGCAGTCTACGTGGATCTGCCTTCGGAAACAATTCAGAAACTTCAGCAGGTCCAAAATGTTGTGGTTTGACTGGTGACCAGGGCCACTTACAGGAAATATGTAACTTCCTTGTGGAAGCAGCTTCGCTGGCCATTGGTCTGTTCCTGGACAATATTCAAAGTGCTGGTTATGATCTTTAGAGTCCTACATGCCTTGGGTCCAGACTGTCTGAAAGACTGTATCTTCCTATAGGAGCCTGGCCAGGTTTTACTATATTAGGGGGAAGGCTTTTTCTTGGTACCACCACTGACACGGGAGTGTTTGGTAACAAACCCTTCTCAGTAGCTTCTCCCAGCTGGCCCCCTTTCTGGTCTCTTTCTGTCAGCAGAAAAAAGTAATTTTGGCATGGGCCAGAATACTCTGGGAGCAGCCTGGAGTGTTCTGGCCCTGAAGCTTCACGGATGTCATCCTCTTACTGGGGCACTGTGTTGGTACGCCACGAGGCTGTTCGCATGTGTGTCCCACTTTTCCATCTGGTGGTGGCACTGCAAATTGCTCACTGGGGCCCGTTCTGCACGGGCGTATTAGTACAGACTGGGTCCGTACTATTACGCCCGTGCAGAACGGGCCCCAGTGAGCAATTTGCAGTACGGACTGGGTCCGTACTAGGGTTAGAAAGGGGCATCCCTTCCGGACACCCCTTACTCTAGTACGAATCGAGTCCGTACAAAATAGCAGATCAGAATGAGGTACCTAGCACTGATCACATGTCTGGGTCCCTTATTCTGATCTCAGAGCAAGCTACTCATGCCAGTGGCAATGGTGCCAGGTAGCACAGCATGGCACATTGTAAACAGCTGCCAGGCATGGCTATAGAGGGTTCTGGAAGAACTGGAGCAAAAGGTGAGTTTTAAAAAATTGGTATAAGAGAGGTTACACAGCAGGCTCAGTGCTCAACTGGCCAGATGTCATCTGGATAGTTCTTACCAGAACCAGGATTGAACCCGTGTCATCCAAACTACTCACTGGGTGGACAGGGGGAGGTTGTATTATTTGGCCTATGTTGACATGGCCAAAATCCTTTTTATTTGGGCAGGCCTTTATTCATATGGCAGAAGGGTCTTTTAATGAGGAATACAGTGCTTTTATCTTTTCAAAACCATTTTACTGTAGGTGCATTTTAAACAACTTTAACCTTGTGCTTTTGATATAATAAATTATTTAATTAAAAAGAATCTTTTTCCTGTATTAATTAGATTTTAGTTTATTTTAATTTGTTGTAAGCTGCCTTGGGTCCTGTGCTGGGAGAAAGGCAGGATATTAATTAATTAATTAAATTGGGGTAAAATTTATTAGAAGGGGTGTGGCGACTTAGTGGTTAAGATGCCAATTCTGATAATCAGAAGGTCAGAAGTTTGGCAGTTTGAGGCCCAAGTGCCACATGATGGGGTGAGCTCCCTTCACTAGTCCCACCCAGCTTCTGCCAGCCTAGCAGTCTTGAGCACATGCAAATGCAAACAGATAAAGAGGTACCACTTCAGTGAGAAGACAACAGAATTCCATGTAGTCATGCTGGCCAAAAGACTACTGAGCCGTCTTCAGAGAACACTGGCTCTTCAGCTTAGTAACAGAGATGAGCATCGTCCCTTACAGTCAGTTATGACTGGACATTCATGTCAAGGGAAAACCTTTACTTTTTACCCTTTAAAATCTATTAGACCCCACTTCAAAGACTTTAGTTTTAAAAAGCCATGTGTTAGTTGGTGATGGAATGACAGAAGCACAGGTACCAATGCAGCTTCTAAGGGGAAAGAATTCCATAAGTGAAGTATCACAAGAGAGAAGGCTCTCTTCTCTACAGGCTCTCTTCTCTACATCTATTGCTCTGACTTCTGGGGGAACCAGTCACACTTATGTTTTTTGCATGAGACATTTGCATCTGTGATTTGATTCAAAATCAGTTCACCTTTCCCACTACCTATTAAGGCAGCGAATTTATCACTGGCATTTAAATCCGGTCTGAAGTTCCCATTCGTCACTGTTCTGGATCAAAATGGAGGCACCTCCATTTCATGAACAGTGGCTCTGTGATCCAAATCAATCTGAACAGCTTACTCACACTATCAGAGATGCGGGTCATTGCAGTTCTTTTTTCAAGAGATCCAGTGCCAGATGCATTGGTTTAAATGGGCTTTTATGTTGCCCCCCCCCCCTGCAAACTGGGCTGAGTACAATTGGTGCAAATCTGAACAACAGGGAAATAATCCGGTTTCGAAACCGGTTGACTCTGATGTACCACTTCACTGACCTGCTGCACACTCCAAATATCCCTAATTGTCAAGGTTGGTCACACTTAACTCTAGAGATTACCGCACTAGGGTAAAAGCATTCCCTAATTCGTCTCCTGGGCGCGAGCCTGGAGCGTGATGAGAACCAGAACGCTAGTTTACCACACGGTGGAACGCTGCCGTCGCCGCCGGGCATTCCAAATGTGTTCCCAATGTGTTCCAGGGAGGCAAACCGTTCCCAGAAATGGCTTCCCTGGAACACATTGGGAACACATTTGGAACGCCCGGCGGCGACGGCGGCGTTCCACCATGCGGTAAACTAGCGTTCTGGTTCTCATCACGCTCCAGGCTCGCGCCCGTGAGAACGCATTGGGGAACGCTTTTACCCTAGTGCAGTAATCTCCCTTCTGTCATCCCACTTTCTCATCTGCTTTTAAAATGTTTCAGTTTCCCTCTCCTCCTCCCACTTTCTCCCTTTGTCCTCAGCTTACTTCAATTGCGACAAACTGAGTTTGCAATCAACTACATTGGGAAAGGAGAGACAGGAGTGCAATCTTGCCCTTCCCTATAGATGTTGCCACAAACAAACTGCTGCAGCTTCTTCTAGCTTGTTTGTTTTTCTTCATTAATACCTTTTGCAGTTTTAACCACATTTTGATGTTTGGTCACACAAGTCCTAGTTTTCATCTGTGAAATGTTGGAGGGTATGTCCTCCTTCATTTATGTGGCTTTCTAAATAGATATTTTTCTAGTTGTTGTTGCTCACTTCTGTACAACCATCAATCACATCAAATGTTTTCTTCATTATAACTTTTTATCATTTCCGTTCTACTAGGCACCCTGGCATAGATCTTGGGGTTATGACTGCTGAGATTTTATAGTTTCCTCCTATAGAACAAAAGGAAAGTTCTGTTTTGTCTTTGGAGAAAGATTCCTCGAATGTACTATATTCCCTTCCCTTCCATCTCAGCTTTCACATGGTACCACTCCCACTCATGTTGGCAAAGCCACTGAAGAGGAAAAGGCAGTCAGACAGATAAATGGAACATTCTTATACAAGTTGACACAAGGGCACAAGGGGGATTAATGCAGCTCAATAATGTATTATAGTGTTAGTTATGTGGAAAGCAAATTACAGAAAATTTATTACTCAAATTTTCCTGCTTGCTCCAACTTTTCCTACACGAGGCCTTTTTTTTTCCAGCAAAGTACCAAGACGCAAAGGCATGAAAAGGAATGCTGTAACAAAATTTTCCTAAGCCAATCCAAAAATCTGATGAACCATGCAGAGTTTTGGAAAAGTTACTTTGGGGAACTATGGCTCTCAGAAATTTCCAGTCAGATTGGTTACTGCTGGCTGACTACAGGATTCTTGGAGCTGCACCAAATAAAAATGGCAAACTGAGACATCAGAAATCCTTTGGTCACATTGTAGGGATAAGAAGATCTTCACTTTTCTTCTTTTCCTCTGTTTTGAATTATAATCAATTGTTCTGGGACAATTACTCAATTTTCAAATGTTGACATTATCAACAACATATGAATATCAGCATATAAAATTATTATCAGCATATAAAATTCATAGTGTTACTATCTACATGCAGAGACGAACAATTATACTGCTTTGGATTAACAATAGCCCTCTTAATTATTAGGAAAACAGATTGCCAGCCAACAGAATGGAAAGACCTGCAATCTTTGTTCTGTTATGGCCATGTCTGTTCAAACAGTTATTGGTAAAAACTACAAAATATATCCTAAAAAATGCATGGATACCAAGGCCTTCAGAATAATATTTTAGTTTTGCAAATTTAAATGCCAGTATGCTTTTTAAAAATTTATTTTTTGTGGGGAAAAATCTCAGATTTCAAAATAAAACCATAAAATATAATGAGAGAGATCAATAAAAATAACAAAATAATTAGTGAACTATGTTTTCAAAATAACCATGATGCTAATAGTCAGGAAAATGTCTGGGCAATGTTGGAAAATATTTATTCAAGTACATTTTTATACAGCCTGCCATTTAAAAAAATAGACAAAATAAAAGCAACTACTAAAAATAAAAATAATAGAAAGGTAATGGAAAGTGCTTACAATCAAGAAAATAATTTTTAAAAACTAATTTAGGAAAAGAAGTCTTTAGTAAATGATAAAAGCCATCAACAAATGGAAGCTCACCTAAGCTATGAAGAGCTTAACTTCATACTACAATCAAATGAAACTCACTAGGCCATAGCCTCCTTGGCATGGCAATGGAGATTTGTTTCTAATTGTTAATGGAAACATCTCACACTATGAACTTATCTGATCTAAATGTGGATCAATCTGCAGTGGTAAGCGTTACAACAGAGAGAGAAAAAGAGTAGCAAAGAGAATTAGCTCAAGTATGAATATGAATGACCATAGATATCTACATAATTTTAAAGTAGATGACAAAAACATTGAAATAGTTTAAGATTTTTCATACTTGGGCTCAATCTTCAATCAGAGACGTAAAACTACAGTCAAGAAATCAGAAGAAGACTTGGACTTGTAAGTACAGCTATGAAGGAACAAGAGAAGATCCGGAAGAGTAAAAGTATATCACTGAATATTAAAGTTAGGATTGACCACACCATAGTGTTTGGCATCTCTATATATGGCTTTGAATGCTGGACAGTGAAAAAAACTGATAGGAAGAAAATCAACCCATATGAGATGTGGTGCTGGAGAAGCATTCTGTCAATATTGTGGTCTGCTGAAAAGACAAATGAATAGGTCCTAGAGCATATCAAGCCTGAACTCTCCCTAGAAGCAAAGACGACTAAACTGAAGTTGTCATATTTTGGCCATGTCATGAGAAGACATGACTTACTAGAAAAGATAATAATGTTTGGTAAAGTTGAGGGCAATAAGAAAAGAGGAAGAGTGCATACCAGATGGATATATTCAATCAGAGAACCCTAGGGACTATCTACCCCCCCCCATTGCCCCATATTTATATTCCTCCTTTCTCCCACAATGGGACCCAAGAAAGCTTATAACAAATTAAAACAAAGTACAGCTGAAACCTAGTTGATACAAAAGTATAAAACCAATTAATAAACAATTCTACTACATACACTAAATTAAAACAAAATAAATATACTAAAAAGAATTCAGGTGTAAAACCCCATTAAAAGACCCTTTCTATCACAGTAAGTTAAGAGCCAAACACCTGCCTAAATAGAAAAGGCTTTTCCTGATGACTGAAAGAAAACAAAGACAAGGGCAATGGAGCCTTTCTTCGGAGGAAAATCTACAGCTTGGGAGCAGCCACCAAGAAGGACCTATCCTGTGATTTATGTGCTGATTCTCCTTTGCTCCCTATAAGACTAGGGGCAGGCATGGTGTGATCCTCCAAATGTTACTGTAACTCCATCTCCCAGCTAATCTTCCCACTTAGTGTTGTAGCTAAGGCTGCTAGAAGTTATAATCCAAAATCTAGAGGGTTTTACAGTTCCCACCCCTGGCTTAGACTTTAATAGAAATCATATTGCTATGCTCAGTTCTTTGTCCTACTCAGAGATAAGCATGGAGACAGTAATATTAAGGTCATTGATTCTTTGCATTCCACTACGGTCCACATGTATATCATGGCCCCCAAACCAGTAGTTTCTGTAAGAATAAAGTATCCATTGCTTTGCATTTTTGAGCTTCATGTTTTAGCCAAAATTAGTTAAGAGGAAACCATATTCAGCTTGCTCAGAAGTGATGGAAGAATCTGTTCTCCCTTCACCCAGACAATATGGTGTGAGAGTCTGTTTCACACTACCCAATTGAATATACTCATATATTCCACTTTAACTGCCACGGCAACATGCTGTAGAATTCCACAATTTGCAGTTTGGTGAGGCAATGGAGACTCAGCTAAGAAATCTAAATATCCCTCCCTAAACTGCATATCCCAAGATTCCATAGAATGGAGCCATGGCAGCTAAAGTGGAATATAGTGCTATACAGTGGGCCCTTGTTATCCACTGGGGTTAGGTTCCAGGACACACACCAGATAACAAAATCCATGGATGCTCAAGTCCCATTAAATATAATGGAAGAGAAAAATTGTGCCTATAACATGGAAAATTCAGGTTTGCTATTTGGAATTTATACTTTTTTTGAATATTTTTCAAGCCGTGGATGCTTGAATCTGTGGATAAAAAAAATTGTGGATAAGGAAGGCTGACTGTAGTTGTATAGTGTGAAAGGGCACCATATTTTGCACAGACATCTATTTTCTTGCCTTTAATGTATAATGAGACAAGCAGTGTGGTGCAGCACTATACTGGACTGTGACGCTGGAGGCCAGGGTTTGAATTCCTGCTTGAAAACCCACTGGGTGACCTTGCGCAAGTCACTCTCTCAGCTGCAGGAAGCAAAGGCAAAGCCCCTCTGCACAAATCTTGTGAAGAAAACCCCATGATAGGGTTGCCTTAGAGTAGTCATAAGTCAGAAATGACTTGAAGGCACACAACAACAACAACAACAACATGTTTAATGAGATGCAGGAACTCTACTTGAGAATAGAGCTCTTCATTCATTTTAACTATCTGCTTTAGGTACAAAAAAGTAAGGTTCTTACTGTGTGTGTTTTGTGGGAGTAGGAGCAAACTATATATTTTTCCTGAAGTGTCATAAGCAAGCTACTAAACTTTATCATGTCTTTTGGGCATAACATGAGATAGAATATCGTATATTTTGGGCTCTCCTGATAGTTCAAAAATATATGAATGGGTGCATCTGTGTTTAAAACTGTGTAGTGAAATAGTAAAGGCTGCAAGGGACTTTGTGGGGAATTATTCTAAAGCAAAGCTTGTCAGATTTTGAGATGGAAAGTCTTTTTTTACCACTTATTAGTAAGAGGGCAGAAAAAATGGAAAGTGTACTAATAACAAGCTATCATACATTCAGGGTTGGACGGATTTAAAAAAAAAAGAATCATTCAATGACTCCAAAACCTTGGGACAAAAATAGCTGATCCCAACAGTTTACCAGGAAAAAAGCACAGTGAAAGCTCTGAGTATGCCTTGGAGTTATTTGGCCTTTCACCTGTCTCACGACAGTGAGGGTGGGTGGAGTGTTACAAGTGAACAGCTACATTTGGTTCGGAAAAGACACGGTTGTTTGACAAAACCTGAATTTATCCGTGTAATCCTTCCTCACATCTCTGCAGCCAGATTGGAGCAGCCGGTGGAAAAAATTCCTGTCTATTTTCAGAAACAGATAAAAGCATTCAGATTATGAAGTGCAGATCTCGGCTCAAAATGGTTGGAAAAATCCATTCAGCATCAGTGTTGCTGACCCCCACAGGCCCCTTCCAATAATGAATTTCAGTAATCCTACCTCCTCCCTCCTTCTGGCATACTTCCCCATCACTGTCATAGCCCTGTCAGAAGTGTTTGTTCTACAAGAGGATGAAGGGAGGACATGTTTTGTCAAAACAACTGGGTTTACAAATACTGTTTTTAATTATTTTGTAGTCCACCCTTCTTAGAAAGGGGTAGGGGCAATTCGTATTCATATTTAACATCCAGAAAAAAAGTCACCATGATGCTCAGGTCTTGAAAGAATGGAAAGAATGGAGTTTCTATGTAGTCATCCATCCCACTACTGGCCAGGCCTAGATCTATTTTTCCTCAGAGAAAGGACTACTGTATGGTCACAGACCCATTTGGTAGTTGGATTTCTTGTTCATGATGATATATTTTGTTTACACTGTAAACTTTACAAGTTTCCTTTGGGTCATTATTTTTAAAGTGCATTCAGCAGCAAGAGCAAGGAAAAGGGACTCATTTTTGGACTACTAAACTCAAAATCCCCAGCCAATGTGGTCACCATGTTGGGGGAATCTGGCAACTGAAGTCAAACAAGGTAACTTTTCTACATCCTGGGAAGACATGCATGGATTTGTTTTTAATGTGTTGGTTCAATAGTTGAGGCTATACATGGAAAAAGGTACCATCAGGTCATATGGCAGTTTGGGAAAATTGCAAAATCCAAATGGATAATACGGTCAATGGTGGGGGGAAATCAAGTGAAAAATGCATTTCAAAATAATGCTTTATTTTCTGAGGTACTCCTTTCTGAATTTAATTATACTGCTGATACACCATTCCAGCAGCATGGGAACACTTGTGTGGTCATGCACCAAGAAATATGACCTTTTGCCATTAACTTTGTTCAGATGTTGTCCTTCTACATCAACCCATTTCATGCCTGCATGCACGTCTTGAGAAATTATTTTAAGATATTTCAAGTAATCACTATCCTTAAATTCAAATGTAAACAATCTGAAACATATTTTTGTCCACAAAAATCTTAAATAAAACAGGAGGTTAAATAAACACAGCTAACAAATAGGTTAAATAACAAGATTCCTTAAGAAGAAAAAGTATGTTAATAAGGGATGGATTTATATATACCACTTGTCTGGTATGCTGCATATTATAATTGTGTGGGGGTGTTTTGTTCTAAATAACTTGATTTACTATCTTTTAAATATGTTTAAAAAAAGAAAAAAGATGGCCAGTGAAATATCTTGCATCGAAGCACAAATGAGGTATTAGTCTCCTCTTCTCAACTGCCTTAAAAAACCTAAAGGCACCAGATCCCAGATCTGATTTTGGATGCTAAGCAGGGTCAGCCTTGGATGGGAGAGTGGCAAAAATACCATGTGTTGTAGGCTATATTTTAGGAGAAGGAGCTGGCAAAATCACCTCTGAGTCTTCCTTTCCTAATCCCTACAAAATTCATGGGACTGCCATAGGCCAACTGCCAACATGAAGCACATACACATGCTTCTTAGATGCATAATACTATTGTTAATCTAAACACCAATTTCTCATGACTACAGGAATAATAATCATTCAACCAGAAAAAGTAAAGAATGAATGTAATAAATTGAGCTGTGACTGGCTTACATATTTAATATCCAAAAGAAAGTCACTCAGCTCTTCAAAGACCACTTGGGTAAATAATTTAGCATTTTCACATTCACATCACATTGTCATATATTTCACGTATATGAGCAAACAACTGGCAGGCTGAAATAATTCTGAACTTTCCACTTCACACAAGTACCATGATCCAGCAACCTACTTATCATTGCCTCACTGGTGGGATGTGGAAGATCAAGCCATGGCAATTGCAATCATTCTGAAGGATGTGAACCAGCAAAATTCCCATTGTTAGTTCCAAGTAGAGCAGATTCATGGGCACAATTAAAACTTGGCAGTCAAACACCTATGGAAATTCCACTAATGTAATGTGTTTATTCTAGTTAGGACTCATACAGAGATTTTGACCAATAGCTTTGACACTGAGTCCAGAGTACATAAGAAAAGAGTCCAGAAATAGCCATGCATACTTCTGAATGTATTTCAAAGATGGCAATTGAGCAAAAATCCAAACCAACAGAGACTACAGATAAGAAATCATGTTATTTCAATTAACATCTGGTGTCTATAATACATTCTTCAATTCATTGTACTGAATTATTGATTGTTAGGGATGGGAAGCAAGCTAGTTTATTAAAACATCCCGGTAAATCATATATATTAAATTATGCAATAATTTGAAAATATTTATTAAAACACTTTAAAATATTACATTAATAGCAACATTAAAACATATGAAGCCCAGTACATCTATGTAGATCCAGTTAGTTAGAAGGCCTGAGTAGAAAGGTCTTTGCCTACCAGCGACAGGACAACAGTGATATGGCTAATCTAATCTACTTGGGAAGGACATTACATAGTCTAGGAACAGCTACAAAGTTTGCTCCAAATATATTTATGCACTTCAAGCAGTTATTCTCAACAAATGGCCAAAGAACAGAAGTCAGAAATGTAAACTATTTGGACCTTAGCTCCCACAATTCCTCAGCCACATTCTGGGCACTATAGTCCAAAAAGGGAACTCTATGAAGCTCTGTCCAAAACAGCGAACAGGGATCTACCTTCTAATCTGCACACCATAACTGGCTGGGTATTTATTCTGCACAGAAGATTGCTAGTCCCACATCATGCTTTTTAGCACTGAGTCATTTAATAAACAGAAAGGCCAGCTAGAATGAAGATGAGGCAATTTCTAAACCACCTTTAGCCAAAATAGCAAGATTAAAAATAAAAATATAAAATATTGTGGGAAATTTTGGAGATAACAGTGTGAATAGGCACCAACTGTGACCATCTATCTATCTATTCCAATCTGTTCTTCAGCAGTCTAATGCCTAAACCAAAGTGTGTGTGTGTGTTGTTCATTCTCTCTCAGGGGCTGTGTAGGCTATCCCTAAGGGGCGCCTGCAGCTGCCTTCAGATGTGCCGGATCAGGGTCATGACAACCACACACCGCAGTCCCAATCTGGCCTTTCCAGGGTGCAAAAAGGAGCCACAGAAAGCGGCTACTTTTTGTGCCATGGAAAGGACACAACAGCCACAGCACTGTGGCTTGAAGGCACTTCTTTGGCACTGCATCATGTGGACACAGCACAGTGGAGTGCAGTGATGCCACGCTCCATGTGGAGCGGTGCACGGTGTCATGGCACTCTAGGGACAGAGTCGGGGCATGCACCATGTGGACGTGATGCCTCAACTGCACCCCCAGGCTGGCCTTAATGGCTGATTTGCACAGGGTCTCACTTAGTGGGATGATATAAGTGACATTAATCTAGTCTACTTGCTTCTAGCCAGAAAGTCTATGCAGAGCAGAGTGGAGGGTAAGCCCTGGTGCCACAGTGACTCTGGTGAGAGGAGGAACCTGACTACAGCCATTTCCTCTTGCTGTGAGTTGAGCTTACCAAAAGGGGAGAATTTTCATACTTTTCTCTTGTGTGGAGATGACCACAGGAGACTCTGAGCCAGGCCCTGAGATTTGACAATGTTAAACACTATATGAAGAACTGGTCAGAATAGATTTTACTGTACTGGATGAACAAAAAAGACGAACCACCTATGCTAGTGGTCTTGGTGACAGAATACCATTAGGCTATTTTTTCCCATAGAGTTGTGAGATTATAAGGCTTGTGTTCTTGTAAATGAGTGGGAAAGAAAAGAGATTCAAAGAATGAAAGTATTTCTTGTCCCACAGAAACCTCTGGAATGTTTTTCTGTTTATGACAAATTATAACCAATTGTTCCATGTAGCAATACAGTACATATTATGCTTTTATGCATCAGACTGAGTTCATCTTGGGTGCAAGCCACATCACACTGTGTTCACTGGCAAAACTCCCATTGTATCTGGGCCATACTCCTTGTTTCAGATTCCATACATTTCATAGGCATAGCAGCTTTAGTAACAGTGTTCTTTTTCATATTGTTACTATTGACATTGCTGTTTGAACTATTGTAAACACATACTGTAAACCCCCACTAACCCTCACTCCTAAAGAAAGCTGATCTTTCCCATAACGGCAAAAGAAAAGAAAAAAACCAATGCTTATTATTTGGTGCTTTCAACATATGGGAACAATACTTTCCATGAGCAGTTACCAAGCTATATCTGTATACAGATACAAATATCTGCATATATGTTCTGCCTGGGCTGGACTTTAAATGTTATTGGCCACAGTGGATATAAACTATAGTAATGCACTCTAGGATATCATTCCTGAGAATCATCCATAAGCTGGAAACAAAATTGGTTATATTACAAAGAATTTCTTTTTGGAAAAGAGTTCCAAGCTATAGCCAAACCACTCTGCAGAAAGAGAGTCAGCATGGGGGTATTACTATGGGAGAGGTAGACAAAAATGCTACAGCTGCACATTTCAGTTGATTGTCATGGGACTGGGGTAGGGGTCTTGCATGCCCCCCAACATTTCACAGAGGAAAACTGAGACACATGTGGTCAAGCCACATCAGAGTGTTGTCAAGATGGCAAAAGTTATCAGTGAAGAAGAACAAACAAGATAGCTTTGGCTGCAATATTCTGCTTTTTCCTGAGCCTACTGGGAAGGGCAAAATTCTGGAGGATATGAAATAGTGTCACTTTCTTTTCATACATTCTTTTTTTTTCAAATGTAGTACAAATCTTGATGTTGCTGCTGCTCTTATATGCTGCACAATCCTCTGTGTTTGTGTGCATGCATATAGAGCATGGGAAGAATTTTAAAGTTTTTAAAATCCACGCAATCATTTCTAAGATTTAGCTTTGCTAACATTATCTACAACTTGGGATCCAATAGGTCAGTGTTCTCTCCTGACATAATTTTTGTTCCTTCTGTGCCTCCCTCAACTACAGTTGGCTTGGTCCCTGTGTCTATTTTACCCCTGTTGCTGCATCACTGGTATATTTATACAAATCAACATGACTGTGACCAGCCAAGTAAGTTTTCCCCAACTCTAGTCTCTCTACCTATAAATGAAAGAAAATACTACAAAAAACTTCATATGTTTCCTGCAATATTTCCTGCAAAGGAAACCCAATCCAAGTAAGCACCATCCCTGGAACTTCTCAACATTTGGTGAGCACTAAGAATATTATGGTTGGTAGGGACGTGAGAGAGGGCCTTCTTGGTGGTTGCCACAGGACTCTGGAACTCCTTTCCCAAGGAGGCCAGAATGTTCCACTCCTTGTTCCCCTCAGGAGGCTAAAAGATTTTGATTCCAACAGGCTTTTTAGAATGACATTTTCTAAAGAATGGGCTAGAATCAATGGTGCTATATATTGTTTTCATTGAACTGTTTTTAATAGCCTTTCATATTTTTAAAATTGTGTCTTTTCTTTTCTTTACATGAAGTTTGAATTGTTTTAATATGGTGAATAATATTGTTCTATGTTAATGTTCACCTTTTGTATGGTATTTAATTGTGTTGCTCTTTTAAATTGTGAGCCACTTTGATTCCCATAGGGAGGGAGAAGCGGCATACAAATAAATATGATGATGACGATGACGATGACGATGACGACGACGATGATGATGATGATGATGCTTGGTGGGTGTGCCTTCCTATAGTTTAACCATTCTTTTGCAATCACATAGTGCAAGTTTGGAGAATAAATGATGCAATAGAATGGGGGTGGGGGAGAAAAGGTATAAACCTTAGCTTTGCAATTTTATACAAAGGGCAACATTTCACTATGCCAATGTGTTGAATGGGACTTGAGCATCCATGGATGTTGGTACCCATGGAGGTCCTGGAATCAAATTCCAGCATATACCAAGGGCCCACTGTATTCCCAGAGCCACCTCTATCTCATGAGAAACACTGGTGGACTCTGTGGCATGGAGTACTTTGACTAGCCCACCAGCTACAGCAGTGGTTCCCAAACTTTGGTACTCCAAATGTTTTGGACTTCAACTCCCAGAAGCCCCAGAAAGCTTTGCCAAAAATCAGGTTCCTGCATCCTCACTGTATGCATGTATTCCTTTTTAATTTCACTTGTTTCCTTTCAGTGGATAGATGAATGAGAAATCAGATGTTCCAAAAAGTCTCCTTGAGCTGTTTGCCACTCAACTTTCCTCTCTCTCATCTTAAGCATTTTATGGCCAATTAACCTGACCTACTAACATCAGACAAGAAATGCTTGCAGAGCATAATTCCTTTTCAAATTTCAGGATTTTACTGACTTTTTTTTAATACAGCAACTCTGTATAGAAGAGGAAAATCCACTGAATGTATGATGGAAGTGAATGTTGCTATTTGACAAAGCTATGTATTCATTAATACATCAAAGAATAACAGGAATCTGAGATCTTCTCAGAGATATAAAAATGGACATATCAAAATGAAAATTCTTTGGAGATCTGAAGAGGGAAGAGGTAAAATAGCAAGAAATGGAGAAATTAGAAACCAACATGACAACTTCATGAGGTTTGAACAGCTGGAAAGCATTGGATAAGGCTAAGAGGTTGTAATGGTGTAGACTAATTCACAATAAATGCCTGAGTATAAAAAAAGAAAATTCACTTTTCATAAGCCATGGAGGATATAGACCTGCAACAATAGGCCAGGGTCAGCAAACGGACACTAAAGGGTAGGGTTGCCATAAGTGAGGACCTCAAAACCGGGACAAATGTAGGACAAATGTAGGACAACATTTTCAAATGTAGGACACATTTTTATAAAAATGGAGGACGTGCAAAAAATTGAGGTTTTTTTAAAAAAATGTTAATATAAATGCATGTTTTTAGGCATGATCAAAATGGAGGACATTTTGGCATTATTCTTAGACAGATGGCAGAAATGGACTTGCCCTCGGGTTCAACTTTACTTCTCAGAAGTGTGTACTTGGGCAAGGGACTGTGATTTTTCTTCACTGCGCATGAGTTTGTAAAAATCACTGCAAGTTACATTGGCCGTGCCTCAGAGGCTTCTTGATATCAATATCGCCATCATCATCATTATCATCATCATCACCACTATAATTGGCCAAGAAAGGCAGACTTGTTAGCATTCAAAGCACCATAAATACACAAAAAATGCACTTGCATATATTTAATAATAAAAAATAATGAAAAAATAAATAAAAAACAAGGCAGGGGTGTATATATTTGATAATAAAAATTAATGTAATAAAATAAAAAACAAGCAATAATAAAAATTAATAAAATAAAACAAAAACAAGCAATAATAAAATTAATGAAATAAAATAAAACAAGCAATAATAAAAATTAATGAAATAAAATAAAAACAAGCAATTATAAAAATTAATAAAATAAAATAAAACAAGCAATAATAAAAATTAATAAAATAAAATAAAAACAAGCAATATTAAAAATTAATTAAATAAAATAAAAACAAACAATGATTAAAATTAATTAAATAAAATAAAACAAGCAATAATAACAATTAATAAAATAAAATAAAAACAAGCAATAATTAAAATTAATTAAATAAAATAAAACAAGCAATAATAAAAATTAATAAAATAAAAACAAGCAATAATAAAAATTAATAAAATTAAATAAAAACAAGCAATAATAAAATTAATAAAATAAAATAAAAACAAGCCTAATAAAAATTAATGAAATAAAATAAAACAAGCAATAATAAAAATTAATAAAATTAAATAAAATAAGTATTTTATATTTTAAAAAATAATTTAAAACCCCCAAAATACCAAGGCAGACCTAATGGCCACTGACTCAACTTTCCTCTTCCTCCTCCTCCTCCTTCTGTGCCCCAATTCTGCCCTGGCCTTCAGGCACCCTTCCTCTGGCTCCTTCCTCCTCCTCCTCCTCCTCTCCCCCCTCCTCCTCCTTAGGATGGCTGGCGTGGGAGGAAGGGAAGTGGGGAAGGCGCGCGCGCTGCCACTGGCCCCTACTGAGGCCTGGGCAGCGTGCAAGCCCTCCCAGTGGGGGCGCGGTGGCAGCGGCGCTTCTGCCGCTGGCCCGCCGAGGAAGAGGAGGAAGGTGGAGCCGGAGGAGGAGGAGGAGGTGGGTCGGCGCCGCAGCAGCCGCATTAGCGGCAGCGGCAATGGCCGGAGCGGACCCCTCAAACCGGAACAAGGCACGGGTGGGGGCCCAAACCGGACCGTGACCGGGAGGGGCCCCCCGAAACCGTGAATGGCACGGGGGCCGCCGGGTTATGGCAAGCCTACTAAAGGGCCTATTACACAACCTCTTACTTGATGTTATGCTCTAGGGAATATGAATACAATGGATCTTGTCCATGGAACTGAAACCTCTTAACAACGATAGGTAATTCTTTCATTATTATGTGTTTGACAGACTGGAGGCATTGTATGGTCAGACTGGGTTCAAGCAGTGTTCCAGAAGGGATGCCACACTCTGTTCAGCTTTGTTGGCATATATACATCTTGATCTTATGTCAAAGCTTAAAGGCAACAAAAGTCCATATGCAGTTGTTTATTTTACTTTTATTTCCTGAAATTTAAGAAAAGACCTTTGTCTGTCTAACATACAATGGAGTATTTTTTTAAAAAAAAAATAGGTGTGTGCGAATGGAGACAGAATGGTCTGATCTCATTGAATTCACATAGCATTTATTGAAAGGTACAAACAAGGCTGTTGACCGAGGCTCTTGGAAGTCTCTTTTCACAGGGTTGCCATAAATCAAAAACTACTTGATAGCATATAACAAGAAAAAACAAACAAGGAAATGTACCCTGCATAATAAATAACCATGGTTAATGTAGATCAAGTTTGAAACAAAATATTGCAGGTCAACATAAAGGAACAATGTAGCTTAATCTTTGGCATGCTTTTTGCAAAAGTATGTTCTACTGGCGAAACGTCAGGAAGAAACTCTTCTAGAACATGGCCAGACAGCCCAAAAACCCCACAAAAAACTAAGTTCTACTATATTCAGTGGGCCTTGAACTCAATCAAGTCTGCATAGGATTGCAATCTTAAACAGAGAGTAAATCCATTGAGCTCATTAGACAGCAAGAATTTCTCCTGAATAAACATCTTTAAAATTGCAGTGAAAGCTACCTCCAAATAATAATGAATAATTACAGGAAATTCCTGCTTAAAAAGCTATTAATATTTTTATGGTCATTTGGTTTTTGTTTATATTAACACAGTGACCACAGTCCTAACAACAGCAATGTAATGGATATGAAACCAGTGGGGGAGAGGGAAGAGGGCCAGTTCATAGGTTCTGCTCATCCGCCTTAAGACATAAATGGGGGAAGTGTGGTTTTTGGGGTTGCATGCAGACCCTCCTCAAGGCTATTTATACAGCCCTTGACCTTCTCCCATTCCCAGGGAACCTCCCTTTTTTGTGGTCCAAAAAGTGTGGATTATTTATTATTTATTTATTGAAATATTTAAATCCTTCCATCTGAAGATCTCAGGGCAATGTAGATGAAGCCCTGAGATCAACATTATCAGTTTAAAACATAATTTGAAAAACAACTATGGATAGCAAAGCATTCTGTGGCTGATTCACAATATAATTAGTTTTTGTGGATTACAATCTCCGAAAACCCATGCTATGTGTTAGTATTAACTGTTATCTTGTTGAAGACCACAGACTAGACACCAGAGTTACTGTCAAGGCTGTAGTGAATCTGCTTTGGCCTTAATTATAGGATGGAGTGGGCAGATATGAAAGGCTAGAGGGCTGCATCAGCCCCGCAAGGAGAACTTGGAGGACTGCACCCACTGGCAAGAAATAAATACATAAATTTTTTTTGCCCCAAACTTCTGAAGATCCAAGGGTGTATGGGCGGGGGGGGGGGGTTCACCTTGTTTTTAGGCCTAGGGGCTGAACACATGGGCTGAAAGGCCTGTGTTTCCTCCAGCCTGATGTCATCCTGTACAGATGACACAGGCCAATAGTCCCAGGCTGGGATCAGCCAAATGGGATGCTGATTGGCAGTTCCAGCCTGACTCCAGCTCAAAAGGCCCTTACGGTGGTCAAACAAGACCAGCTACTTGTGGCTGAGTTTCCTGGGAACTCTGCTGCAACACACATGTGCAGACCACATCTGTGCATGCCCCTCACCTGCAGCCACCAACACATCCCTCTGAAGGCTCCAGTCATAGTCTTTAATGTTGGAAGGGGGCATCTGGCCATGTGGGTGAAGCCAGACACCTTGTTCCTGCCCTTAGTGGCCCATGGTGGCAGCCTTCAGAGGGAATGTGTTGTGGTGGTGGTGGACAGGCATGTAAATACCCACACATCAGTACTCCAGCCTGGCTTTGGAAATGTGTTGGAACCACAGGTGGGATACCATAGGGCTGACGCATGGTATCCTGCCCATGTGTATAGGCCCTAGGAGAGACCCTTTTCTAACAACAGGAAGTGAGCAGAAGACATTTTCTGTTCCTATCTGGGGGGGTTTAAAAGGTACAGTGGTACCCCGGGATACGAATTGATCGTGTTACGAAATTTCCGGGATACGAAAAAAATAGATAGGAAAAAACTGTTCCGGGTTACGATGTTTTTTTCGGGTTATGAATTTTTTTTTCGGCGCGAAATTCAAACCGCAAAGCGCGGCTAGCAGCTTTCCAGCGCTAGCCGCTAGCCTTTTCGGGTTGCGAAATTACTTGGGTTACGAACGGAGCCGCGGAACGAATTAATTTCGTAACCCGAGGGACTACTGTATTCCTGGGCCTAAATGGCTCCAGTGGGCTCAAAAATGTGGCACAAATGCCCCTATATCTACTAGAAGGCATTAGGGCAAAAATTGGAATTATCCTTAGGAATACAGGCAGCCCACAAGCCACATTTTGCACTTTAAAGGAGCTACCCACCCAAATTAAGTTCAGCCCCATGCATAGGGTCTTTAAATATTAGACTCAAACCCAGTGTGGATCCACTGCACCATGCCACACAGATAGCCCCAGCCCCCTCTGCCATTAGCAGAAGACCTGAAGCAGGAGTTTCCCAACAGAATGCAAGTATATGTTGTAAAACCCTGTCAAGTGTTATTAATACGCCTTTCAAAAAGATCCAAGACTTTTTCGCCCTACACAACTATGGCGCATTACACATGCGCCGAAAGTACACATTCTGCACGTACTAGGGTTAATAATAATAATAATAATAATTTGTTTTATTTATATACCGCTATTCCAAAGATCATAGCGGTGAACAGCAAGTAAGCTAATTAGCAAGTAAGCTAATTTGCCCCCAACAGTCTGGGTACTCATTTTAGCTCCCTCCTCGGAAGGATGCAAGCCTGAGTCGAGCTTGGGCCCTTTTGCTGGTCTTGAACTCGCAACCTTGTGGTCTTGAGTGAATGGCTGCAGTACAGGCATTTAACCACTGCGCCACCAGTGTGTATTAGGGGTGTATTAGGGTTAGAAAGGAGCGTCTATTCTAGACGCCCCTCAACCCTAGTATTTGCGGAGCGCGTAGAAAATGGCAGCGCCCTTCCATACAGGCGCCACCATCTTGATGTCGCGGACACGTAGCATCCGGACATCACACGGCGGAAGTGATGCCATGAGTACGCGACTAGTGCCTTGCGGCACCACTTCCAGGGCGCAGAAAGAAGCGCCATTTTTTGGGCTTTTTTGCTGCGTCCGGGAACCACATGGTTTGGCTGCTGCGGTTCCCGGATGCAGCAACCGGCGGCAGCGGCACACTGCCGCTTTCAGGCGGTCTGTAACGCACCTATAGCACTACGATTCCACTTTAACTGACATGTCAGTACCCTTTGGAATCCAGGGATTTGAGGTTTAGGGAAAGGTATTTAGAATTCTCACCCAGAGGACTCTAATGCTTTACCAAACTACAAACTCCAGGATTCCACAGTATTTAGCCATAACAGTTAAAAGTGGAATCATAGTGCTATAAGTGGGTAGTGTGAATGGGCCCTTGGTTAGTTATTGTTGGAAGTAGGTTGCTAGACTGTTTGGTACTCTGGTGGGTTTTAATAGAGCAGTGGTTCTCAACCTTCCTAACGCTGCAACCCTTTAATACAGTTCCTCATGTTGTGGTGACTCCCACCCAACCATAAAAATATTTTTGTTGCTACTTCATAACTATGTGTTTTCCGATAGTCTTAGGTGACCCCTGTGAAAGGGTCATTTCATACCCAAAGGGGTTGTGACCCACAGGTTGAGAACTGCTGTAATAGAGCTTTTTATTTTCTTTTGCCAAAAACAACCCGAGACAGTACTCAGAAATACTACTGAAACAAACATAGGTAAGACCAAATTAAGCCAAAACTAGCCTGCCAATATTATCATAAGGGAATCCCAATCCTGCTTGATGGTTAATTTTTCATCATTCACACCCTGAATGTGTGGTAACTTCCTTTGTCAGTGCTAATGCGGCTCATTGTTTTATTGCTTGCACTTCAACTTAAAAGGCTGATTTTGGTTTAGGCTACAGGATGTTTAAAAAGCCACATGCTTTTTCAGCAGCTGAGTTGCAGCTTCAGGAAACCTCCAGCACTAGATTTGGCTAAGGACAAAAGTAGTTGACTTATGTCTTCTTCCTCCAGATGAGCTAGAACAGATCTAGGTCTGAAAGCAATTCAGGATGTCAAGAGGGGTGAGATTGAGCAGATTCAGGATGAGATTGAGCAGATAAAACTAGCCATTGTATTATGCAAAGGGGGAGACAAATTTCTTTTTTGGCATTTTCCGGAATATGTTGCTCCAGCAAATAATGTGGGCCAAGAGGGGAACTGTGTTTTTCACTTGTCATTTCTCATTTCCTTTCACACACAAACAGGGCTATCCTAGAAGCCATTCGCAGAAGTCACTATTGATGCATGATGTGAACAATTATTATTATTACTATTATTAATCTATTTCCTGCCTTCCCCCCCCCCCCACTAGAATACAACACAGCTTATCATAAAGCCAATACAAATTAAAAATATACAAAATACCAGTAAAACATATAATGGTTATTTTGAAATGCAACTAAACAATCCATAGAATCAAAACTTTTAAAAATTCAATGTAAGACAGAATATAAAAATTAACAAAGCAGCACACCATAACAATCAAATCCTAATAGCATGTTGAAATAGAAAGGTTTCTGCTTGTGGGTAGAAGAAGAGCAAGGAGGGAGCTCCAAAGTCTGAGAGCAACCACTGAGAAGACCCTCTTCCAAATGTAAAGTTTTTTCATGTTGTAACACACATTAACTTATATAATAATAATAATAATAATAATAATAATAAATTTTATTTGAATACCGCTTTTCCATAGATCAAAGCGGTTTACAGACCATATTAAAAACATTAAAAACATCTCATAAAAATAGATAAAATCCACTAATACAAATTATACAAAATCTGAACACAATCATTCAACAGGGTAAGGCAGAGAATCTATGGGAATGGGAATACACAGCTTCATTTTACGGGGGGGGGGGGGGGGGAACTTGTCAGAAGAGGAAGGTTTTGAGCCTCTTTTTAAATGTTACCAGGGAGGTCACAAGACGGAGCTCCTCGGGGAGATGATTCCAAATTTGTGGGGCCGCCACTGAATAGGCCATCCGGGATGTAGAAACATGTTTGGAAGATGGAATTTCCAACAAGTTCTTCCCGGACGTCCTGAGTGCGCAGGGTGGATTATATGGGGAGATGCAGTCCCTCAAGTAACTCGGGCCCAAGCCATATAGGGCTTTATAGGTAATAACTCTGTACCAAAATGAAACTATTCGGAAGCGAATAGGCAGCCAGTGGATATCTTTCAGAATAGGTGTTATATGGTCAAACCTGGATGCACCAGTGACCAATCTGGCTGCCATGTTTTGTACTAGCTGAAGATTCCAGGCTTGGTACAAGGGTAGCCCCATGTAGAGCGCATTACAGAAATCTAGACGAGAGGTTACCAGAGCGTGTACCACAGTTTCAAGGTCCCTTTATATATTCATTTATATATTTCTAACCTGCTCTGTACCAAAATGATGAAACTTATTGGACTAATTTTTGTCCGTTATGGGCATAGGAAGGGGACGCTGGGTGCCACGTGAGTCTGGGGGAAAATGGATTTTACCGCACCTCAAAGTGTCCTCAAAATGGCCCCATTCCATCTCCCGGCCCCATTCCGGCCCCCATCCCCAAGCCGACCTCATTCAGTGCTGAGAAGCGTCCTTTGCTTTGGTTGGAAGTCTTATGGCTTGGGGCCAGGGGATGGAATGGGGCCATTTTGAGGACACTTTGAGGTGCGGTAAAATCTGTTTTTCTACAAACTCGCATGGCCCAGAGCGGCCCCTTTCCATGCCCATAACGGACAAAAAATTAAGTCTGATAAGCTTCGATCTCAGAACAATTTATAATTGAAATAAAAATAAACATGTTAAGCAATCAAAATAAATTAAATAAACTAAAACATATTAAATATCATAAACAAGTTAAAATAGATTTAAGATATTAAAACATCAAAGCCCTTGGGCTACTCTGATTTCTCTCAGATACGAATGCGCATAGTTTTAAGCTGCTTATCTATTTTAAGTTGTTAATGAGGTTTGAAACCTGTTAAAGCAGGGGTAGGCAACCTTTTTGAGCCAGGTGCCGGGTTGCTATCCCTCAGACAACTGGGGGGCCGAAGCCAAAAATCAAAGAATTAAATAAATAAACCAGGACAAATGTAGGACAAAATTTTCAAATGGAGGACACTTTTTTTTTTAAAAAAAAGGAGGACACGCAAAAAAAATTGCTGATTTTAAAAAAAAAATCAATATAAATGCATGTTTTGGAGGCTTCTATAGACAATTGCCCCCCTTGCCTGCCGCTTGCCCCCCCTTACCCTCCTCCTCCTGATAGGCCAAAGGCCCCATGCCCTCACATGAGAGGTCAAAGGCTCTGGCGGCAATTGGCAACAGGACCAGGCGGGGGCCGGTCCCAAGGCCTTGCCGGGCCGCATCCGGCCCATGGGCCGCAAGTTGCCTACCCCTGTGTTAAAGAGTGGTCCTTGAAAAGCTACAAAGGAAGATTAGAAAGAGATTGGAAAGAGAAATAATCTAGTTTGAGACTGCTTTAACTGCCCTGGCTCAATGCTAGGGAATTCTGGGAACTGTAGTTTTGTGAGACATTTAGCCTTCTCTGCCAGAGCTCTGATGCTACAATAAACTACCATTACCAGGCAATTAAAGGGGTCTCAAACTGGATTATTTCTGCAGTGTGTTTTTGACCAATGGCTTCTTGGCACAGTACACATATTACAATACTGGTTAACACCCCAGCCTCACCAATTTATCATATCTCTTTTCTGATTCACAGCCTGTGCACACACCACATTCCACCATTCAAATGGCCATCCATCCAGTCTGGCTTCAGGCAACATTCTCCTTCATATCTATGTCCCTCAACAACCATTCTTAAAACTGAACTTATCACTTCATCACCATATCCACAAGTTTTGCATTTCTATGGCTAATTATACAGTCTGATTAGAAAGCTCACTCCAGGCACCTGAGGAAGTAGAAGTATGAAACTTCTGCTACAATGTCTTTCACTCAGTTAGTCTCAAAGGTCCTACAAGATCCCTTTGCATTCTACCAATGGAGAAGAAACACAGAGTTGAAATGTCTGCAAAATAAGCTATCTCTGGACACCGATTTTCACATATGCTCTGTGTGTTTGTGCGCACACACACATCCTTTTACTGCTTCTCAGTAACTTTTCTGATGTAACCGCAGTATGAAAAAAAAATGTTTAACTTTGATCTTAGTCTTCAGCAAAATACAGCCATCTGTCTTGGTATTGTTTTAACAAAAATGGCATCTACTTTCATTATTTGGAAGTATTTCAAAAATACAGTATATATTCCACTAAGGCTAATGTTTCCTTCAGGCATTTTGGCCTCTTTCTAATGTAAATTCATTGTACATGTGGGCCAGGAAGCATAACATCTTGTTGCATCATGTAAGAAGAAAAGACTGTTTCTTGCCTGTTTGCTTGTTTCCAATCTGTAGAAGCAGATGGATGAACAAAGACAAAAGACCTGTCTTGGAACAAAAGAACTAAACTCATAAAACAGTGGTATGCATAAGGCTCGAGTTAAAAAGACAGGATCAACTCATTTCCCATATTTCCTTATTTTAAAATAAATTCTTTTTATTATAATTTTATTTTTAGAAACCTTACAATGGCGCGTTACAGACTGCCTAAAAGCGGTGGTCTGCCGCCCCTGCTGGTTGCTCTGCGAGGGAGCCGTAGCAGCCAAACCGCGCGGCTCCCGCGCTGAGCAAAAAAGAAGCCCCAAAATGGCACTTCTTCCTGCGGTGTGGTTATGATGCCGTGAGGCACCAATGGCGCACTCGCAACATCATAAGCGGCACGCGATGTTCGGACGCTATGCATCCGACACGTAATAATGGCGGTGCCTGTGTGTATAGGGCGCCGCCATTATTACGCCCCCGTCACGTGCTAGGGGTGAGGCCGGTGTGGACGCTAGGTCCCCGGCCAACCCCTAGCACGTGATGGGGGCACCTCAAGAGCCCGTCTGTAATGGGCCAATGTTTCCTTTTTCTGCCACATACTTTGTTGTTTTCACCTCAGGTCAAATTATTTTTAGTTTATAATTACCTTATTCAGAATACAGATTTGTCCAGCTTGTCATGCTCAACTGTGACAAACTGAGCAGCGTTTCTTTCTATAAATTAATCTAGATCATGGCCTGTAAATCAAATGCCAAATCTGTGAGTGCCAAAGTGTGAGGAAATGGCTTTCTCCCTGGATAAGGTTGTAATCTACTGACTAACGTGAATAACTGGAGATTGTTGAGTGGCCATTTGGCTGCAGCTAACAGCCATTATAATCTGTTTCTTTGAGTATTACCTGCCTTCAAATACTCTATATCACATCCTGTGCATCTCTTTTGTTTGTCCTCCTACCATTTTTGCCTTCCATTGCTGCCTCCATACCAGTTTAAGACATGAGCAGTATAATTTGCAGCTTTGCTAAATCCCCAAAAGAGCATTTGCAACTGAAGTTGCAGTTTTTCCAGATGGTTGGCAGCAGAATGCATTATCCCAGAAGGCAGGGGACATTTTCCCATTGGTGGTTGGATGACTATCACTTGGTTTCCTCTAGCTGTGGATTTCTGCATGATGGGACTAGGAAGGTCATTGTGGTCCCTTCCAGTTCTATGATACTATGAATGTATGTGTTATTTCACATACTTGAAGACTATGGCTTCCTGAGAACTGATAGAAAATGTCTGTGCCCAGACAAAGCTCCATCCTCTCGAACACTCCTGTTCTGAAAATCCTGTGGCCTGGTGTGTGTGCATGTGTCAAAGAATCAGAGCTGAGAAAGACATAGAAGCACACCAGATCCAGTAAGAGCTAATTATTTAGCCAATTTGCCAGCCCAGCTTAATCTGCCCAAGCTCTAAGTACTTTGGAAGACATCCTTCTCTCAATTCCGCCAACCTTTACATTCACATGGGAACATGGGGAGGGCTTTTTCAGTGGTTGCTACCAGACTTTTGAACTCCATTCCTAGGGAAGCTAGGATGACCCCTTTCTCACTGTCCTTCCACTGGTTAAGTGAAACTTTTCTATTCTGACAGGCTTTTTATGAACTGACTAGAAGAGCTTTTAATTTTTCTTTTTTTCATGTAATGTATTTGTTTTAAATGGTTTTAATTGTATCACTTGACTGCATTTTAGCAGTAATGTTGTATGTCTCTGCATGTGCTTCTATCTTTTTTGTTTTGTTTTGTTTTGTTTTAGTTAGTGTTATAGGGTAGAACCTTTTAACTTCAAGGATAGAACCATTTGGAAGATGGGTCCACTTTGCTATGTAATTATCTGTTTTTCTGGCTAGATTACTTACATCATAAATGGAGAGTATTACAGCATCAGATAAAACAACAGCCAATGTCTGCTGTGAGATGGCTTTCACTGAAGTGGGCTGTGCACATCACCAGACTTTCTGCATTTATAGCTCTGCTTCTGACCATTTTTACTGAGTAGAAGATTATAATTATATTACTCCACTGTTAGGTTTGACCAACTGTAGATGTCTGAGCTGGACCAAACATGGCTCAGTTTACAACTGCAAAACTGCTTTATTATTTGTATACATCAAGACCTCTCCTATAGCCCCCATGGCTTAAATCCAACTGCTAGTTCAAGCTACAATAAACCCACTGAATCACTTCCTCAATGGTGGGTCAATATGCATGCATCTTATTGATTCAGTGGGTCTACTGTAGCTTGAACTAGCAATTGGATTTAGGTTATGGCATCTAGAGGAGAGGTTTCTGATTGGGACTAGCAATTGGATTTGAGCAATTGTATTTGAAACTGAAACTCCTTCCCCAGCTATTACTAATAATAAATCTATATTTTGTTTCATAACCTGTTTGTTTCTTTAAACATATTCTATCTTGCCTTTTTACAGTAAAACTCTTCTGAAAAACATATGTCCCTTCTCATTTCACCCCATCACATTCTTATTGACTCTTGGATGAATGTAGCTCTTAGTATTAGTACAACAAAGCCTTAAGAACTGCACATAAATTCCCAGTCCATCATATCCTTCCTTTTGCTGAATACTGAACATTCTTCTCTTGCCTTAGCTGTTGTCTTTGGCTATTAACATTGGTCTTTCCATTTTCAAAAAAAAGGAAGAAGAAAGGAAAATGTCATTGAGCTTTTAATGCTACAAATATAGACTCTGAATAAACATTTGCTTTTTGGCAGAACAGCTTTTTTTTTTTTAGAAAAATTTTATTAACTTAAAACATATACATACAACATACAAACTAAATTCTAAACATTCTTCTCAATTTACTTAGCATTAACTTTCTTCCCTTCCAATCAACAATTACATTCAATAGAGAGATTAGTTCCTTGGGTCTTCCTTCTCCTTTCTCCACTCTCTTCTTTTCCAGATCTAACTCCCATATCGTCCCAATCACACTTCAACCTATCAT
The DNA here is from genome assembly GCF_019175285.1 of Sceloporus undulatus. Lineage (NCBI taxonomy): Eukaryota > Metazoa > Chordata > Lepidosauria > Squamata > Phrynosomatidae > Sceloporus > Sceloporus undulatus. The sequence goes on along the minus strand of NC_056522.1, from coordinate 47,047,585 downwards.
TCTAACATTCATACGACTTCCATTTCCTCCTCCCGCTGTTTATACGAATCATAACAAATAGTGACTTTCTTATCGTATACACTAGCTGTAACTACACTCACTTACATAATAGTGAAAAAAAAACTAATAAAATCTTTGAGGCCAACCGAGCCTGATCTATTATTAATACAATATCACAAATTAAACACTTTCTCTGAGCGATCTTCTGTATTCTACTATTCATGCTATCAACTATTAAATCCCCTTCAACATAAGATAACATATGTACCATCTTCACTTTAAATATTAAATTACCCACTACTTCATCCTATCAATAATGGTCATTATGTGTCCAAACCTTCTTCAAATACTCTGTTACAGGTTTCCAGTCTTCATCTACTGAATTTGTGGTTTTCCCTCTTATAATTTGAGTAAGTTTATCCATTTCTAGTGCTTCATAGAGGTTGCTTAACCAATCAATTTTTCCGGGGATATCCTCATTCTTCCATTTCTGTGCCAACAGGATTCTAGCTGTAGTGATTGCATAGAATAAGATTTTGCCAAATTTTTTTTCCAATGTTTCATCAAATATATTTAACAAATACATTTCAGGTTTCTTTTGTACTGGGGTTCCTAATATTTCCGATAATGTGTCATTAACCATATCCCAGTAATCTCCTATCTTCTTACAAGACCACCAGGAATGGAAGAAAGTGCCAGGATCATTCTTACATTTCCAACATAGGTTACAACTTTTTTTATACATTTTGGAAATTTTCTCTGGTGTCAGGTACCAACGATAGAAAAGTTTATAACAATTTTCTCTGATTCTCTGTGATACAGTATACTTTCTAATATTCTGCCATGCCTTTTCCCATTTTACTAATTCCAGATTATGTCCAATGTTTTGTGCCCATTTTACTATTACCTCTTTAATACTTTCAGTTTCCATATTTACTCTCAATAAAATATTATAGAGTTTCCCAATCAATCCTTTTTTCCCTGCAATAATGGTTTTAAACACTTTGGATCCTTCTCCCTTCCCCGCACTAGCCAAATGTTTTTTGTCCAATTGGAATCTTTCAAAAATCTGTCTATAGGGAAACCAGCCAATCCCAAAACCTTCCAATTCTAATTCCTCTCGGGTCTTTAGTATCACTCTTCCGGCCTGAAATTTTAGTAATCTTTTATATGTAAGCCAGCTTTCACTTTGTATGGTGTCCCTCCTTTGTAACGATTCTCTAGGGGAGACCCAGTCAGGCAGCTTTTGCACCCAGCGCTTTTTATATCTTTTCCAAACGTTTAACAGAGATCTTCTTATACAGTGGTTATTGATCTCAGGATTGGCCTTCTCTTTATCATAAATAAGGTATGCGTGCCAACCAAATCGGAGGTTTGCCCCTTCAATGGCCAAGAGATTGGCATTCTCCAATGTGATCCAGTCCCTCAACCAAGACAAACAACATGCGTCGTAATATAACTCAAAATTTGGTATTGCTAATCCACCTCTTTGCTTGGAGTCCTGTAAAATTTTTAGTTTAGAGCTGGGTTTTTTCCCTTGCCAAATAAAAGATGAAATTTCTTTATGCCAATTTTTGAATATGTTTTTTTAATTGTAATTGGTATCATCTGAAAATAAAATATCAGTCTTGGTAATATTGAAAGTTTGATTGCCTCCATCCTTCCAAGTAATGATAACTTAGCTCTGCTCCATCTTCTCATGTCCTTCTTAATTGTTTCCCAAATTATTTTATAATTTTTATCAAATAGATTTATATTGTTATTGGTTAAATTTATCCCCAAATATTTGACTATTTTTTGGGTGTTTATTCCTGACTGGGTTAACAATTCTTTCTCCTCTTCCATTGCTAGATTTTTTGTTAAATAAGCTGATTTCTCTTTGTTTATTTTACATCCTACGATCTCACCAAATTTATCAAACTTCTCCATCACCCTTTCTATACTCCCAACGGGATCATCTAATATAATTGCTAGATCATCCGCGTATGCCCTTATTTTATAGGAGTGAGTTTTTATTTTAAGCCCCTTAATTTCTGTATCCTGTTTTAGATCCTTAATTAGTAATTCAATGACTAAATTAAAAAGTAGTGGTGAGAGGGGGCATCCTTGTCTCGTTCCTCTTTCTATGGAGAAGAATTGAGTTCTCTGTCCGTTAACACTTATTTGGGCAGATTGAGTTTTATAGATTTCTTTAATCCAGGATTTAAATTTTTTACCCAGTTCCATCCTCTCTATTAGTTCGTGCAATGTATCCCAACTGACTGTGTCAAAGGCTTTCTCCAGGTCAGCAAACAGCAAACCCAATTTCCTGTCTTTATGTTGCTGATAATATTCAATTGTGTTCATAATTATTCTTAAGTTATCTTGCATATGTCTGCCTGGAAGAAAGCCTCTTTGTTCTAAGCCAATCCACTGCTGCATACATTCTTTCAATCTATTTGCTAATATATTTGCAAAGATTTTATAGTCCTGATTTAATAGAGAGATGGGTCTGTAGTTCTTTGGGTTCGTTGGGTCTTTTCCTTCTTTGGGTATAACCACTATGCATGCTTCGGTCCATGATTGTGGGATTCCCTGTTTTAAAATAGCATTCATGGTTTCTTTTAAAGGGTTAGTCAATTCATTTATAAATATTTTGTAAAATTTCGCTGTAAAGCCGTCCAGACCAGGGGCTTTACCTTCCTTGGAGTTTTTTATTGCTTGTACAACTTCCTCTATAGTTATATCCTGGTTTAGCCGATTTAATTGCTCTACTGTTGGTGTGCTAACACCAATGTTGGTCAAATATTCTCTTCGTTTCTCTTTTTCTGTCGTTTGTGCTTTATATAAATCCTTATAAAAATTATAAAAGACATCATTTATACCGTCATTTTGAACCAGAGCCCCCTCCTTGTTTCTGATATCTGTTATAATACTTCTGTTCTTTTTCTCTCTCAGTTCTGCCGCTAACCATTTACCTATTTTGTTAGAGTGTTCAAATGTGATCTGCTTAGCTTTTTTAAAATTTTTCCCAATTTCAGCTAGATTTAATAGGTCTGCCTGTTTTTGTAAGGTTTTAATTTCTCCCAGTATGTTGTTATCAGATGGGTTCCTATGTAATAGTTTCTCTTTTTGTTCCAAGTCTTTCTGTATATGATTTAGTTTTTCTGCTTTTTTCTTTTTCAGTGTTGAGTTTTGTTGTATAAAGTGTCCCCTGAGTACTGCCTTCCAAGCATCCCATACAACCGTAATTTTCGTTTCGCCTGTCATATTTTCTTTGAAATATTGGTTAATAACCTTTTTTGTTTCAAGGATAAGCTCCTGATCCATTAACAATTCTTCATTGAGCCTCCATACATAGGGGCCTGTTAGTTCTCTTAGTGTGAAGGATATTTGATTGTGATCAGAGATTGTTCTTGGGTAAGTTACCGTTTGTGTCAAATACGTAATCAGTGACTTGGAAAAAAAACCCATATCAATCCTAGAGAGCGAGTGGTGCCTCTCAGAATAAAATGTGAATTCTTTCTTATTTTTGTACAGATGTCTCCCTCCATCCACTAATTTAAGATTTTGAATCATATTAAAAAAGGATTTGGGAAGTTTCCCTTGTTTCTCATCTATTCCTTTCTCTGATTTTCTGTCTATATCTGGGGCCAGTACCCCATTAAAATCTCCCAGTACTATCATTTCCGTATAACCAGTTAAATTAATCTCCTCATGAAGTTTGTTGTAAAATTTCCCTTTATTTGTTTGGGGTCCATAAACTCCTACCACTAATATTTTTTGTTTTCCCCACATAATTTCTATACCTATATAGTTACCTCCCTTGTCGTTAAATATTTCTCTCGGGTTTAGGTTCTCTTTGGCGTAGAGTACCACTCCTTTTTTCCTGTTGTTAGCAGCGGAAATAAATTCTTTACCCAATTTCTGGCATTTTAAATATTTCTTGTCTTTAACTTTAATACGTGTTTCCTGAAAGCAAATCAAGCTATATTTGCCTTTGCAAGCTAAGTTAAACACTTTCTTACGTTTAATTGGTGAGTTCATGCCTTTTACGTTCCAGGATGTGAGCTTCATTTTTCCGTTTGGGTAAGATTTGTGTGTTGTTTACCCAAAAAATATCCTCTTTCAGTCAGATAGAGTGTTATTACAAATTAAAAAATATATTAGCTATTAAATCTATTCAATCTCTATGTCAATACTTACTTGGTCAATACAATAGTCAGAATTCCAGATCTTCTCTCTTATCGTTGTCCAGTTTATCTAAGTTGTCTGTATTCAGATTCAGATCTTCTCCTGTTATCCCCTCTCTTGATAACAATTCCTCTCCTAACGATTCCTCGTCTTCAGGTCTCCCTTCTTCATCAGTGTCTTCTTCTTCTCCGTCTATTTTCCTGTAGTTTTCAATTTCTTCTCGGTGTTTTCTCCAAAATTCTTGGGCTATGCTTACTGAGTTCAGATTAATTCGTTTCTGTCTCCAGATTAGTGATAGTCCTTCTAGTTCTGCCCATCTATATGAGATTCTTTGTTTCTTCAAGATATCAGTCAAGAATTTGTAACTTCTCCTTCTTTTCAGAATATTTGAGGGTATGTCTTTATATACGTGAATTTCCTCTCCTTGTATGACTAATCTTGTTTTAAAATTCATCTGGAGCATCTCATCTTTGATTTTTTTTCTCACCCAATATATGACAACGTCTCTCGGTAGCCTTTTCTCTTTTGCAATTCTTGAATTCAGGCGGTACATCCTGTCTATCTCCCAACTAAATTGTTGGGGGGTTTTATTCAAATATTTTGCCAAAATAGGGGTTAAAAAATCATATAAGTTCTCATTAGGTTGTTCTGGTATACCTCTCAATTTTAAGCATAGTTCCCTTTGTTTCAACTGTATCTTTAAGGATGTTTCCTGTTCTTGTTGTTGTATACTTGAAATCTCATCTATTCTCTTCTCTAGTTTTTTTGAGGTCGTTTCTAGTTTTTCAATTTTCCCTGTAATTTTCTCCATATCCTTATTAATCTTGTCCAAATCATGTCTAATTAGTCTGGTCTCGGCTTTTAGTTCTTGGGACATTCCTTCTCTCGAGTCTCTAATTTCCCTTTGCAGTTCTTGCTGTGAGCTTTTTATCGCCTCCATCAATTGGTTAAATTGATCTTCGTTTTTGGAGCCTATGTCCGTAGACAGTCTTCTTTGATTTGTATTTTTCGATGGCATATTTCTTAAAGTAACTGGCATCACCTCTGATTTCTTCTTATGTTTGGTTGTGTGTCTGGATATTAAAATAATAATGACGTTATTAGAATTCAGATGCTTAAAGTCTCTTTACCACGTGTAATTTTCCTTTCACCCTTGTTTATTTATTTGTCTTTATTCTATCAGGTTGTTTAATATTGTTTGGCAGCTGTTATTACTCTTATTTTATTCTGTCTTTATTTATTATTATTTTTATTATTGTTATAGTTCTCCTCCCCAATTAATTTTAATTTTGATTTTTATCTTTGTCCACCTGAGTGGTTCACACTATTATAATTTGTCTTAATAATCTAGAGAGAGAAGGAGGACCCACTTATTTACAATTCAGCAATTGTCGTATTACCCAGCTATAAAGTTGAATTATTTTCTTACCAGCTATTCAAAATGACCCTTAGACGTCCTGCCTTTCAGGCAAACTGTTGAATACTTGAAATAAAGCACTGAGTTGCTTTATAAGCTACAGCTGTGCAATCATTATCTCCCTAGTTTCGCAGGTGTCTCAGTGAGATTATTGTTGTCAGTTAGTGTCCTTGACTGCCAGAGTTACAGTCTTTTATGTTGGAAGCTATAAATTATGTTCCAAGAAAAGAAAAAGAAAGAAAAAAAACAAGGGAAAAAAAAAGAATTATAGTATAGTGTCTTTTCTAGAGTAATTACCTAGTAAAATTGTTTCCAAGTATAATATTTCCAAGTGTAATAGGATCCTGGCACCTTCTTCCTTCCTCCCTTTCCCCTTTTTCTTGGTTTATAAAGTCCTGGAAGGATGAACTCAAACAGAAGTACTTTGTAACTAATACTATGTAAAAGGGAAACTCAGTTTACATTTTAAAATGGTTACAGTCTCAAGTTCATAACAATACTCAAGCTACCCATAGATTTTAGGTGCTACAATATAGCCTTATATCCCTTGTAACCTTTAATATCCCCAATCCTATCCTCTGGTATTTTTAGAAAGAAAGCTGTAGTCTCCCAATGTTCAGTTGTTGCACATAAAGAAAGGAAATCTATTAGTATAGGATCAAACTTTTACATATGAGGACACTTAGGACAATCACTGATTTCTTATTGACTAGAATAAATTACAATAAGCTTAAGCTGAAGCAAACAGTGATTCTATAATTTTACTACTAGGTCATAAGCAGCTTATCAAATTCTTTCTCCTTTATAAACAGAGATTATCAGTCCTTTTACCCTTCGTTACAGTAGGCAGCAAGGTAAGTTCGGTCCAGTATTTGTAAGATTTTTAAAAGTCCTCCAAGATGTTGTAAGATTCACAGTTGAGTTAACCTAGATAGGGCACCAATAATGCCAGTTTCCTTTGTCCTCCAAAAGAAAATGAGCGTCAAAAAGAAAAGGAAATAAGCAGCAGTATGGTAACTCAGTTCCAGATAGGCAACTGTAGGCAATTGACGGCTCCCTAGTTAAAGCTTCAGTCTTTTGAAATTAGGTCCTGTTGAAAGTTTAAGTCAGAGAGAAGAAGAAAAACAAATATATTCCCACTGGTGCAGAAGGAAAAAAAAAGGAAAAAGAAAAATCAAAGCGAAGTAGTAGATAATTTTGAAGCTCCACAGCTCTGGGACGTCTGTAATTTCCAGCTTACAATGTGCCTTCTTCTTTCTGTTGCTATGTAAGGCTTCTTTACTCTCATTAAAGGTACAGGAGAACGCTTAAGAGTCTAAGTAACTTAGTCATAAACATATACTTTTTACAGACAGATCTCGCCCAGTAACCCCTTTTGGGCACACAGAAAAATGTCATTGACAGTGTAGTTATAAGTGGAAAGTCCCTTCACAGCGTTCAGTGGAAACCAGCTTGTTTGTCTGTACTCAATTAAATAGATTTTAAAAGAGGAGTGGTGGCGGTTCTTAGGCTGCTAAACAGCTGCCTTTCGCGGACGTGGCTTGCTCTCCCTACCCGCTCTCTCCGCGTCTCCTTCTTTAACGCCGGGGAGGCAATCACCTTCCTCGGCGAGGTGTTCCAGGGGAGTAATACGGAGTTTGCTGGAGGGATGAGGGAGCCCCTCTGTTGCCCCTCGAAATCGGAGCTATATCGCGCTCGCTGAAATCCCCCGCGAGCGCGCTAATCCCCGCAAAAGGCAAGCACCTCGCGGAGCCTTCTCTTTGAGGTGCTTATCGAGCCGCCATTACCACCGGAAGGGCAGAACAGCTTTTCTAAGTCACTTTTGCATAAACTTTCTGAGTTCAAATAACTAATAACCAATTTTAAATATTATTGTTATCGTCATCAGCATTATCAGTTTGTAAGTAAAGAGGGATCTTGGTATGCACCAGGGTTTGGTCATAAGGCTCTCTGAGGATACCAAAATCCCTGGATGCTCAGATCCCATTAAATACAGTAGCAAAGTAAAATGGTGTATCTTATATAAAATGGCAATATCAAGGTTTGCTTTATGGAATTTATATATTTTTTGAATGTTTTCAAACTGTGGATGGTTGAATCCATGGATAAAGAATCTGTGGATATGAAGGGCTGGCTGTATATACACATAGATGATTAATGCTATCTCCCTTATGAATTTGGGTAAACAGCATTACTCTTCATTTCTGAATGTAACCTACAATATTAAAACTGGTGGGCTCAGGACTGGACCTGCTATTAACCAGGCTCAGTCAACTTGTTTATGTGCTCAGTTTTGGGGAGTCCTAAATACACTAACAGCACCAGATTCCATCTGATCTTGGAAGCTAAGCAGGATCAGCTCTGTTTAGTACTTGGATGAGAGAGCAGCACTGAATACCAGGTGCTGTAGGTAGGCTACACTTCAAATGAAGGAACTGGCAAAAACACATCTGAGTATTCCTTGCCGACAGGCAACCTGTAGACACATATACCCACACATACATAGTATTATCACCTACTTTTACAATAATTGTCCTCGGCTCCAAATATATCATGGGCCATCTGTATGCCTGGCACTGACTCAGTGTTGCCTGAATTTCAACACATGGGCCAAAGTGATTTCTATACAGCATATAGAAAGTGATTTCTATATAGCAGATTGAGCCTATAAAGTGGTACCTTACCAGCATTTCTACTACAACTTTATCAGTATAAGTCACTTCATCCTACTCTGAGCTCTGGGCTTCATGGGAGCTATCCAAAGCCACAGTACCAAGCTGACTGAATCTCCCAGACAATATTGATGCACCCAGGACTGTAATGTCCTGATCTCAAGAACACTCAGTTCATTCTAAACTGGGACTTAGAAATGTTACCAGTTTGTAAATACAAGTGAAATACTTTATTAGTTATCAGTTTGTTTCTATGTTCAGTTGACTTGAAAGTGATGTGATAAGCAGGTGTTGCTGCTGGTTGTGGTGCTATACGCCTTCAGTTCATTTGTGATTTCTGGCAATCTCAAGGCAAACTTGAGAGCCAGCATGGTGTAGTGGTTTGAGTGTTAGACTATGACTCTAGAGATCAGGGTTCACATCTCCACTCAGCCATGGAAACCCACTTCAGCAAATCACACTCTTTCAGCCTCTGAGGACAGCAAAGGCAAACCCCCTTTGAACAAATTTTGCCAAGAAAACCCCAATTTAAGGTCACCATAAATCAGAAACAACTTGAAGATATACAACAGCAAGAACAAAAGGTAAACTTATCATGGGATTTTCTTGAAAGGGATTTTTGCCATTGCCTTCCTCTGAGGCCGAGAGAATGTGACTTACTCAAGGTAACCCATTGGGTTTCAATGGTCAACTCACAATTTGGACCCTGGTTCACAGAGTCCCAGTTCAACATTCAAACCACTATAAAAGGCCATAAACATTCTGGGACCATATTATATAGTGAAGCCCTGATGTCCAGACAATCAATAGTAAGAACTAATCAGTAAATACAATGCCCCTCCCATGGTGGTCCCACAACTGTAGAATTCAGTTTTTAGATAATATTTTATCAATTTAAAGCTATACACATTTTATTATCAGTATCAGCTGTTTTTACTATTTTCTGCTAGCTTCAATGCTGTTGGATCTTTTTATGTTTTCAGAAATACCTTCTAGTCCTTGAATTATATAGTACCCTACTGGGGAAATTTAATATTAACTCATAAGAAACTCACCAAGTTCTATTTGCATTTCATTTTCACCTGTCTTCAGATTGAACAACTGGGCCTGGGTGCACCTTGATATTTGTAAATTCAGTTCAACACATCAAAATTTAAACCGTTAATTTAACTGGTCTTCACCTTATCAAGAATGAAGAATGGTGTATATATATATATATATATATATATGAGATCTCCATACAGCTCTTTCTGTTCCCAGTGCAACATTTGATTCTAAAGTTGGAATATGAAGATGCAGGCGCTTATTGCACACACATTTTCAGCCCAATCCGGAGATGGGACGGGATCGGGCCAGAATGGGGGAGAACCGGGTTTTATCACACACAAAATTGGTGCTGTGCTGCTGCTAGACCATCACTCACCCCCCCAGCTGTGCTTCTCCCTGCAATTTTGGTAGAACGGGAGCTTTCCATGCTACCACAATCGGTTGGCAGAGTGCAGCTTAGGGCTGGTGGTGGTTGGATGGCAGTGCAGCAGCAATTTCGTGTGTGCTGATTGGGCTGAAAAGTGAATGTGTTAAGCTCCAAAGTCTCACCACTTGCTACCTGCAAAATAACATGGCATAGCCAAGAAGAAGAAGAATTTGAAGCTAGAAACACAAATCCATTCTTAACAAGGGAGGTGATTAGTTTAATATCAGTAATTCATGACCTGCTCAAGGTGTCAGAAACTACATATGAATGTCAATTGGAGAGCAAGAAGCAGAGCATTACTCTTCCAAAAGTAAAATGTGACCACTCTTATGGTTCCATGCATTTAATCCAGTGATGTCATTAAGCAGGAGGCACATATATCGCCATCAAGGATGGCATATGATTGTCCCAGTGCTACAGTCTGTAGAAAATCCAGCAATAAAAGGCACCACTTGTTATGCATCATATTCAATGAAGAAGTCAAGTGGTAATGAAAAAACCAAATGCAGTGCTAAGAATAATTTGAGACTAGCATGCTCTTCTTGCTTGCATATTAAAAATGGCAGGTAAGTACAGTACAGCAAGAACAGGACAATAAAATGAGCAGCATTTAGAAAAAGATGTTGAGGGAATATGGTCTCAGTTCAGGAACATTTACTTGGTTGTTGTAAGAACTACTGCACTGACAAATGCCAGCAAAGACAGAGAAGTACTGGATTACCATCCTTCTGTAGAACAAAGACTATATATACTCTATGCTCTTCCAGTGTAATTAATCTGGCTTCTCTCTGGTTACAAGATGAATCACAGCATGGAGCAGTGGAAAAACAGGGATGTAATTCTTCACTGTTTCTTTTTGAAGGTAGCAGTGGATAATTTCAGCAATTTTCTTCCTGCTGTGAGAAAACCATGCAGTTTTCAAAGGCTGTTAGCAATTTGGGATTTCATCTGTGCAAACTTTGCATGTGTTTGTTTCATTTTTTGGTTGGACAATAATACTTCAATGCAAAAATATTAATTTGCCATGCAGAAAATGCAGTTTTCTATGCAAATTAACCATGTGCAAATTTTACACAGAATAAATGCCAAAGTGTGAGAATTGTCAGTTCATAATTCTTCTCACCAGTGCTTCTCAGCACTCAAAAATATCTTTTGACTATTTTTAAAAAATATTTTCAAATATTGTTTCCACCCCTAAGGAAAAGGACTAATAAACCATCTACTCCATCTTTTGGGCAAGGTAGCATTGGTCTTTTCATATGCATGTTGTTGTTGTTGTTTAAAATGAGTATATACAGAAAAGAAGGGGGGAAACAAGATAAAAAACCCAACAACACAATCACCCAAGCATCACAAATATTGAATTTAAATTTAGTTCTGTCCAAAAATGATTATGCAATATCCCTTTAATGGCGGAATTGTATTAAGTAGATGAGACTGTTGATGTAATGGTGAAACACACAATGAAGCTTCCTCAGTTATTGGAAAAATAAAAAGATCAAGGTAACAAATATGTCTTTTTCTGCTTTCCCTCTCCCCATTAGGCATCTACAAGTCAGTTTTACCATTAGAGCAATTTCCCACACATGATCTAACCAGTGCTGAAATGAAAGTTCTTTTAATATTCTCCATGATCTTGTAAATTCTAACCATGCAGGCCTCAGGAAAATAGCAATAAGCTCTTTATACAAAACACTTCCATTTTACCATTCAGAAATGGTTAATAATGCTGAAGTCCCTCTGGGATGTAGCTCCAGATGAATTTAAATATACATTTTTAGAATTTTTAGTTATGAATTCTTCAACACAGAAAATTCCAATTATGCGATCAGAATAATCCATGGAGCTAACAGACAAATCCTGTGCTCTCTTCTGCCAGCAAGAAGAGGAACATGAGGCATAGCACCAATTCAAGAGGCATAGCACCAATTCAGCCTTGTGAGCTGTGCAGCAGAACATCCGGAATAGCCTTACAGGCCTGGAAAATAGGAGTTACAGTCTAACAAATTGAAAGGAAACCAGATTAGGAAAGGCTGAAGTTGAACACTGCACTGACTTTACATCACAAAACAGTGTGAGCCAAGCAGTGGAACTGTGCTGGCTTTGTACAAAAGCCTTTCATGAACTGGATCTATATAAGGAGCAGTAGTGAAATGGCAAAATCCCATCCACCACATCAATAAGATCCACCATCAACCTTGTTTCCTTGAAAGGCCCAATATTTGACCATAAAAAACAAGCATGAATTAAGACTGATTAGCTGATGCAGAACTGCAGGATTTAACAAAGTAAAGTTGTGTTCCACATTTTTAGCTCCCAGTTTTGGGGAATGGGCTGGATATAAATGAATATCATCCTCATCATCATCTAGAAAAGAAACATATTTTAACATTAAGGGAACGGATGATTATTTTATCAGTTAGGAGAATCTGTAGAATATTGGCAATGGGTAAGGGAATTGAAGATTTTTTCCACTCAAGGGATTTACAGTGAAATAAAACACTGAAGTCACCAGATCCCATCTGATCATGGATGCTAAGCAGAGTCAGACCAGGTTAATACTTGGAAGGGGACTACTAGGGGCACCAGTGTATTTCAGTGGAAGACAATGGCAAACCACCTCTAAATATTCCTTGCCAAAGACAACCATATCAAATGTGTGGGTTCATCAGGCAGCCTGAAGGCACTGGTCAACAGGCAACCTGTGCACACAATCATTGTTTTCTCATTTGACTCCCATTTAAAATCCCATTCTTTCTCCTCTAAAAATAATCATAGTGGTATAATTGCATAATGTGAATGGATCCCAGTCCCAGTGGCAGTACCTCATGGCTAGATTGACTATTCCTGAAGACAACATTGCCCCTGTGGTGTCAGCATGTGCTGTGCTCCACAACATATATGAGTAGGGTTGCCATAACCCGGCTGCAACCGGGTTTTTTCCCGGTTTTGGCGGCACCTGCCCGCTCCCGTCACGGGTGCCGCCAAAAACCGGGAAAAGCCCAGTTGCAGCGGGGTTGCTCCGCAACCCGTGGGGCCTCGCTGGCCTCCTCCTCCTCCACCTCGCATGGCCGCACGGAGGAAGAGGAGGGCATCGAGGCCTGGGGTGGAGGAGGCGAAGGGGGAGATGGCGCCTCCTGCGCGCAGCCGCGCCAACCTCCCTGCCTCCCTGCAGCCTCCTCCCTCCTTCCTGGTCTCCGCGGAGGCCAAGAAGGAGGAGAGGCCCCGGAGATCGCCGGCAGCCCCGTGCCCTCCTTCCTGGTCTCTTCGGAGGCCAGGAAGGAGGAGAGGCCCCGGCGATCGCTGGCAGCCCCGCGCCCTCCTTCCTGGTCTCTTTGGAGGCCAGGAAGGAGGAGAGGCCCCGGCGATCTCCGGCAGCCCTGCGCCCTTCTTCCTGGTCTCTTCGGAGGCCAAGAAGGAGGAGAGGCCCCGGTGATCTCCAGCAGCCCCGCGACTGAGGCCTCCGCGGAGGCTGGGAAGGAGGGCGCTGGGCCGCCAGCGATTTAATTCTGAAATGTAGAACACTTTTTAGTATCCTACATTTCAGAATTTTGTCCTACATTTCCCCCAGTTTCAAGGTCCTCATTTATGGCAACCCTATATATGAGCCATACATTACATCAGAACTATGAAATCCCAGAGGAGCTGAAGCTTCCATCAGTCTGGGAGAAGTACCAGCCATATAATTGACAAGCAGGCCAAGAAGGAGGAAAAGTTTAGAGTAACTCTTCCCACCGTGTTTGCTTGTCACTAGTGATTGGAGAAACCCATATTTTTCTCCTCGGTCAGAGAAACCTTGAGGAGAATTTTTTAAAAAAATATTCATCCCACAAATCTCTCTTCCAAAAGGTGATTTCTTCTCTCCTTTTCAGCAGCCAGCGAAATATTTTTCACAGATTTCTCTCTGAATGACAATAAAAGACAAGGCGAATAATTATGCTAATTACTTTGCATTTCAAACTCAATTACCATCTCAAAAGGAAGTTTGGCAGAGGTTTAAAGAACATTCCTATGCTTAAAAACCCTGAAGGCACACACACAAAAGGGGAAAAAAGCCCAGCCTCAACAAGAAATGCTAGAAGGGACCCTCAAGGACCATCCAGTCCAACCCCCTTCTGGTATGAAGGAATACATGGGATCCAACTCTGCACCTCTCCCATGGTGATGCCAAGGTCTAATAATAATAATAATAATAATAATAATAATAATAATAATAATAGGCAAGGAGAGTGCAGAATATCCACACACACACACTTATAGTGTTACTGCCAAAAGTGTGAAGCCGTATTTATATGTGTACATACACAGCTGTCTGTGTGTGTGTGTGTGTGTATACACACACACAAACTGTGGAGCAGCCGAAAGTGTAATGCTGCATGTACAGTAATATGCTTGCACACACATCTTTGTGTGTGTGTGTGTGTGTGTGTGTGTGTGTATATATATATACACACACACACACACACACATACATATACATATACACACACGCATACACACACACACACACACAAACACTGTGGAGCAGCTGAAAGTGTAATGCTGCATGTATATGCTTACACACACTTCTTTGTGTGTTTGTAAATATACATACATACATACATATACATATACACACACGCATATATATATATAGGTGCCTCGGGTTACAAATTAATTCGTTCCCGCGGCTAATTTTCGTAACCCGAAAAACCTTCGTACCCGAATTGCCCAAGGCGCTAATGGGGGAAAATAGCCGCGGCTCTGCCGCGGCCCCATTGAAACAGCGCCGCGTGTTGCGTAACCCGAAAAAACGGTCGTAACCCGAAACAATAAATCCCTATGGGATGTTTTCCGTTATCCGCGAAAATGCGTAAGCTGGATAATGCGTATACCCGAGGTACCGACTGGAAAGAGAGAGAGATATACGCACACACTGCTACCCCGGGGGTACGAAATTAAATCGTTCCGCGATTTCTTTTCGTAAGCCAAAAATTTTCGTAACCCGAAACGCGGTTTCCAATTGAAAATAACTAATCGGTCCATGACCAACTGGAACCTGCAACTCAAAACAAGGGACATAGAGGCCTTTTAAGCTAAGTTACCCTAACAATACAGTTGCCTGAGGCACTAAAAGCTTAAGAATGACTGGCAGGGCCATTTCTAAAGTTTTCTAAAGGGAAAGAAAAAAAAGGTTTTTTTCTTATCTTGTGATGGTTCGGCGTCGCAGAGTCAGGCAGAAGGAGGAGATGAGCTCTCAAATCATCACGCCATGACCAAAGCACCCCAAATCTAAAAAAAGCAACCCATGTTTTAACACTCTATGGCCCACATCAAATCAAGGCCAGACGTGCAAAACTCACAGA